>NC_068949.1:33006130-33308005 GCF_026419915.1 Harpia harpyja | reverse complement strand
AGCTCCAGTGCCCCAAACCCAACCAGATCAAAACTCTTTAAAGACAGCTCCAATAGTAAGAAATGTTGCCAGCAAGACCCAGGTAACTGATCAGCCATGAGTACCACATTTGAGAAACATGGCATCTTGGTCTGCATATGAGTGCTCTAAGCAAATCTCAGCTTCCTGTCAACACGTACTATTTAAACCTCTGACATTTAAAAAGTTGACCCTATGGATTGATTGTAGGCAGTTCAATATAAACATTCAGCACATGATACTTGATATTTAAACTTCCTAGCTCTGATTATAAATGTTGACAGATTTATCTATGACTGGAGCTGATTGGAAAGTATCTGTGCTCCCATTTAAAGTTTCAACATTTTCCCTATTTTTGTCAACATTTATCATAAAATTTTTAAAATTGCTCAAAATACTTAAAACATTTTTCCAGCACTGAACAACCAAAAATCATGGCAAATTCGTAAAAAAAATTCATAGAGTACTCCATCATAAAGTCCTTTGATTAAAACTGAAACTTTTCAAGAAATTTTCAATTTTCTTGGAGAACTGATTACATTAAAAAACACATCAATAGTAATTCTGTAATCACTCTCCTCTCCCATGAGTCTTACAGAGACTCATGGTATTGATTTTATTGTCATCTTAAAACTAGAACTACATGCAGCTGAAATCTTTAAGTAAAATTTTTTACTCAATTTAATATTTGCCATAAAACCAGTAAAGTGAAATATTAAAAATAAATTTTTAGTAGGACTAATATTTTTCAATGACGCCACCTAAACACGAAAAAATATTCTTTTGAAAGCAACGTCACTTTAGATAATATATTAATGAAGCATTTCAATAGCTTTTCATTGTGCCTTCCTTCTTTTTTTTTCTTCTAGCTGCAAAAAGAGCACAAACAATTTTAGGGAAAATACTTTGGCATAAATTTTTAATATGTGGTTTCTCACAAAACATTCATGCTCCTTACTGCAGTTTATTTCCCTATGAACGTCAATACCAGCAGACAATAGAACATGCCCAGGCTCAACCCAGATATTCTGCTTTACTTCGCCCAAAATCCAGTTTGCATTTCTCAGTCAGCTCAGAGATTGACACTAGACTTCCCCCAAGGAAACTCAAGCTCTCCCAGCGCTTTCTTGCCTGAACCGAAACAAAGAGACAGTAGGCTGTATACTTCAAACTCTCTGCAGATTGCACTCAATTAGTATTTATTTAAGTGATAGCAAGATAACACCACTGAAAGAGGATGCTTAACTTACAGGGGAATAGCTCAATAGATCAGAAGTAGCACAGGTCACACTACAATCCTCAGTCACCTTTTCACACTCTTTGCATTCAGGGCTTGCTGCAGCTCTAACACAGATGAAGGGAACTGCACAGAGACAGAGTCATCCCCCAGCACCTGATCCAGATCCGGCTACACACAAAGTAGGGGCTGGTCCTTCCCCCTCTTCCCAAGCAACTCATGCCTGCAAGCAGACCATTTTCCCTCTGTGTTCATATCCTGACAGTCTAAGTAGGGAAAACGAGCAAGCAAGAATTACTTTATTCTTTCACATTCCCAGTAACATGCATATAAATATATAAAATAAACAAGATATCTGGAAAGTCAGAAAAGATAGGTGATATCTTTCTAAGACAATCATCGTGTAAATGCATTTCACAGCCTAAGACTACTATGAAAGTGAAAGCTAAAGAAAGATGAGCCAACCCCCATTTATTTTTTCAGGAAGTAAGGCTTCAGACCAAGCCTTGGGTGGTCACAAGTACATTGCAGTTTCTTGCAGTGATAAGTAAAATCTGTCTTCTAGCAAGTGAAAGCAGGCTGCCAATGTCTGGTGGCAAAACATAAGCAACAAACACCAGAAACAAGCGTGTAAATAAGCAAGAGGGAAGTGTTTGCTACCTGGAGCACTTAGAGTGGTCAAGGATGGAGTGTTCACTCAGCATGTCATCTGCTTAGATCCCTCTATTTATAGTCCAGACAGGTAATATACAACTTCTATGCTTTAAATCCAGCTAATCTATTTATTACCATCAGTTCTCTCTGACAAACCCCTGCACAGAAGTGAAAGTTCGTTTACGATGAAGTTTTGTCTCTGAGCTGAGGTGGTTTTCTTCCTCACAATAGAGTATTACACTCTGCAAAGCCAACAAGACAAATCCAAATATCCATGTAGTCCCTTTGTGCAGTCACTATGGCATATGTTTGTTACCATCAGAGAAATATCTCTGAGGTTAAACAGGGGCGTGAGCTTCAAGATTTCTCCCATGATAATTTGTAGCAAAAGAAGTTCTGTACTCCAGTTCCTCAGTGGATTTTGATGCCTCGCTGCCAATGTAATTAACAAGAGCTTGGCACCTAGCAAGCTTAGAGGACCATGGCTTCACTGTGGAGGCATATTTAGCCATGCTGACCAAAGGTAGGTCACAGGACCACGTTCCCCCCTCAAACACGAAAGCTCCTGGGGAAAGGTAGTGGCCCAAAGATTGCCTAACATGGCCTAAAGATAGCATGGCTGACGATACTGTCCTGCCAGATTGCCTATGGCCAGCGAGTCTCGATCTGGGTACCACTTTCTGTAGCTCTACTGGACTCAGACCTCACTGTCACTTGGCATCCCTACTCCCATCTTCCTGCTTGGCTCCCAAGTGTTTCACCTCCCTGAACCACCCAACAACTACTAAGACCCCAGTTTCCTCTCCCTTCCATTCTCCCACCACATCTCCCCTTGTCTCACCAGAAGGTGACAGATAATTTCCAGAGGTCATTAGTATAGGCAGGAAAGATATGGGCTTTGCCTCTTCCCATTGTATTTTCTTTCTGGGTTAAATACCCAGAGAAGTTTGAAGTCAGCTCTAGCCTCCCTGGTGCTTTCCTTCCCTGGGCATGGTTCTGAGGTGGGACTGTTCAAAGCCAACTGAATCATCAGCTAGCCCTCCAAAAAACTGCATCCTCTCACCCCTGCAGCATCCTACCAGCCTCACTCAAATCCCCCAGTGATGCAGGACGCCCTCTCACCAGCAGCCAGGGAGCCCATCCGAGAGCATTGATTCTCCCTAGACACTGTTTTGAGGCTGATCAGCTAATCAGGCAGGGGAAAGCCCTGGGGAAGCTAAGAGCCATCCTTGGAGAAAAGCCTGCCATTTTCCCTCACCACCCAGGCCATTGCTACAGACATTACAGCAGAGAGAGAGTAGGGCCCTGGATTAAAGAGGATGTGTGGATCGACAGGAGCTATTGGATGCAACTGCCTAGTTCACAGCATTACACAGTCAGGTTCAGGGGACCCTACTCTGCAAAATCCACCTCTCTATACTTGCTGTGGAGACCACAGACCCCACTCCTTCTGCAATAATGTTGTATGGATACACAGTGGACTCAAAAGACAAGCCTGAACTGAAATTCAAACCCCTCTCTGCAAGCTGCAGGAGTCCACCTCCTCTCCAGTGGCCCATAGCACTTCAATACACTGAACAGAGAAGTATGGCTACACCTCTGCCACCCACAGAAATGCCCAGCACTTGTTACAGAGGCCACAATTCTGGGTTTGAAAGAGATTCAGTCCCTCCAGCTTCCAGCAGAGAGACCCCGCAAACACTCCCAAAGTGCTTGGAGAAGCAGGGTCTTTCTATTCACACACCGCTATTCATGCCATCCTTAAGAGTGCCTAGCTACATATAGTCACTCCCAAAAGGCAGAAATGTCCCCTGAATCAACCTGCTTTCTATTTCCACTCTGTTATGGGCGAGACAGAATAAACCACAACCCGTAGTGAAGCTAGATACTGGCATTTACTTAAGAACTGGTGATATTGGAGCTTTTACCCTATGTGATTATCTCACACATGTACTCACCTGCACCCACCCCAGCACTACATTCACTGGGTCTTGACTTCCCTTCCTGCAAGGAGGTCATGGCTGGTCTGAGGAGGTAAGGCAAACTCATGTCTGTTTGTGCTCTGCCACTGCTCACAGTCTTGGGCATTACCAGCCAAGGTCTCTGGGCACACCCTAGCATTCATTTCCACACATCTTCTTGATCTCCGAGATCTGGGATGTGGGGAAGATCTTCCCTCCAGCCAGGATTTTCACCACCTTCTTTTTGAAAGCACTTCTTTTCAGGAATCCTTCTCTGAACAGCCTCCTCTTCTTTCCAGACCACCAAGCCCCTGGTTTTCCCAACCTATCTAGTCTACATGCAGAAGTATAATGCATGATCAGTCCACTAACTGGAGAATTTAGAACATGCAACTTTTGTTTAGTTAGGGTGTTGTCAAAATTTACAGTCAGCCCCAGTTGTAGCTTGCAAGTAGCAGGCTTGTGCTTGAGAGTTCAAAGGTGCTGTTTTGAACATACATCCCCTCCACCCATCCAGAACTATCTGCTACCTGTCAGTGTTCACAACTAAAGCTATTTTTGCCTGCTACTATTGCCCTTTCCATCAGGTTCCTCTTGCTGATGCAATCCCACTGCTTTCTGCTGACCACACTGTCCCCTAACTGAAGGGCCCATCTGGCCCCAGGGAGAGAATATGCCTGTGCTGGCTGTTGACAGCAAATCTCTCAAGTATGTTGAATTTCAGAGAAAGAGTCAGTCCCATGCAGACTTGAATCTCGCCAGCTCCCAGGCAAGTTTGGATGTCTCCTCCCTACTCCCATCATTTCACTGCAGTTACAGTAGACAAAGAGACAGGGGACAGACAGAACACCTGTGGAGGCTGACAAAGTCTGCCTAGGACCAGTCCTCTATTCATCCACAGACTCAGCCTTTGGAAGACAAAGCCATGTTTCCTTGGTGTTTTCTCTGTAACTGAGGAGCATTCTAAGCAAAGACCCTAAAGGTTAATAAAGGATTGGATTTCACTGAGAAGATTTTGTTCAGTGTTACAGCAAGGATGAGTTTCAATTGTGTTTGTTTCCGTTAATTCTGGCTCTCCTTCCCCTTTGTCCAGGATACTTAGGAACAGAGAGAAACCAACCTCCCAACTATCAAGCACTGTCACTTCCACACTCTTCTTCTACCATGAGCAATATACCAGTGCCCAGGAGTCTCTCTACACCACAGACTGTTTTCAAATACATTAATATAAGCAAGGGTAACTATCTACATTGGAAGGGTCACTGCAGAGCAAAGTTGGTGACCAAGACTGCAGAGAATTGTGCCCAGCACACTGAGGCCAGTACATGGCTCAAATGTGTCTGAGAGGTCAATGGTTTATAGAAGAGCTAACAGTGGGAAAAGTGCATCTTGGTCAAGAATGCCAAAGGTAATGCAAATCGTGGATTTGGGCCCTGGGTACTTGGGCTCTTGAAGATACACAGAGAGAAATCTTCTGGAATACTTTTATTCTAAAACATCTTTCTCTCATTTTTCTCTCTCTGCTAAGCCCGATGGTTCCACCACAATTAGATGCATCTTCTCCATATCTGAGCAAGCTCCTGTTCCATGAGCAAGCTATTGTACATTCTTGTCTAGAATAAAATAGCCTTGAATTCACAAGCCTTCCCTGGAGACTGTGTCCCTGAATTGGAAAAATCCCCCCAGAAAGCACCATAGGCTATGGACATTCTTAGGTGTCACAGTTTGAAAATGTTCACCTTCACCCTGCTGTCAAGACCTACCTGCAGTACATGAGTCCACAACTAGTCACCCTGATACGTTGTACTGTGCTCCTGATCAGCTCTCAAATGATGAAAAGCGAGCTTAGACCAGTGTCATTCAGACTCCTGCTTGACTGTGCCTTTTATTGGTGTCTTCCAAAAGTTCCTTTTTAAAGACAAACTGCAATCCCACAGATCACAGCAAGCACAGAGCAAACTCTGATACAGAAGGTAAAAGAAAGATAATTAAATGGTCCAAGAATGAACTACTCCATCCTTCAGGAACAAAGTATGAACGCAGCTGCCTGGGCAGCTGCATCACTCTTAATGCAAAACTTCTTTTCCAGACTTAGCCATTAGATTACTGCTTCTTCCTCCCCCATGGATGAACAAGGGGAAACCTGTGTCATGGTTTAAGCCAAGCTGGAAACAAAGCACCACAAGGCTGCTCACTCACTCCTCACCCCCCGGTGGGATGGGGAGGAGAAAATATAACAATAGGCTCATGGGTCAAGACAAGGACAGGGAAGGATCACTCACCAATTATGGTCACATGCAAAACAGATTTGACTTGGGGGAAAAAAAAAAAATCAATTTAATTTGTTAACCAATCAAATCAGAGCAGGATAATGAGAAATAAAACCAAATCTTAAAAACACCTTTCCCCTACCGCTCCCTTCTTCCCAGGCTCAACTCCACTCCCGATTTTCTCTACCTCCTTCCCCACAGCAGCACAGGGGGACAGGGAATGGGGGTTGCAGTCAGTTCATCACACATTGTCTCTGCCGCTCCTTCCTCCTCAGGGGGATGACTCCTCACTCTTCCCCTGCTCCAGCATGGAGTCCCTCCCAAGGGAGACAGTTCTCCACGAACTTCTCCAACATGAGTCCTTCCCATGGGCTGCAGTTCTTCACAAACTGCTCCAGCATGGGTCATTTCTGCGGGCTGCAGTCCTTCAGGAACAGACTGCTCCAGTGCAGGCTCTCCCATGGAGTCACAGCCATCTTCAGGGGCATCCACCTGCTCCAGCCTGGGCTCCTCCACAGGCTGCAGGTGGGCATCTGCTCCACCGTTCACCTCCACGGGCTACAGGGGGATAGCCTGCCATCTCACCATGTGCTGCAGGGGAATCCCCTCCTCCGGCACACCTCCTCCCCCTCCTTCTTCACTGAGCTGGGTGTCTGCATAGGTGTTTCCCTTACATCCCACTCCTCTCTCTGCTGTGGGTTTTCCCTTCTTAAACCTGTTATCCCAGAGGTGCTACCACCATCACCATTGGGTCAGCCTCGGCCAGAGGCAGGTCCAACTTGGATCCAGGGAAGCTTCCAGCAGCTTCTCAGAGGATCCATTCCCGTAGGTCCTCCCCTGCTACCAAAACCCCACCACACCAACCCAATACAATTTGTCAGCAGGATTTTAGAAACAAGACTAGACTAATGCCTTCTTTTCCATTAGATTACCTACAAATAAAGGGTTGTCTAAAAAAGAACATATAGAGACTAATGTCCCTCTTAACAAGGTTAAGGTGGTATATTTATTCATTTTAATATTACTACCACTTAATACATTTTTATGACAGTCTAATGCTAGATGATATTTTAAGACTAGTTCTTCAGTTTGCATAAACATAGCTCTACTGACAGATTCAAGTGTGTTCTCTAGAAGCCAAAGAGTAGGAGCAACATTATCAAATCTGAGATGAAACAAAATAGCTAATAAAGGAAAAGTTTTAACAATCTTCCTGGGATTCGTATGTAAGCCTGAGCTTATTTTGCCCTTGCTTCCACTGGTTTTGCCTGATCCTCCTCAGAATTACTCTCTTGACTTCACTAGCTCCAAGAGCCACACACAAAGTCCAACCTCATCCCATGGCAGGGCCTGCAAAAAGCAATGCAATTGCCTGTCTTCAGATGAAGTCCAGAGCTCCCTCTCCCATCAATTCTCTGCAATGCATATCCTTCAAGATCTGCACTTCACTGTTGTGGTTTAACCCCAGCCAGCAACTAAGCACCATGCAGCCGCTCACTCACTCCCCACCCACCCAGTGGGATGGGGGAGAAAATCGGGAAAAGAAGTAAAACTCATGAGTTAAGAACAGTTTAATAGAACAGAAAAGAAGAAACTAATAATGATAATGATAACACTAATAAAATGACAACAGCAATAATAAAAGGATTGGAATGTACAAATGATGTGCAGTGCAATTGCTCACCACCCGCCGATCGATACCCAGCTAGTCCCCGAGCGGCGATCCCCCACTCCCACTCCCCCCAGTTTCTATACTAGATGTGGCGTCACATGGTATGGAATACCCCGTTGGCCACTTTGGGTCAGCTGCCCTGGCTGTGTCCTGTGACAACTTCTTGTGCCCCTCCAGCTTTCTCGCTGGCTGGGCAGGAGAAGCTGAAAAATCCTTGACTTTAGACTAAACACTACTTAGCAACAACTGAAAACATCAGTGTTATCAACATTCTTCTCATACTGAACTCAAAACATAGCACTGTACCAGCTACTAGGAAGACAATTAACTCTATCCCAGCTGAAACCAGGACATTCACAAAGCCCAGAATGCTAATAGCACTTTACCTTCTTCCTACTTGAATCACCTTCTCAAAGAGTTTCTAATTTATTATCAGATAGGGTCTATATGTGTATTATGTACATCTGTAGTGGGTTGCCCTTGGTTGGCCGGCAGGTGCCCATGAAGCTGCTCTATCACTCCCCTCCTCAGCAGGACAGGGGGAAGAAAATAAGATGAAAAAAAAACCCTCATGGGTCAAGACAAAGGCAGTTTAATAAAGAAAAGCAAAGGTCACATGTGGAAGCAAAGGAAAAAAAAAATATTCTCTACTTCCCATCAGCAGGCAATGTCCAGCCACTTCCTGGGAAGTAGGGCCTCAGTACACATAGTGGTTGCTCCAGAAGACAAATACCTTAACAAATACCCCCTCCTCCTTCTCCCTTCTCTTAGCTTTTATTGCTGGGCACAACATCATATGGTATGGAATATCAGTTTCGTCAGTTTGGGTCAGCTGTTCTGGCTATATCCCCTCCCAAACTCTTGACCACCCCCAGCATACTGGCCTTTGGGGGGGGTGGGGGGAAGCAGCCTTGATGCTGCAGGAACACTGTTCAGCAGCAGCCAAAACATTGGGGTGTTAGCAGCACCTTTCTAGCTACAAATACAAAGCACAGCACTACAAGGGCTGCTATGGGGTAAGTTAACTCCATCCCAGCCAGACCCAATACAACATCTCCAGGTGCAGGCTCATGAATCTTTCGAAGTGCCTCATGATACACCCAAATATTCAGAAAGAATTCCTTTGGATAGACAGCTTCAGTTGGAAAAGTAAATAAAATAGGAAAGATGCTGGGAAGAGGAGGAAAACACACTGGTTGCCAGTAATTAACAACTATGCCTTGTGTCATGGTTTAACCCTAGCCAGCAACTAAGCACCACGCAGCTGCTCACTCGCTCCCCCCTGGTGGTATGGGGGAGAGAATCGGAAGAGTAAAAGTGAGAAAACTCGTGGGTTGAGATAAAGACAGTTTAATAGGTAAAGCAAAAGCCACGTGCACAAGTAAAACAAAACAAGGAATTCATTCACCGCTTCCCATCGGCAGGCAGGTGTTCAGCCATCTCCAGGAAAGCAGGGCTCCATCACGCCTAACGGTGACTTAAGAAGACAAACGCCATCACTCCAAACATCCCCCTTTTCTTCTACTTCCCCCAGCTTTATATACTGAGCATGACATCATATGGTATGGAATATCCCTTGAGTCAGTGGGGGTCAGCTGTCCCAGCTGTGTCCCCTCCCAACTTCTTGTTCCCCCCCAGCCTACTCGCTGGTGGGATGGGGTGAGAAGCAGAAAAGGCCTTGACTCTGGGTAAGCACTGCTCAGCAATAACAAAACCATCTCGGCATTATCAACACTGTTCTCAGCACAAATCCAAAACATAGCCCCATACTAGCTACTGTGAAGAAAATTAACTCTATCCCAGCCAAAACCAGCACACCTTGCAAGCTTCTCCCAATTGCTTGGCATCCCAGAAGGTCACACCAGAGAGCAAGGGGTAATTGGACAAGTGGCTTAAGTGGATGCTTCCAGAGCAGTAGTTTTAGGTGGATAAGGGAAATCTTTGGTATATTCCCACATCTTCACCATCCCGTACTGGTATTAAAGGCCACAAATAAAGTCCAGGGAGACTTCGGACAACTACTACTCCATTCAAAGGGAAGAGTGGAAAAACAATTGCTGAAATGAAGAGAGACCTTTACCTTCATATCACTTGTGCTCTTCATTTGCTATGCCCATATTAGAAAATAAAACAGGCCAGGGCCCATTTGTTGGTCCAGAGACCACTTGGCACATCAGGGTCTGCCTCCACCCGGCTAAACCTCCTTCCTCCCCAAGACAAGGTGCCAAAAGAAAACATCCTTGGGCTACCCTGTCCCCTAAACTAGGCCTGAGTTCGTCTGAAAGTATTCATTGGCATGGGACACAACCATGCTGGGGGGACACCAATGGCAAAACCATCACACTCCCACACCAGGCCAAGCATGGGCCAGTCAATATCCAGGAGCTCCCTGGGCACCACGTGGAATGAAATAGGTAAGGAGCATCCCTCTTGAGGTGGGCACTGTGGTCCCACAGGCAGAATTTGCTATCATTCACAGGGCCACAGCCACAAATTGAACTGAGCAGAGTCACTGGCTGGAAGCCAAGACTTTGACAGATTAGCGTCTGTCCTAGTGGAAGAAAATCTGGTCCACAGAGATTAAAAGTGCTCTGCCCGACTTTCTTTGACAATAACCACCAAGGGACGGATGAAGTGTACAAATAAGCCAGTTGGCAGTAGAGAAGGTAGCAGTAAGACAAGGGTGTTTTGCTAAAGAAGCTACAGTCGCGGTCAGCCCTGTGCCTGGCTTTTCCACACACCTTTTCCTTTAACTGCAATCTTTTCACTACAAGGAATCTGTCTTTGCAAAAAGACCTGACTCTGGCAGAGAAATAAGCTTCAACACATTTCCTGGGGGTGCTTTGATAATGAGAAGACAGTTGAGTTAAACAGTGGCAACACCTGACTGTCCTTCCTGCTTTCATTTTGTCCCTTTAATTAACAAAAAAAAAATTGTTTGAAAAACTCTCCAAAAAGGCAAAACAATGCCCACATTTTATCTTTGGATAAAAACAATTTTGAAATCTGACACTTATGTAGTTCTGTAGGCACAGTGGATATTAATAATTCAACAAAATATTATAGTCATTACTATATTTTGCAATATCACAACAGTGTGTTTTAGCAGAACTCCTCTCCAAATCTCATTGCAACAGCCATTAATAAATAAAATGCAATTCACTGTATTAAATGTGTTGTTTAAAGGCTAAATATTTCATCAGAGCTAATTCATTTTAAATAATCAGACTAGGAGTCTCTTCCCAGCACCAGGACAAATCTCCAGCTCCATACACTTTCCACATTTAGAAATTAAATTACGTTTCAAAAAGCAAACTATAAATTGAATTCAACTGGAACATCTGTGCAGCATCTCTTAGACTACAACTCCCCGCTGACTGATGGGATCACAACCTAACAGGCCACAAGTCTCACAACTTTGTTATGCTGTTTATGCAACCGAGGAAAATTAAGATTGGAAAAATACAATAGAATGGTTCGCATTTATTGCCTGCCTTAAAGAATGGCCAGTGCCTGATTCTCTGCAGGAAGGAGAAAGAAAAAGCATCTTAGTCCAACCTCAGCTGCCAATAGCTATAACAGATAACAGTGCTTATCCAGTGCTTTTCATCAGTCAGTCTCAAAGGGTTTTGCAAAGGAGATCAGTTTCCTCGCACAGGTGGGGAAACTGAGGCATAGAGGGAAACAGCTTGTCAGTGGCTAATGCAAAGGCTAAAGGATGAGCTCATACATATTTCTCCATTGTGCACAAAGTAACGCACATATGAGCTCTACCCCATTACCTCCAAAGGCACGCATGACTCCATTTCAGTTGCAACTTAACTTTAGGGTAAAAAACCCCAAAACAGCCCTTTAAGCCAAATGAAAGCATTTGTGGAAATATTTTCTTGGATCTCAGAAATGGGACCAAGTGATCTAGATCTGAAGTGCAACTCCCCACCACTCTCAAACACACCAACCTCCCAACCTACCCAGCCATAAACTGTTGAGTTTCTAACCAGGGCAAAGAAGAGGGAGTTTGATTTTAGTTTTTATCAACTGCTATTATTAGCAAAAAATGTTACCAAACCCATATTAAAAAAAACAACAAAAAAACCCAACAAAAAAAACCAAAACACAAAACACAAAAAACCCCACACACATATTTCTAAGTTTGAATTTTTCCGTTTAAATACTTCTTCCACAAAAAAACCACTCTCTAAAGTAACTGTTACTGTCTGCCCACCTACAGAACAGCATGTAAGTATCCTCCCTGCTGACTGACAAACTGACGTCAGCGAGGTAATTCCTGTAATTAAAACAAAGCAACACAATCTTACTAGCGGGGCCTGCATCAGACACTATAATCTCTGTTTTTATCCATGGAGCTCACTGCTTTCCTCCAACAACAGCAAATAAACACTGCGACCTTCTTTTCACCAACTTTATACCAAGACACAGCATAGCACAGAAAATCAGAAGCGGTAGTATCTTCAAGCATGACTTTTTACATTAAAATAGCAACTTAATAAGGCCAGCATATTTTATATCTCCTGAATTGTGCTGAATTTGCTTTCATAATTATATAATCATAAATGTTTTGTTTTAACCTTTTAAAATAAAAATCTCAGGTTTTCTATATAAAAAAAATCCTTTAAACAATTCCTTAAAAATTAGGAAGATGTGGGGTTTTTTTATTTGGTTGGTTGGTTGTAATGTGTTTTTTTTATTTCAGAATGAGAGTCTATGCTTGGTCTGAGTCAGAATCTGGGGAGACCTGTCAGGGTGGAGATGGAGGTTAGGGATTAAGCCCAAATTATTTCCCTTCTGTCAACCACTGCACACACACTCGAAAACACCAAGCTGAGTAGTAAGTTATTCACAGAGCTCTATGTACTACGTATGCTTGATTCCAGATAGATGCTAGATATGTCAGATACAATCAATGCCAGATACAGCTGTGCTACTGAGCAATGTCAGATATGTGACATTGGGAATAGATGGACTTTTGGTCTCATCCAGAACATCTGATCTTATGTTCCTGGGCACATGTCCAAAACCCATTAAACTCAATAGAAATGCAAAGAATTTGCTGGCTTTCAGTCAAATCTTGTATGACAACGGACAGGAACAGCTAGAGATATTTAATCTGTCAAAGAGAAGAGTTAATGGGAACCTGGTCTAATAAATACACCACCTTTACTGCACTATTTGTGCTTTAAGTCATTCAGCCTCAAGACCTAAGGAGTCTTAACTCCTGATCAAAGCCCAGATGATTTCTCTAGGCTTTCACCAAGACCCTATAAAGCACTGGCTGCACTCCTCAGATGAGCCAGCAGGACTTGAGCTAGTGGCGAACCTAAACCCAGGACCAGTGAAGGACCAGCATAGCACAGCTAGAGATGGTCACTGCCAACTTGGGAACTTGGAAAAGTGATTCAGAGATCAGGCAATGAGCAAAGCAGTAAAAGAACACGCCACACCACAAGCCAGGATGGTCTCCACGAAGGCAGTAAAGAAGCCTCATTTTTGTTTGACATGCTGTTTGGACACTGCTTGGTGGAACTTTGCAATTGAAGCCCTCATCATCACTAAAAGCTAATTCTAAAGGACTGTATTGCTGGATTGCTCAACCCCTTCAAGAGACAACCCTCTGCTTCACCACACAGCTCAACGGCTCGTGACACTTGGTAATTTATCATAGCATTCATGCTTTTCTGGTTGCTGTCAGTTATGAAACACAGGTTGAAGCACAGCCATGCAGATGGAAGAGGCTTTCAAAATCTATCCTGTCCAAAGCCGCCAGCAGCCAGAGAAGGGGAAGGCACGTGGGTCTAATTCTCATCTTACTGACACTCCATCAGTGTATCACCACCGACTTTGAAGGTATTATTGTTGCCCTACTCCAGCACCAGGAAGATAAAAAAATAAGCCCTTGAAATAAAACATGCTGCTCTGACAGAAGCCATTGCTTCATCAAGCTAGGGTCCTTATCAAGGCAAGTGTTTTTTCACAATACCAAGGATTTAAACCAAGCACAGCAGTTTCATTAAAGAGAGAGCAAAAGAGAGACCAAAGGGTTCCAGTGACAAGTTACTCCAAGCAGAAGTGCGAGGATCCAGAACAGCATTTCCAGTCTGGCAAAGGGATCCCTCACAGCACTTGGGCTGTCTGGCCAAGTCTGTGTACAATTTATCTACCCAGCCAAACAACAACAACAAAAATTTTCCTCAGCAGCTGTTTCTCCAGCAAGCACAGAAGAGTCTGCAATCCCAGCTCAAGGCTACAGCATAGCACAATTTTTAAAAGTCTGTTTTGCTAGTTTATTACAAACTGTTCCTTCCCTCCAACTTCCATTCATGAAGGTGGTTGCAACCTCTCAAAACAACAGCCCCTCATAAGCAGTGAAGATATTTAGCAAAGCAGTGAACTGAGAGCATGCAGTTGCCTGAAAGACTTTGGGAGATACCACGCGCACTAGGAATGGACACCTGTCTTTTCCCAGAACCAGCACCCTAGCATTTAGTATACATTTTCACACTGAGGTTTTCATTAGAAATATTCCAAAAGAACAGAAACTCGGCAAGTCCAACTCAGCAGTACTCACCCTAAAGTGTCCGAATCACTGGTAGCCAATGAACATCAATGTTTGCATTGATAATGCTGGCAACACAGGCACATGCTAGTGCACTCCAGTAAATTTGCACTTGAACATCCAAGTTTCCCACCAATTCAAGACAGGGAGAGAGATGCTTGCCCACACTGTGGCAGTACCTCAAATCTTCCTTCCTCAAGTTGCAGTCTTAGTCATGTTCCCCACAATCAGGCAACTCATTTCCACTGTCCCAAGCTCAGGATGACAGAAAAGAAAACCCAGGAAGAATGGAAAAAAAAAAAAATAATCAAGAGCATAAAGCCAAGGAGATACATAAAGACCCACACCTGCAAAACTAAGGCTGCACACAGAAATATTCACATTAGGGTCCTGTTCAGACTAGTATAAATCAAGATCTATTGGAGAAACACCAGCATAAAATCACCATAAACCAGAGTGGATTTTGGACCATGAACATCAGCTGAACAGTATCTCTTGAAAGGGCAATATGTATTTACTAGCATCCTTCCTCTCCCTTCAGTTAATGGCAGGACGGACCATTTAACCAGTGGTCTAAAGCTTTAGCTCGCATGACAGCAATCTATGCACCCTGGCAGGTGAGAATGACCCATTCAACTCTATCAACCTAAATAAGTAGGAGAAAAGCCTCCTGACAGCATTTCTCTGCCCAGTTCATGTCTGAGACAACTCCAAATATCATTCAGCCATGGCACATCTAACCTGAATTGACCATGTCCCAGACACTTGCACACTGATTCCAAATAATCACTTTCCTCCTTTCCCTCCCGGTGGGGGCTAGACTTAGCCACAAAGCAGCATAGCATCAAAATACTGCTTAAGTTCCCAGTAGTTGTGTGTGTCTTGCTCAGGGGACTTCTTTTTTTTTTCTTCTGTTGCTAATTCCTTCCATTAGGTTCATTCTCTGTCCCTGCCCTGGGCAGGAGCTGCCATAGCAGAAGGATGCACAAGGAAAACGCATCAGTACAAGTCAAGCACAAGCCTGCCTCTGGAGGGAGAGCATTTAAATAAAGAATGAACCTGAAATAGCTACCAGCATTCCTGTAGCCAGCACTGTCTGTCAGCACAAATTCACCACAGGGGACTATCATGCAGGAGCAAAACATCTTTTGGCCCCACATTCAGGAAGGAAAAAGTGAGAAAAAACTGACCAGCATGTCATCCCCCAGGCTAGCACAGGCCGGTGTCAAAAAGACAAAAACAACAGAAAAGGCCACATCTTCCCCATCACAACTGATCATCTGTGGTCTGTAGGAACAGGCTGGTAGGGAATGCGCACACTGCCTCCTCTTCAAGGAGTTCAAATTCTGTATATGCCAGCAAAAACACAGATGGAATAACCTTGCTGTTTATTATGTACAGCATACTTTAAAGACACAAGATTTGTGCAAGGTGCTATACATACACCTGGGGGGGGGGGGCGGTGACAGGGAGTGGGAAGCAGCCTTTCTTCTTCCCAAATGTTTACCATTAAGCACAGTTTTCTACTTATCTCTGAAAACCCTACAACTCCACAGGCATTTTCTGAAAAAATGCTTTTAGCTCAGGACAGAAAAGGTTGCAAGGACAGACCCCAACTAATTGCCAGCTCTTTCCACCTTGCTACCATTCCCTCCCATCTCCTGATCAGTTAGAGCTGCAGATGAGAGCAGAGCAGAACTGAAAGCACATGAACAGCCACGTTCAACCTAAGGAACTTGGTGCGTAACTGAGAGCTGCCAAGATCCGGCCATGCCAGGCACAGAAAAAACCTTCACTCCGGACTCATACCAGAGGCTGTATGAGTCACTGCCACTGTCCAAAGGCCATAGCAAAGGAAGAAGAAAGGGACCTGCAATCCCATGTAAAGGGATCAGAGCACATGAGCTATAGCAGGAGAGAAGGAACAGACGAAAAGCAGGCAGAATCAGACTACGGCCCCAAATCATCTCTGGTTACACGGACCTACATTTTATCTAGTTAAATAGCTATATACCTAGTTCTATGGTTATCAGGTCACATACCCTTACACACATGTAAACATAGGCATAGTATCTTCTAATTTCTAAAACACATTTTTTATAAGCACACAGTGATTGAAATGGGATTTTAAAAGATGTAAAAAGCCCAGGAAGCTCCACTCTGTCCCTTCCCATCCTCCTCTCAGGTGCCCACAAGCAGCCTGTTTTGATAAACACAGGTACAGCAAGTTTTGTACTGATAAACCTGTTAGCTACCAGGGGCAATAAATGTTACAAACAACTCTCGTAGGTAAGAGTGCACAGTGTTAGACAAAGTGTTTCCCCATGAACTGTGAAATAGAAACAACAGCACTACATGCTTTTACACACATACCAACTCACTCCTGTGTCCTCGCACTTCCCATGGATCAGCTCTTGCCTCTCACCTTTGTCTCCACTAGGATGAACACATGAAGAAATCTCTGCAGCTCATTCAGGCCCCAGTCTGAGAACAGCCTTCACTAGTCAATGACTTTCATGACTATTAACCTTTGTCTTTGGGGAAGAAGATGAGAATCTCCCATTTTACAGAAGACATAGCATTTTCAAATGATCCAATATTTTATTTTACCATCTAACATCTGATCTCATTCCTCAGTGCTGGAGTTAGACCTGCCTCTTTCCCCTTTCTGGGAGTTTGCACTAAGACACCTTCTCCCCAATCCAGTTTATTGCCCATTTCCAGTAGTGCTACAGGAAGAAAGAAAAAAAAAAAAAAAAACCCACCACACAAACCAGAAAAAAAAGCACACAGAAAGCTAAGAGCCACCAGAACAAAACCTCAGCGCAACTCAGAAAGGCAGGCTTTGTTACCTGTAGCATGTGAGGTAGGAACAAGTAATGAAGATAATCTTTAATTAATTAAAAGCAAGAGAGGGTAGAATTGAGCCTGCAACAAAAAGTTGCAGTACAAGCAAACTGAGAATGCTACACTGCCAGCGATGTTGCCTTTTGATTAAAGGAACAGAGTTCCCAGGCAGGCTGGCAAAAAACAATGGTGAACGATATTATTTAAGTTAATTAAGACCTCCTCGGTGCTGATGCTGTAGCTGTGTTTTAGGTTGCTTTCAAAAAGAAACAAAGTTTCAGCTTTGGACACAACAGACCATGCTGTCTGTGAGTTAGCATGGGAGGGGTAACTTTCGAATCTGTTGACCAATTTGAACTTAATTCAACAGGGGAGAAAAAGGTCACAGAGATAGAGAGTTCCTCTAAGTTCAGCTGAGTGAAGAAGCAGGTTCCAAAATAATATCTGGCCTGAACCATTGGTCACCCAGTGTCCATTCTCATAGATGGCAGGGTTCTGGCCCTCCAGCACACCTGTAATGCTCAGCCAAGTACACCATGAGCCACTATTTACTCCTCCAAATGGGCAGGAGAATGAGGGATCACAACAGAGATGAAAGAAAACACTGAGAGACAGCAGAGTCCTGGAAGGGCAAGCAGTTAAGTGATAAGTGATGGCTAACTTCTGTTGCTTAACAAAATGACCAGGCATTTTACTCATTTTCTGATCCTTGAGAGAGCAGACAGTTCTCACAGGCCAGATAATTAAGCGTTCAGAGCAGCTACTGGGGTAGAGCCTCAGAAATATTCAGCAGATATCATAATCCAGTGGGGTGTCCTGGCCAAATCTTTTTCTGCTGTATTCCATATCCCACGCTTTTCTGAAAGCCCTTCTGTTTAACGTTGAGCTACCCAGAAAAGTCTGGCCAATGACAGTTGAACCACCTCTATTATATCTCTGTAACACCTGATATGGACACTGTGACTGCATGGGGCTTTCTCCTGGTGTTGCTCCAATAGTTGCCAAAGTACACAAAGGATAAATATTCTCCCTCTTCTAAAATAACTGTTCTCTGAAGTAGCATGGTTATCATATTGGTTTGCAATCTCACCACCTCATAGGCAAGCCTTTTTTCAGGCTAGATTGCAAATGTGGTTTTCAGAGACCTGCCCAATACGGAGGTCTGCCTATCTGCCTCTCCCACCACACACTGTGAGCAAGGCTTCCCATGCACAAGGTCACCATGCTCCTTTACATGCAGGTTTACCAGTCCTGTGTCTTGCACCAGGCTTTTAATACCCAAACAGAAGCAAAACCCTGTCCCACTGCAAACACAGAGTTCATGCCATTTCAGATAGTAGGTCTGTCCAGAAGTGCAGGGCCACAGCCCCAGATACCCTTCTGCACCCCCCATCCACACTCCCACTATAGCATCAAGTGCTACCAACATTTTGCTGATTGGCAACAAAGGTAGAAGGACACTGCAGGCAGCAGAACAAGGACATTACCCTTCACATACTGCTCCAGCCCCCCACCTTGCAGAAGACTGACATGGGGATACCCAGCCCAAACCCCGTCCAAGAGGGCAGGAGCAAGATTTAATTGCCCTGGCTCACTCAGGAGTCCTTCACCTGCACCTGGTGTGGGGCAGAGAATTTTCCCCTTGGGTTGTGAAGTGTAATACAAAGGGAGAGAAAGCCACCTTAATGATTCCAAAAGGTAACAAGACCCTTGAATTTTGCACCCTACATTACCCCATGACAAGATTGCACAAACAGGCACACAGACCTACATGTGCCCTGCTATGACTATCATCCTAAATTATTCCAACCCATTCAAATAAGCCACATAATTCAGAGTCAGTTCCCAACTCCCTCAGCAGACAGATGTGACCCCTCTCCTATCTCTATTTCCAATGGAAGCCCAAATTCATGGCTCCCACAGTCTCGCTACGTCAATTCTCATCTAGCTCAAAAGGAGCTGTGATTTGAAGTAACTCAACCTGTGAAGCCATGTTGGTAAAGGGATTAGAACAGCAGACAAAGGTGCTCTTAAATCACTTTCAACCAGAACTTTGCAGTGCTTTGACTTGATCAATCTGTTAATGATTTTAGCTGAGCACGTTCCACTTTTCTATTATTGAGAGTCCTGTTCTTCCCCCTCTTTGCGCCTCTTCTCACCTATTTTTCCTTTCCTTTCTTTCATCAGATCTCTTCTAAAAAGAAAATACACCCAGCATCTGAGCTGTGGCAGATGAAGTAAAATAAGTCCTTTGTCATTAAGGAGCCATATCAATGAGGGACAGCAGTCAGAAAACTTGCCTTTCAACTTTAGTTCTGATCAGCAGCACAATCCAGAGCAAATCCCTCCTCTCTTATATGCTTCAGTTTCTCAAAAAAAAAACCCCAAACAAAAAACAACATCCCACAAAAAAAACTAAACTAATAAGACTAATGCTACTGACCTTCCTTTTAGTGACCTTTGAAATACACAGCTGAAATAGGCAGCATAAAAGCTTTATAAGTGCAGTAATGTCTGTCACCCTGTAAGCACAAAATTGACAGGGCTTGGTGGTGAAGGACAGGAAGCCTAGAACAGAGAAATGCCCACAAATATACAGTCATCCACCCCCTTAACTTTTGCAGAAAGAATTTTCCCTCCCTCCCCCCCCAGTCTTCTGACAGAGGCAAGTAAGGCAACCCTCTTTGCCTGCACCTGATTGTGTTGATCACAGCTGGGGGGGATTTTCCAATCAGGCACAAACTGCAGGGAAAGGCTAACAACCAATTAGAGCTCCCACTCATTCCTCCTTGCACCCATGAGGTCCTAAAGCACTTTTGGCAAGAGCTAAATAATCATGTTTTATTCATTCTCTTCCACCCAACAACTTTTGCAAATATCCATCCATTTTAAGCCTCAGCAACAGCCCTGCATGAGTTAACTCTTCCTTGTAGATAGGGAAGCCAAGGCATGGGGCAATGCACACCCCCATTAGGCACAATGGCAAGTCCAAAAATCATGAAAACAACCTGCATGCACAGTCTGCTCTCCTCTGGCACCCCAAGAATGGACATCTGAACTCAACCCATGCCTTTCTCTCTGCCTTGAAAGTCAGCAGGAGCTCTGTGCTCAAGCCTTCCACTCCACTAAACCCTCATGGGAGCCCTCTACCAAATCCCCACAAGGGGCTCAATGCATTTCTGGAGTGTATCAGCAGCATCACTGTCCGCTGAAAATGTACCAGCAGTACCCACATGTTACAGACTGACGTAGTGTCTGAAGCAGTGCCAAAGCAGTTGCTTTTAGGATCACAAGACCTTTAGCCCATCATGGACCTCAGTCATTTGCTGTGGCTCAGTCCTAGTTTTTCCAAGTCCCAAACATCCATTTTAGTCCCAAGGACACCAGTAAGTGCAACCACTTTTCCCAGGAAGAAATGTTATTTTGTCCCAGCATGCAGTGGCTGGGATGAATTCCAGTCCCTTCTGTACCCCCACACTCACAAGAAAGAAAAGGAGAGAGGAACAGAAACGTTAAGACTTGTGCAACATCCTCAAGTTGGTCCAAATATTGTGGAGTCCCAAGAGGCAGGGACCTGTCAGGACAAGGATATCCTCTGCAGATCAGGCACCAGGGAGAGAGGCAATGAAGCAGCACCAGCTGTAACTGGTGTCGGAGGGGGAGAAGATCAGCAGCAAAGTAGGTCTATCAACAGCTATCCTCGGGGGCTAGTCCCGGAGACAAAACGGGGCATGGCAGTTGAGGACATGGAAAGTATGCACTGCTTCAGTCAGCAACTGCCACGATTCACACTGCTGCTTCCCGGCACTGTAAAGGTTAACATCACGCCTTCTCCCAATCCAGCAGCACTGCCGGCAGTTGCTGGGGGGATGCTGGTGGTTTTACAAGCACATAACTCAGGCTGGAGGGGACCGGAGCAGATGAGAGACCCCGGCATTGGGACTCCCATCGTCAGGAAAAAGCTTGGCAGCAATTAGAGACGACACAAAAGGGAGATAGTATCAGCTGCAAGGGGCGGGGGGTGGGGGGGTGTGTGAAATGCTTTACCACGGCCGAGTGCATGCTAAGACTATTTTCCTCTCACGCAGAGGGAACCCCAGACAGCAGGAGTTTCACAGAGTCGATGACTCCAAGCGGGTTTTCATATCAATATTTCAGCAGCGTCTGTCTTTCCAGCGTGCATTTCCCGGGCCCCAGCTCCCCTCCCCGTCCGTTGCAGTGTTTTCCTTCCTTTAGCAAATGCCCACGCTCCCTCTAGCGCCCAGCTCTGCTTTTCACGCACCAGCAACCCGGCACCCTTTCCTACAGCCTGCACCCCAGGGTGTCCAAATGACGCTGGAGCTAATTAAAAGTGATGCTATTTTGGGCTCAGAGGCCCTGTAGTGCTCTGCAGATCTGCCTGGCTAGCGTTTGTGTCACATATTGGAATATGATGGGGAGAAAACATCATGACAGCCTCAGTGTCAGGGACCCTCCTTGAACAAGAGGGCTTTGCCACTCATTTCAGTGGGAGAGCAATCAGGTCTCCTTCAGGACTGAGAGGGAGGAAAAAAAAGTGAGGTTTAATTATTCAGCATCAATCTTCTCTGATTTTTATTGTATGCTGGGACTCTGCTGGCCACGATGGCTGGGAATTGACCCTAAAATTTCCATAGCAGATTATTTATCAAATACGTTTAACACCCACACAGCCACGCTCTTCAAACATGCAGCAAACTTTATTCAGTTCCCTCAGTCTCACAATGCTCCACAGAGGCAGGAAAAGAAATACTGCCATGCCTTTCTTTTGGCATGGAGGAAATGTTAACAACAATGCTGCAGTTTTCACTGGACATTAAGGGGAAGTTAGAATTTGGGAATTTGTTTGCCTTGGATTCCTGCAGGGTGTTTAAGCAAACCAAGAATCTTGCATGCAAAGGTGTGGCTTCAGCAAAGCAGTATTTTCCAACTAAGGGTTTTTTCAGCTTAAAATCCCACTTGGGCTCTGCCAAGTACATCACCAGATCAGTCTCCAGCGTGGCTTACAGTGTAGGTCAAACCTTCACCTCCCAGAGCCAAGCAAGAGAGAGGGAAGGGTTGTGCACAAGAAAGAAGCTCATACACCCACAGCCCTGTGGCTGTAATTCAGAGAATGTAAAGGGCCCACAGGTCTCCTTGCTGTACTGCCCCATGTTTCCTTGCCTCTGTACTCATTTTTCATTCTTACCTTGCACTTTTCACTGCTGTAGGATACTGCAGGTTGAATTCTCAACTACAGTAAACTGGCCTAGATCAATCCTACATCAATTTACACTAGGATCCAACCAAATACTTTGCTGCTTTGGGGACTTTCTGCATTTACAGTTTTCAATGCTTTGCAAGGAACATGCCATTTAATTTACTGTCCTGATTAGAGGCAGGTTGGACTCCACACCTTCAAACGGATTCTCACTGGAAGATAAACTTGACCAGATCCCAGCCAAACCCAAGCCTTAACTCCGTAACTGACAGGTTCCTTGCAATTGTCCTGCAACTGATCACAACCATGAGCTCTGGCTTGGCCTTCAATCCTGAAACGAATCTGGATTTGTAAGAGAGTACTGACTCAGGTAAGCATGTACTGCTCTCCTCCATTCTATCTACAGACATCCAGGGAGCTTAAGAAGCATGACACTATGGTATGACTTAAGTAAATTCTTGACTGTTTGCAAGACTGGCTTCTAGTATCCTTTAGTACAACCAACTTTAAAGATCTTTGCTCCTTAACCTGTGCTTTGCCCATTAGATGACACTGCTTTCGTATTCTTTCTAAAATCTCTACTATGAATCCAGCTATAAATTTGGAAACTCTCAGAAAGTTTCATCTTCCCACAGCCTTGCATTTAAAAAAATATTTGTCTCATCTCACCTCCCTTTTGGGAAAAATTTCTCCTGCCTAACATCAATCATCTGCTCAAACCTGTTTTCAAAATACTTTGTCACCTAATTGGATGAATGTTTTCCATAAAAAAATTAATTAAAGAATCACATAGCTGCTTCTGTTTGCATTTAAATCACTGTGACAGCTTAGCCACAAATCCTAGGCCTCATCCCTGAGCATGAAAAAGTCTGAGTACTGAGGCCTGAAGGGAAACTGCTGACAGACACCTAGAACAGGAGCAGTTCTGTTACTGAGCTCCGAGCTACAAGAACATTGACATCTTGCTGTGTTAGGCAAGGTAATGGCCCAGGGAATCTGCCAGCTTCACAGGATCCACAAGCAACATCAAGGCTCATCCACTGGACATCGACCTGACTTTGCAATGAAACCACTCTGGAGAGAAATAACCCAAAAAATATTTTCCAGACACCTTCTTCCTGCTCTACTGACTCAACACAACCATAAAAGCAATTGTCATGCAAGAGTTTAATTTTTATTTCCCCATCTTCTATTTGAATATTAATTAAAAATGGATTGGCAAAGTCCTGGAGAAGGACTTCAGTGACAAACTTCATTACTAAAGGTAGTGGAGAAGTGGTAATGTGTCAAGACTTTGTGACACAGCCAGCCCACCTTCAATGGCAACGAGACCACAACCTAGCCAAAAGCCATTTGAGAAAGAAACAGTCTAGAATAGCAATTAAAATATCTACCAAATGCAGTGCAATGAATATGATTGCTCTGTCACCATCTTGCACTCTAGGAGTAAACATTTTAGACTGAAATCCAACTGGACTGTTGGAGCAGTTACCCATGGCTGACAACTAAATGCAGCATTGCCTGCGTAAAGATTCATTTTCTCCCCTTCCACCCTTCCAAGCATAGCAGTCTCTTTGGAATTGCAAATATTGCCCATCTCGTTCTGCCCATCACACACTGCATTGCTAGGCATCTTAATGAAAAACTACCTGGCACACAGCAAGCCCATCAGCCTCCCTAGTTTGTAATTCGCCATGGGAGTGAGTAATGTCTCAGCATCAAACCACCAGTACATTAGCAGATCACACCAGAACACTGCCAACAGCATTCAGAAGAATCATTCCCGGAAGAGACAGGCTTCACTGCGAGAACTTGTACAACCTGCTTTTCACTGCCAGCCCTCGGAACTTGCACAGGGTAAAGGAATAGGATCAGTGGTAGCAGAGGGAAAAGAACCGCACAAGCCCATTCAGAGCAGGGTTGTTACCATTACATCATGTCTATGTGAGTCTTGAAAATCTCCAAAGACAGAGGTTCCCAAAACTTTCTGGTGCCTTGCTGCACTGCTTTCTTTGAGAAGAAACTCTTCCTAATGTCCAGGCTGACATATGTTGTGGCTGTTGCCACATGTTAATTCCTCTTCAACCAATAAGATAAGCTGCATCTTCTTTCTAACTCTACTTCAGGTGGCAGTAGGCTACTGTAGTACTATTAGCCTCCTCTTTACCAGAGTCTTGTCCCAAAGACATCTCATATTCCCAGACTTGGAGTGAATCTCACAACCATGTTAATTCTAGAGATGACAGCCACAGGCTGACTAGACCTCTGGACAAAACAGTGTAGCATGGCTGACAAGTCAAAACAAGGCCCCAGCCCAGTCTTTTACCAGCTCTCATCCTGCCTTCCCCAACTTTCAGAGCCTAGATCATACTCTAAGCATCAATGCAGTTGTGTGGTCTGCACAAGTAGCAGCTACACCACTTGGGCACACTATACTTCTCCAGGTTTATCTTCTGCACTGCTGCACTGCACTGAGATAAAAATATGCACTGCTGACATTTTTCCCATAGTATGAAAAATCCAAACCCTAGGATCATACAGGAACTTGGCCTGGCTGAAGCAACCTGCAATATTGCACATGCCTTAGACAAATGCCCTCTCCTGCTTTTACTGTGGCATTATAGCACATTTCTTCATCTTTATGTCCGAAGTTTGCCTCTGGTTACTCGAAAGGCCTGTAGAGATGTGATAGCTAAAGCACACTCTGATCATAAGCTGAGGCCTCTCCATAGATAATGAATTGAAAATGTCTTCTAGAGGTTAAAAGAAAGCTAAAAATGTGAATATTTTCTTTTTATATTGAAAAAAACCACCCACAACACCACGGAATTTGTAGTACTTCCATCGTGGAAAAAGCAGGGGCAGAATTAAGTACTTCCTATAAACAGCTACATTCATCAGAGTGACAACTCTGAAACCTAATGACAACAGTCCCCGTTTACCATTCCACTGGTGATCATATCAGGAGAACAATCTGAGTAAGTGTGTTTTATCCACTGTAGCTTGTTGAAATCTCTTGAAAAAACTATTGTCAAGAAACAAGATAGCAAGATTTAAGGCTGTAACAGCATTAAAGGTGCTGCTACTTATTTTTGGAGGTCCTTATCCTAGAAATCAGGAAGCGAAAGGAAGGAAGAAAGATAATCTGACGAATCAGATCATCTTCACAGGAAGGTTGGAGAGAGCATCTGGTGAGTTGAACGAGGACAAATTTCATGCAATAACATAACCACTAGAGAGACAGAAAACAAGTATAGAGGATACAACTGCTCACGGAATGGCACATCTGCACACAGTGTGTGTTCAGAGAGGAATGGCTTTGAAAAAAGAATGGCTTGCAGATCTTCTGGGAATAATAGTAGTTTTCACTAAAAATTCTTCTTCCTTCAGAAAAGCCTTAGCCAGAAAACATTTTATCTGATCTCTACCAGGTCCCTGAAGAGCTTCAGTGACCTCAATAAATGCTTCTATTAGGGCAGACTGATACTTGAAGCCCAAGTCTCCTTTTTCTAGTATCAGACACACTGAATTAAGCCAAGTCCCCTTCGCAATAACACAGAGAACACAAACCTCATTTCTACACAGAATAGTATTTTTGCATTTTCCTAACAATTTCCACTTGAAGATCTTCAGCTATTGTACAAAGCAGAAATGAATTCTGCTCCACACCACCACTTTGTGGTAGCTAAGTAGTAGTATCCTCATTTAACATGGAAGAGGAGATCCAGAGAGGTTAATTGTCTTTCCTAAGGTCACAGAAAACGCTTCTGGGCAGGACAAATCAGAGAACCCAAATTCCCCGATCTCACCAGCCTTTTGCCTCTATCCTAATCCTGACCTCACTATCTGCAAATGGAGAAAACAAAAGTTTGTTGCCTGGAAGGGATTATTTTTTAATAAGTTAAATTGAGATTTGAGGGACATGGGAGAAAAGGGGGATAGGAGACAGAGGGGAAGTTGCTCCTAAAATAATTAAAAAAAAACACAGGAGGTTTTTAACATTCTAGGTAACAGGACATGCAGCAGCTGCAAAGATCTCCCTTTTGTGGAGTGTCTGTAGATCTGTATGTCCCAGTAAAAACCTGATTTTTTTATTACCATGCTTTCCTCTTCTTTGCAAATCCATCCAGTTGTTAGGAAACCCCCACCACTAATGTCTGATTTGAAACACCGCTTCATTGCATGAAATTTGATTGATTGTGGTTTTAATACCAAAAAATGCCAAATCTACTGCTTTGGTAGCCTGAAAACAATAGCATACAGACATGTCCTACCTGCTCTCCTAGGTCATCTGGCATAATCATGACACATGAGTTAATACCTTTTGTCCATTTTCAGTACACTTCCCTGCTGCTTTACGTCTACTGTGACCTAAGAAAATATATGCTTTGATGCGAGAAAGCGGGAACCAATGTGGCTGACAAAAGAAGCCACACTGTTTCCCTGAGTGACCTTGGGCAATTTGCTTGATGTTCCTGTGCCACAGCCACCCCAACAGTAGAATCAGGCAAAAATGAACCGCAGCAGAAAAACAGGCATTGGATTCAGCCTTCTCTGCTAACAAATGAAAGGACCGAGGTTCAAGCATTTAACTTTCCCTCTACACTGTTTAAAAAAAAACAACAATTAATCACTGAATGCAGTGTGTTTTCTCCAAGAGACAGGAAAGAAAAAGTCTCCAGATGCTAAACCTCATATTAGAAAAATCACAAAAAGATAATGCTAGTATTTATTAACATGCTTGCTTTTTCTTCCTACAAACGCTATACTGGCAATAAACACCAGTCTTTTGCTTTTGCTTGTGCTTTTGAGTTTGAAGCTTTCAAAGCATGGTATCTTGAGGTGTAAAATCTTAATGGAAAGTTGTGAACAATCGAGATGTTTCCCTTTATTACCCTTCTCGGTCACCTGGAGTTAAAGAATAAAGGAAACTAGTTATTTAATGGCATATTTCTGTAAAAGAAACAAAGGAAGGAGGGGGAATTTTGTGGAAATCACTTTCTGACCTGCACTTAAGAAAAAAAAAACCTTTCTTTCCCCTGCAAATGCCTACAGAATCAGTTTTCTCTGCTACTTTAACCAGAAATACTCAAAACTATTGGAAATCCATGCTGGGAAGGGATGGGGGGGATTTTAGCTTCTTTTACTCAACACCCCTTGATTTAGGACCGAAATTAAACAAAAGAGAGGGCATATAGGTTGTTTTCTTCATGACATGCCATGTTATATTAAAAATAAATAATCCTAGAGACAAACATAGTGCTGAAATATACCATGCAGCTGTTTTCTCTTGAATGTTTGCTTTCATCTTTAATGAGAGTGGAATTCATGTCTGGCAAACACAACTGCCTTTAAAAAATTGGTTAAATCAAAGTAACATCTACATTGCTGTCAGAATTATTGCCTAAGTAATAACAAATAGAGAAAAAAACTTCCAGTCAAAAAAATAAAGAGGTGATTGAATTGCACATTATGAAGCTATAGTTGATGCATAGGTAGATAGATAGACAATTTGCTTTTTAATGACTAGTAAGTTTCATGAAGAATGTACCTGAAAATCCAGCCAATCTGTTTTATGCTGTTAATTGCTTTATGCCCATTTCCAGTAGTGGCAAAACAATAAAAGAGGCATTTTCAAGGCAGTGACAAGCTATAATAATCAGAATAATGGGAATATTGTCACCAGACATAAAGGTTTCCTGGAGTCCTTTAAATTACACCTGTTCTCAGACTTTACATCAGAGTGGAAATAGTATTTCTGATACCAAGTTAAAAGAAAATTGAAGTTCTGTTCACAGCCATCTGCTGGGCATTGCAAAGCAGAGTGTGAGGGAGGGCCCTGCACTATCACGGCACGACGGCATGTGGGCTTTTGGGACACCCCCCCACATGCACACACAGTCCCACAGACTTTCAGGGACACCTCAGTGACTCGTTATTATTGACTTCGAGGAGAAGGCATGCGATGCCATCGATTTTTTATAAACTTTTCACTGTCCTTGTGCTACCTGCCTCCTTTCAGAGCCCCTTAACGTGCTGTGGGGCTTTCCACCCCTTAACGAATCAATGGGATCTCTCTCGTCGCCAGCATGCAGAGCGGGGAACAGGAGGGCTTTTCCACCACCCCTGTACATCGTTCATCCCCTGGCACAGAGGCAGCGAAGCGTGCCGAGCTGTATATTACAAATGAAGAGACAGAGAGCAAGGGAACCCGGCTGTGCGGGCACATGGGACAGACTGGAGCGGGGAGCCGGGGGTCTTCCCTGCGCAAGGCAGAAGGCTCCGGCCAGCCCGGCCCCTTTGGCGGCGCTCCGCTCCGACCGCGCTGCCCCGGAGATCACAGCTCTGCCTTCGGGGGCGGGGGGAGAAAAGCGTTCCCATTCTCCTTCACCCTTCCCCAGGAAAACTTTTCTCTTTTTCGGCGGCCATCGCTTCGTGTCCCCCCTCCCCCTGGCCATAAGAGCGAGGTGCCCGCCAAGCGCCCCTCTCCTCCCCGCACCCCCGGCCGCAGCGGCAAGCGCGGCACCATCCCGCCCGGCGGCTGGGCGCGCGGCTCCCCCCCCCCCAAGCCCAGCCGGGTCGGGGCGACGGGGCGATACTCACGCTGCTGTTGTGCCCGGACCAGTGCACCATGGCTTGGTTGTGCGCCGCATCCCCGGTGAGCGCGAAGGTGGTGCTGCCCAGCCGCAGCTCCTCTGCCCCTCGCAGCCGCGCCGCTCTCCCCTCCTCCGGCGGCCCGCGGGGCTGAGCCCGGGCGCCGCGCTGCCCCTCGGCCGCGGGCACCCCCCGGCTGCCGCCCGCCGGCAGCGCCCGGCGCCCCTCGCTGCTCCGCCGGGTCCGCGGCGCCGCCGGGCCCCGGCCCCCGGGCGCGCCGCCGCCCGCCCCCGCCGAGCGGAGCGCCGCTCCCCGCGGCCCCGCGCGGCCCCCCGGCTCCCCGCCCGGCAGCGGCTCGGCGGCGGCCGCCGCCCCGGCCGAGCCCCGCGCTCGGCCGCCCGGCCGGCTCCGTAATCCTCGCGGCGGCGGCGGCGGCGGCTGTCGCTGCTCCTGCCTAAGGCGAGACGAGGAGGACGGCCAGGAGGGCGATGGAGACGAGCAGGATCTGCAAGTTATTTCGGCGCCGGTGCAACACCAAGAGAGAAGTAAGAGCCATGTCCAGGCGAGAAAAACGGTGTGGCAGGTCGGAAAGCAGTTAGTCCCCTTCTCCATGCCTTTGCGGAGCGAGTCGGGGGGCTTGGAGAGGGAGGGGGGACGAGGCGCTGCGTTTAGGGCTTTTTTTTTTTTAAGGAGAAAGGGGCCAGATTCTAATTATAATAATTATTATTTGCAAAAGGCTCCTCTTTCTCTCGCTCTCCTTCTTTCTCTTCCCCCTTTCTCAGCCTCTGAGACGATGACCAGGAAAAAAAAAAAAAAAGAAAAAAAAAAGGAAAGAAGGAAAAAAGAAAAAAAAAACTCTCTCCCCGGTAGTTGGATTCTGTTCCCTACTGTTGGTGGATTTTTTTTTTTTTTTTGAAAAGTGCTTTTCAGTGAAACTGTTCACGTTCAAGGATTTGATCAAGTGAGAGGGTAACACCACACGGGGGGAGGAGCCCCGAGCCTTGCCAAGCCGCCGCCGCCGCTGAAATACACCACCGAGTCACCAGCCGCGCTGCGCCGCGCCGCGCCGCCGGGGGCCGGGAGCGGGGCCGGGGGCGGGAGCGGGACACCGCGCCGCACCGAATCAGCTGGAGCATCACCCAGCCTTTTCTCCTGATTTGGTATGTGTGCTCCTGCCTCAAACAAAGCAGCCGTCATTCGCTGTTTCTCCTGATGTATATTTACATATACTCGTATTTACAGCAGTATATATGTATATATGCACATATACACCCTGTATATATGCATGCGTGTGTATGCAGAAAGGCTGGATGTGGGAAAGGGGCATAAGACAACGCAGCTGGGATGAGTGGCTCCTGGGTGACTCCCCGTGTGTAAGAGCGTACCCACGGCCTCGGCCATCCAGCAGCACCGCTCTAGAGCCGGCTCCGGGCATGTGGATGTGCCCGTCCCGAGCGGAGCCTCCCGGCCGTGGGAACCCGCGCGTGTGCGTGGGAATCCCAGCAACCTTGCCACCGTCCAGGAAGGGAGACTAGCAGGATTTATTTGGGGGGCGAATAACCAAGAAAGGGCAGTATCTGCAGGCAGCTCACTGCAGCAGTATCTCGGGACCGTGTCGGGAGGAAGGAGCGAGGGAGATGTATTTCTTTAGGTCACGGCAGTGCAGCGCTCCCGCTCCCATCGCAGGGATGCAACACTTCCCCCGGCCAGGACACCTGCTTTCTGCTGGCAAAGCCCAAGGAGCCTTTGCAGCTTCAGCCCCCGGACAAGGTGCGAGTCATCGCACGGTGCGAAGGGGGGAGGGCAGGCTGCCGCCTCCCACGGCTGCGGGGCGTCCCCCATCCTTCCGGGGGTCACCCCTGTCATAGCCATCCGTGCCTGTGCCACGTCCCTCCGGAGCGATTCATTGCAGCAACACGTCGGCACTTTCTCTTCAGAGTAAACCCACGGTCGACCTTCCCCCGTTCTCCTCCTCCCTTTGAAAAGTGTCAATAATTAGCGTTTTGTTAATCGTCCCACCCTCCCACTTACCACATTAGCCATTCTTTGCCGTCTAAGGACGGATCCACCAACTACACGGCTCTCCCCGCGGTCTCTCCCCCTCCACCGCCAGTCCCAGAGCGGGGACGGCTCAACAGTTTCTCCCGCCTAACGTGGGTCTTCCAGCCCGGCAGGATGCTGAGGGTGAGAGGGACACAGAAAGGATCGGTGATGACTATGCCCGCGCTGGGGGAGCGGTGGGGTTTCCTTGCTAGCCGATGCCCCGCGCTTAGCCACCTCCTGCTGCAGAGCCTCTAACTCGGGCTGGGGCGGTCTGCGCAGCCCGGCTGCCGCCGGGGAGAGCGAGAAACAAGTTGGAGGAGGGAAGAGGAGACTGCAAACACCGCTGGCTGTTGCAAACGGCGCAGCTGTCGCTAAATGGCTGTCCTGCAGGAGTGAAAAGAGGGTCCGTGGTGTCAGCCGGTTTGCAGAGAAAAGCGCTAACAGCTCCGGGAAGGCGGGGGGGGGGGGGGGGGGCAGCTGAGCGAGCCTGTGCGCGGTGGGGTACCCACGGGCACGGCCCTGCCCATGAGCCGCAAATCCCGACACAGAGAGGGAAAGTGGGAGGTGGGGGCAGGGGAAGCAAATCACCCGCCCCCAACCCAACGGATGTTATTTCTGGCTTGGAATCGGCTCCTTTTCAAACTACGCTGCCAAAATGTTTAGGAGATGACATTTCATTTGTGTGGGAGCAGTGACGTGGGCCTCAGCCAGAGCTGATCCATAAAAACGTGGGCGTGGGGATTGCACAAGTTACACGCACCTGTGGCAGGCGTTGTTGTGCACAGAGTGCACCCTCCTGACGCTTGTAAAGGAACAACATGGTACGGGGAACGAGAAGGACCTCAACTCTCTCCCTAGATCGACTGCTGCGAGAACAGTGTCCCCAGGTATGTGGCATCAGCAGCGTGCATGCCACCCCTGGATCTTGCCGTTGCTATGCACTGTGAAGGGATGCACTGCCCACCTAATGTCATCCTCCTACAGTGAGGCTGCAGCTGTGACACACAGAACTTGTCCTTATGTTATGATTAAAGTTTCTCCAGTCCTTCTGGACCCAGCAGCAGCTCATTGCTGCTCCTGAAGATCTCTGCATGTCCAGAACCCCTGTCACCACAAAGTAAAAGCTACCGTGGGGCTAGCAATTGCCATTGTGCAGTCCACCCAGTCCCATTTATCTTCTTAGCCTTGCTGGACACTGTTTAAGACCTAGTCCTTGTTCACACCTAGATCAGCCACTCATTTGTGCAGCATCATCCAAAAGCCCACCTTCATGACTAAAGCCCATCCACACCAAGACAGGACTTGTGGACACGTCTCTTCTCCCAGATCCAGCCAGAACAAGGCATTGCTTTGTGTCCACCACATCACTCTGTCACAAGAGCCTAGCTGTGCTGGACATGGCACAGAATGTGATGGGCTTCATGCACAGGTATGTTCACCAACACTTGTTTTAGGGCAGCAATTTCATCACCCCAGGTCTTTCCTACCCTGCAGACTGAAGAGCTGTTACTTGCAACTGAAGTCACCCTCTGTGAACATCATCCACACCTGCCACACTCAGGGACAATCCCAGACATTCAGTTCATACTATGTCAGCAAGATTACCCCAGGCCCTCATTTCTCAGACAGATACCCACAGGAAGGGCTAGTGTTTCTAAAGAGAAGCCTAGAAACCCTTCATCAGTGCCTGCTTATTACTGTTAAATAATAGGATGCACGGCCGAAGTCCCACTGATGATGTGGGACTATTAAAATCTCCCTGCTCCAGATCTCCCGGCCCTTACCAGAGGCCTCAGGGCCAAGGAGTGAAGCAGCAGTGCTCTCTAATCCCTTTCCTTCTCTGGAAGACAAAGGTAACATGAGCAACACCCCCATCTCCTGCACGACTCGCGAACTGCGTGCCCATCACCAGCACACAGAAAAGGGGCTTTTCCAGTTTGTATCATCCCCATTGCAGGAATACCAGGTTTGCTACAAAACCTGGCCTCTTGCAAGACACAGTGACAGTGAGGATATCATTTGACAGCCCTAGATTTGCACAGTCTATATCCAAGAATAGAAATGGAATAATCCAACACAGTATCCATTACAGGCTGTTTTAATCCCTGGTCTAATCCATTACAATCTGCTTTAATCCCTACCCAGCTGCAAACATCCATTCAAAGAAGCAGGGGTTGGTGTTATATTCTGTTGGACCATGTTGATTTTTAATTGATGTAAGGCAACCATATGCCATAACACCAGGCAATGCAGTAGATTTCTAAGCAAGCAAGTAAGTAAATGTTCTGGAAGGCAAATTGTGGCACAAATATAAAGTAGCAGAACATGCCTATAACCAAGGGGGAGCTGGGTTCAATTAAGGAGAAAAAGACAATTGGGGGAGTTTTGTTTGTTTGAAGAGGATGATTTGGATGGAAGTCTAATGGCACTCTCTAAAGAAGAAGCAAATAGAGCCTGGCAATCGTTTCATGCCAAAGCCTTCTAAAGCAGCATTGATCACTTGGGGTTTTCTGGTTGGTTTTTTTTTTCCTATTCTGTGACTTTGATTTGGAAAAAATAAAAAATTAAACCAAAGAGTTAACTCCTATCACACATATCGATAACTTCACCATCACTACCTCCACTGCTGGTTGTAGACCTGCTCCCCAGTACCCCCATCCCTTCTGTTTTGCCCAGCTCTGCCCATCATTGCTCCATGCCCCTCTCCTCCTGCAGGACTGCACACACCCAGGCCTCCCCAGAGGCCCAGAGTGTCTCCCACTCACTATCATCCCAGCAATTTTCTGAATGGGATCTGGAACCTTACTTGCTGGAACCTGAAAGAAAGAGGTGGGAGTTGGGGAAGAGATCATAAGAAGAAAATTTAGAGTTGGAAAAAATATAATGGCCCAGCTACATGGCGCACTCTTCACACATATACACCCTCTCCTGAAGGTCTCCTGCACTACTCAAGCCCTGCCAAGGGAGGAAGTCCCACATGTATTAAAAGAAAAATCAATGCTTGCTTCACTTAACTTTAACCTATTTATTATGTGTGAGACCAGTCACTGGAAAACAAAGCAGCTCTGTGATAATGCTGTCTTGTTTACTAAGGAAAGGCCTGAATCTACCTAAACAAAAATCATTAAAAGCTGAAGTGTCCCTATATCCTCAGACTAAATATCACCTGCAGGCAGGGTCCCCAGCATTTCTGCTGGTACAGTACTACCTCCTTTATGGGACAGATTTTCTCCTAGCACAGTCAGTCAGGGTGTGCAGCAGACAGTCTGCCTCTGAAGCACAGCAGGCCCATGGCAGGGAGCCTTTATCATTGCCAGACTTGCTGCAAAGCTCCTAAACAGGCACTGCAAAAAACCAACAGCACACATGCTGCAAGAGGGTATCTAGCTCCTGCACTAAACGATGAAGTCGGAGTCCAGCAGCCCAGCTCACAAGCATGCAACATGGGTACCATATACCAGCATGCCAAGGGAAGTGTTTTACACATCCTGGGTCATGGGACAGTGGTGGGACAATTTGATCACAGCTGATCTTGGAGCAGGGTTCTCACGAAGTAGTGGATCCCCTCACCGCATCACAGCACCACTATCCTCTTGATCAACACCATCTACACAATGCCCCAGAGCAGGAGAGGGTGCCACAGGCCACACTGGAACTGCAGCAGGTAGAGGCTTAGCAGAGCGAAGAACCACTTCTGCAGATCTCACCCTCAGGCTCAGAACTTCACCAGCATGAGCAGATGCAATGCCAGGTTTGGTGACCAACATGTCTGCATCCCTGCTTTTTATTTTTTCTATCCAAACACCATGTCTGTGGGAGACAGAAGAGCCCCTTTCAGTCGGGAATGCTCAGACAGCTCCACCACCTTCACCCACTGCTAAGGCTGCCCAAAAGGTGCACAGCCTGCACAGCGCAGGTGAAGGACTTGGTGACACACAGAGAAGGCAGAGGTGTTTTGAATGTTCTGGGGAGATTCTGCACGTTTTAGATCATGCTCCTAGTTAATGTTGGGTTCTGGTGTTGGTCCTAAAGCCAAGATAAGAAAATCCCCTTCTGCTGATAATCAGCATCATCAGGAACACCAAAGAGCTTATCAGAATGGAATGAGTACATGGATTTGCAGCATATACAAAGATAAGTTGTGCAGCTTACAAGATCACTGTGTTGAATTCACTGTATACTGCAGGTTGCATATATTTCTATCTTGGAGACCCCAGTCAGAAATATAGGATCCCCTGCCTCCCACATTTCAAATTATCCAGGGCCACAGTAAGATCCTAGTTTTTCAGAAGCATTTGCCAAGTTTTTGAAAGTATACTCCTTAGCATCACTTAGAAAGCTCTAGGTCAGGACATTCAAACCTGCAACCCCTCTTTGTCTTCTGAATTCAAAGAGCTTGTCTAAAAAGCTGGGTCCAACTGTGCCACCTATAATGAAGAGAGGCATAATCATGGCTTAAGATGCTATAATATCCAAGAACATGCTATGAGTACTAAGATACCCCATTCAGAGAAAATCTGATTAAAAACAGGGAATGTGACTAATATTCACATGGTCATTGATTCAGAAAGAGTAAATTACCCTCATCTCCCTTCCTGTCCCAAGGTATGCCTCCACGTTCTCCAGGTTCCATGGAGAAAAGGAATCCTCCTTGCTGTTAGAAGTTTTGTGCACCTCTCATCAGCTTTTCATTTTTGGTTGTTAATGAAGCCTCATGTCTGTGATTGTTTAGGAGTGGCTTTTGCTGCTGAGAAGCAGAGCACAAATCCCACCTTGCTGTGCAAAGAGAGTCTTTGCAAACATGAAACTTCCCCTCTGCTTGTTCCACTCCTTCCCTAGGGCACAGTGGGATCTGGAAAGGTTCTGGTCTTCTCTTCAAGACACAACAGGACAACAGTAGCTACAGCTACCGTGATTTCAGGGGCATGAAGCTGTTTGAATAGGGCAAGGTTTAGCACAAACAAACTTTTGGTAGAAGGAAAGCACAGTACTAAATCTTGCCACCTTTTGCTGCTGGGTAAATGCCCTTCAAACACCCTTCCTGTTGCGCCAAGAGAAGAGGTATCCATTCCTAGCCACTGTGCCTGCTGGAAGGAACCAGTTACCATCCAGTTCAGCTCTGCTGCCTGAGCTGTTCAGGTGACTCGCATTAACAGTCACCAGCCAGTTAAAGCATTTCAGCTATTCCTTATTTTGACTGAAACAGGTTTGGGATAATGGAGGAGCTCAGCTGGCATATCTGAAGGTGCAGTAAAATAGTAGTTGAACTACTGAACTATCAGAGTAGGATTTGTCCCTGTGACCCAAGCATACTTCGTATTTAAGCACAGGCTTTGAATTAGGGTTTGAAACCCACCAGATTTCACTAGTCACTAAGGTGAGACCATTTCAGAAGTGACTAGCATTTATACAACCCTCAAAAATAGGGATCTTGAGAGGTCACATAATTAATTTACCTTTCTCTGAAACAGACTCAACTGCATTTAAACCAAAGCACAGTACAATGTGCAAATCACAGCTAAAATAATAGGATGAGACTCAGTTAAAAGGGAGAGATTTTTGGAAGATGTGAAATCAGCCAATGTAAAGCAAATTGTGCTCTATCAGACTCAAGCTGTCCCTCCTCACCCTGCATTGTGGTGGAAGGCCTGTTGCTGGAGCCCATCCCTCCATCTTCTCAACAATCCCACTAAAAAGATATCAACAGCTAGTGGCTTTAGGCAAGAGAAAGAAATGGAAAATATCCCATATTCATCCTGTATCCTGATGGGACTCCTCAAGAGCCTATACTCTCTCCTGCCCTGAACATCTCCTTAGGCTCCAGATTTCCAAGGCTTCACATGGCTTGCAGGCTCAACAAAGTCATCTGCTCCCACTTCAGTTCAAAAAGATTAAATTTCAATGACTCCCAAGCTGCAATCCTATTTACAGACCAATCATTGAAGAAACACCAAATATTATCAGGTGTAACTAAAGTTGTGTGGGGTGTGCAGTTTTACTGGTATTTTCCCGCTCCCCACCAAGGGATGCTACCATCTGATTTTTGTTTGACACAGATTTCCCTTCTAGAGGAGCCCTAGGACTGTCTTATTGCAGAGATCGCTGTTATGATCCAAAGACTGCAACAGTGACATCCCTCTTAAGCCCATTAAGGAGTAATTGGCCCTTCAGTACTGTACTACTGGCTGTAAACCAAAGTCCCCATAAGGCCACAAGTCATACAACACAAACCACAGCTAAGGGAATAGCTTAGGAACATGTCACTGACCAGAGATGACCATGCCTTCTCCCAGCATTCCCATGCAGCACAGTGCTAGCTCCCAGGGCAACCAGATAATGTTTCCTCAGCAATCCCAGCAGACTCAATTCCTCCCCTAGTCCGGGGAGAAGCCCCCAGGGAAGAAATTCAAAGGACTTAGTAGCATCAAATAAAGAGGGACACCAAACATCAGCCACATCCAGGTGCCCGCAGACTACTGGCAAAAGAAACAGCAACAACCCACAAATCCACAAGGAGGGAAAACTTCCTTGATAGCCTCCAGCCAACCAGATACTGCACAGGAGATGTTTTAGAAAACTCTCCTGTAGAAATCAGAAACAAGACAGAAAAACAACACAAACTGCCTTTTCCCACCCCACAGAGCGCATACAGGAAGAATGAAGCTGCCGTGGTCAGTGAGTGACACAGAAACAGTTCTCTACAATTAAGACTTTGCTCTCACCTCAGGTACTTTTTCCACGTTGTATTCTCTTCCAGACAAATCTTTCCCTCTTCCACTCTCCCCTCCCCCCAAGCTTGAGAGAGACCTAGTAGGGGAAGGAGCTGGTTTTGTTTCTTCTCTACTTAAGCTAAATCCAAAGCAATTTGTGTGTGTGTGCACGCAGCGGCAGAATTTTCTTAGCAAGCTGGAGAGAAACAAGTCTGGCAGGGACCCCAGCTTTGATGGTGGGACTTCGCAGGAGGATGTTCAACCTGACACAGCTTGGTGCTGTTTTCTCTCCCACAACAAACACTACCTCTTAAGATTCTCACCTATTGCTATTTCCTTCCCTTCTTTTAAGAACAACCCCAAACAAGAGAGAAATTGAACTACAGCACTGAGGAAAGACTTTATACTAGTCAGCATGAATGCAAGGGTGTATATTTAGTGGGGAAGAACAAAACAAAAAGGAAGTATTAATACAAAGAAAAATAACACAGAACTACAGCAGCAAGTACCTGGCTGTAGGCAGGTGTTTCTTACCAAGCCAGTCCTGGCAGTTCCCCATATGTCCCATGCACTGATTCAGCAACAACTTACTCCTAAAAGGAGCCAGGTTGAATCAAATCTCATGTAAAAAGAGTTTGAAACATTCTGAAAGGGGGAGTCTCAGGCAAATTGATGCTCCCAACACCTCTAAGACAGGAAGTAGGACAAAACTAAGTGGCAGCTATTACAGCCTTTGCTAGACTGTCTTGGATGATAGCTTCAACTCACAGGGGACTAACTGAAGTTTCACACAACCACAGGAAATAAGAAAACATAATACTGGCCCCATGAAGAGAACAACATGTAACCCACATGCAGTGTAATGCATGCTCAGTAGTGGGCTGGCAAAGGCCAGGCATCACTGCTTTATGCACTTCCATGATGCAAATGCTAATTACTAACTTAATAATCATTTAAACTCTAGCAACACCTAGAGTTCCTATCAGGCTCCAGGAAAAGGCCTGCAAAGGCAGCAAAGAGACAATCCCCACTCTGAAGTCTAGATTATGACTTGCAGACAACACAGAAGTTCACTGCCTTCAGACAAGAGTGCAAATGAGAACAGCTAGGGAGACTGATCTTCACAAAATAAAAATGCTGCTGGGGTAATTCAGGGAGTTCATCTGGAGAGGGAGGAGGAACAACCTGCACAGGCATTTTGTGTAACGCAAAAGCATGCAGCAGGCCAACGGGTGCACAGGTGGAGGGGCCAAAACCCTTCACTCCCCATCCCTTAAAAGAGCACCTGACCACAACATTTGTCATTCCAAACACAGAGTATATTTATTCTGTGTTCTACTAAGTGATTTAACAGCTTCCTTCTTTTGGTGGTAGTTTAAATCTATTCCTCAGCTTTGTTACAGATGTCCAGGTTCCAGTGCAGGACCACAGAGACCACTCTTGTCATTCTCCCTTTTCGGAATCTGTCCAACACCCCGCAATTTTAGGGGTACTCTGGAACTGAAAAGCGATCTCAAAAGGGTTAAAATTCAGGGACACAAATGAAAATGCAATTCATTAGTCTGCTACATAAAAGATCCTCATGCTTATAATGCAATCGGCAAGGGTTGAACATTTTTCCTTGGGCTTACTCTACTCCATTACTGCAATAATGCATGGTAATATAGTTAGCATTGATTTGCCGCAAGGTACATGTACTACATCTGCAAGCTAACAGGGAAAAAGGAAGGAGTGTCTCCCCTTGAAAGGCTGGAATTACTTAATTATCTAAGGAAAATGACACGCAGATTTAACAGCACAGGGAAGTGCTAGGACTGACTTCCCCCATTCCCAAAGAATACAGAATAATACTTCTCTGCTACGTGATCTCCATGCAAAGCAAACACTCCTGGTTTGTTATTATTAATTACCCCGGCTCCTATCACTGGAATTCAGAGGGGTTGGTACTTCGCATCACCCCCAGCTATGCTTGCTATTCATAAATCACAGAGAGGAGTTGCCAGGAGGGGAGAGGAAATACTAAAGGAAACTCATAAGCATCTCTAAATAGACAGCTGCTGTTCAAAGAGGCTGCAGTCCTCTGCACAGAGTCAGATGTAAACCAGTATTACGTGTTACGAGACAGCAGGAGACATATGCCAAAAGTGGGCAGGCAAGACAAGGAAGCAAGCATTCAGGCAGAAAAGGTAAAGGAAAACAGATGGCCGGAGGGATTAACCTTCCATCTTCACATCCACAGGTTAGATCAGATCAGATGGTCTGATAAAAGCTGAAAGGCACTATTATGATTATTAATCTGTAAGGAGTTGACTGTAGTCCAAACAGAGATAGAGGTGATAGCTCTAGTGGTCAAACTAGCACTGATTTTCCCTTCAAAGCCTGGAGCTAATAATTTAAAGCCTCTTTCCCAGTTTTCCATCTGTAAAATGGAGCTGAAATTGCCTCATCACTTCAAAGGCTAAGTTCTGAACAGGGTTTTGGCCATCCCATGCCTCCTACCCCTTTATACAATTATACGTTCCACAGAAACCATTCACTCCTCTGCTGCCCACAATAGCTCTGCTTAAACTACTCTTCCTTTTTAGAGGGCTGTCCTGAGTAAGGAATTGAGAAACATAAGCTTGATACCCGAGGGATTTATCTCAGCTCAGTTACTAGACTGATGACCACACTTTCTGACTGACACCACTCACTTGCCTCCTGGCTGGCAACAGGACAACACTGAATCAGATCAGGGTGAAAAAAGAGGCTGGGGGCACCTGTACCCCACTTTATCCCAAGACAGAATATGCTCTCCATTCACAGCTTTGTTGACTCTTTTTTAAGATCATTTCAAAGTTAGAAACAGTTGAGACTTGAAAGCAAGGTTTGTTGGAAAAGAATGGTAGCTTCTCATAGATCACTCAAGGTACCTTGAGAAAAGGAGGAGCTTAAAGGCACACAAACCCTTCCTTTGGCCACACATCATTGCCAGTTCAGTTTTCTTATTTTGAGGAAAGTTTCTTCCCCTCTTTTTTCCTTTCTACCTTTTGCAGTTTAACCCAGAGAAACTAGATTTCAGGGGGGTTGTTCTTTTTCCATTGTGGAGTGTGTGCGTTTTCATTTTCCTCACACTGCATCTTTTCAATACTTCTTCACCCCTGATAGCTTGACAGTGTTGCAAAAGAAACAATGAAAGTAACACAGAAACAGAACAAGAAATCAGCTGGAAGTTATTCATTCCGGTATTCTATCATATGCTGAAGAAAAAAGGGACAAAACAGGGTTAAAATACGATTTTCAAACAGAATTGATCTGAAATTCTGAAATACTGAGATTTCTGGTCTCAGTGAAAATCAGAGGGAGGAGACACAAAAAAAAAAAAATCACAAAGACCTTAACAGAGGCAGTCTTTTCTTTAAATCTTTAAATTTTTCTTTGAAGAAAGAAGTTTTTTATTAAATCAAACAGATTAGAATTAGTGGAGTGTTGTGTAAATTTTACAAATAGCAGGTTCAGCCTGACACTGTGCTTCCCACAAGTGGATTTCTCATTAATACCATAATAGCATTTTTATGGTGCAATTAACTTTCCCCAGCCCACACTGATCAGAATATTTCTTATTCCTCTCACTAGACTCTCATCATCACTGCATTACCAGCACAGGAGATCCAGAAGTACTTTAAACTGGCAACTAAAGAGTCTTCTCTTCCTAGGTCTCTCATTGAGGGCGACCTTTATCACACAAGTAGACACAGGAGGGAGCTCACACAACCCCATTCACACTGAGGTTACATCTCTCCCTGCAGCAACCGAAGTGATTTACCATCTCTAATTCTCAGTTCAGGGTTCCTTTCGGTCTTGGACTCAGATTTCCACACCTGCTAGAATAGAGGTCTCCTTTTTTAGGTAGCAAAGCAACTAATATGCGTCTCCCTCCATACCAGAAATAGAAAATGTGTAGCAGTACTGGCTGACCTGAGACCAGAGGGATGAAATCTTTTCTCACCAGATTTGGCAGTCACAGATGAGGCTGCTCACACACCTGTAATGTACCACTGCTCTTAGTACTCTTGGCTGAACTTTCAGTTGCCTTTTATGTTTGCTGCTGGTCTTCTACCTCCTTCTCCATGCCAGATCTCAGAAAGAAAGCCCTAGGAGTTTCTCTTCTTTAGCATCCTCCTGTTCCGCCTAAGCTGGATGTCCGTGAGTGCAGCAAAAGCCATCTCACAGGGAAGAGGGAGCAGGACTTGCTTCTATTCAGAGGCTTTTTTTATTTGTGCAGCCACCTAGGCAAAACTCTTGAAGGTGACGCCCACTGACCCTTTCTATTCCTTTCTACAACAGGTTTTATTCCCCTTATTTTGGCTCTCTTTCCCACTGCTGTTCATAGGTATATTTCATAGAATCATAGAACCATAGAATGGTTTGGGTTGGAAGAGACCTTTGAAGATCATCCAGTCAACCCCCCTGACATGGGAGGGACATCTTTCACTAGATCAGATTGCTCAAAGCCCTGTCCAACATGATGTTGAACACTTCCAATGATGAGGCACCCACAACTTCTCTGGGCAACCTGTTCCTGTGTCTCACCATCCTCATCATAAAAATTTTCCTCCTTATGTTCAATATAAACCTACCCTCTTTCAGTTTAAAACTGTTGCTCTTTGTCCTGTCACTACAGGCCTTGGTAAAAAGTCTCTCTGCATCTTTCTTATAAACCCCCTTTATATATTGAAAGGCCACAATAAGTTCTCCCTGGAGCCTTCTTTTCTCCAGGTTGAACAACTCCAACTGTCTCAGCCTGTCCTCATAGGAGAGGTGTTCCATCCCTCTGATCATTTTGGTGGCCCTCCTCTGGACCTGCTCTAACTCTTTCTTGTGCTGGGACCCCCAGAGCTGGATGCAGTACTCCAGGTAGGGTCTCAGAGAGCAGAGTAGAGGGGTAGAATCAACTCCCTTGACCTGCTGGCCATGTTTCTTTTTATGCAGGCCAGGATATGAATCATAGAATCATAGAATCATTTAGGTTGGAAAAGACCTTCAAGATCATCGAGTCCAACCATCATCCATGCCCACTAAACCATGTTCTGAAGTGCCTTGTCTACACGCTTTTTGAATACCTCCAGGGATGGTGACTCAACCACTTCCCTGGGCAGCCTATTCCAATGTCTGACAACCCTCTCAGTAAAGAAATTTTTCCTAATACCCAACCTAAACCTCCCTTGACGCAACTTGAGGCCATTTCCTCTCGTCCTATCTCCAGCCACCTGACAGAAGAGACCAGCACCCACCTCACTACAACCCCCTTTCGGGTAGTTGTAGAGAGCGATAAGGTCTCCCCTCAGCGTCCTTTTCTCCAGATTAAACAGCCCCAGTTCCCTCAGCTGCTCCTCATAAGACTTATGCTCCAGGCCCCTCGCCAACTTGGTTGCCCTTCTCTGGACACGCTCATATGATTGACTTTCTGGGCTGCAAGCACACATTGATGGATCATGTCCAGTTTTTCATCCACCAAAATAAAAATATTTAAATCTGGTACTTTAACGCAAGTTCACTTTCCTCATTAAAAATGAAGCAGCACATGAGAATCCAAAATAAATTCTTACAGGCACACAAAATGAATCCACTAAAGGGAAAATCTATGGACATAGCCCTCACTGGCTGTCATCACCTGTTTCCACATTGCACACATTAGGTCAGGGAGCCCTAGAAGCTGCTTGCCATACAATTAAATGAAGCTTTTGATCAAATCACCTTGAAGTTAAGCAACTGTGAGCAGACACTAAGATTAAGTGGTTGCTCATTTGCCAGACTATGGCCAAAACGAGCACATCATTTTATTTCAGCAGTTATTTCTATAAAGAATGGAATAGGCACTGACAGTGTAGCCTATTATTCTAGCTTTTCCTTCTTTCTTTAATGTCAGCTGTGTCAGGTAAATTTTGGAGAGAAAGCTAGTTTTGTTCTAACTTCTTCAGAAGAGGTTTTGGAGGATGTGATTATTTACTGTATTTCTTTACAGTCCTCACACTATGAAACCCAACTTAGGCACTGCCTTTGAGCACCAGAGTGATAACAGTCTGTAACAGCTGCAGCAGCAAGAATGAATCTGGATGTGTTAGAAGATCTCAGCAGAAAGCGCATGTCCAAGAGGACATCGTTAGATGTAAGGAAGATTGCTGACTTTTAACTTCTTCCTTCTTTTCCTAATTTCTACTGCTCACAATTGATGCAGGGATGTGGTTATTAGCAATCTTCTTGCAAACCAGTGCTGGGATGCTGCAGCTAGTTGTCCTCTTTCCAGTTAAACCCATACAGAAGCCCCCACCTGGTGCATTATCTTGCAGGCTTCTCATCATTTGCAATGTGAGATCTGTCTTCATTTGAGGCAAAAAAGCCTGGCTTAATTTAATTTTTCATTTCTCCATTTTCCTTGTATCTACAGGCACAATTTTTCTAAGAGGCCTGTTTTTCTGCATTTTGATGGTGTACTTTACACCTCTGGAGAGAACAGCCATTCTACATTACCGTCTGAGCAGACTCAGCAGGGTATCAGAGAGTGCAGATTTCTCAGGGTCTGCTCCTCTGCCTCATTCATTACTGAACAAATACCTCCAGAATGAAAGCATGAGTTAGCAACCCCAGCTGCTCTGAATATACCCTGCCATAAGAGGAGCCAACAGAAAATGTGTGACATTCTTATCCCCTTCTTCCAGAGGATCCCAGAGGGTTTTGCAAACTATATTACTCTTGAAGGGGAATGCAGGTCATACGCTGATTTTTTTAATGATTTAAAGGATATGAAGTTAGAACAGGCTCATCTGGGCAACTAAGATAGTACCAATGGCAAAGTGAACTGAAAAGCCCAGAATCCTTGATGCTGCTCTGCCTTCTGACACAGGCATGGTCAGGTTTTCTGCACCTTTAATTCATTTCACTCACTGCCCTGAGCAAAGGTCTAAAACTTACTTATTTCTGACAGGGACTGCACTTCATCTCAAAGGGGAGTTTTTCCTTATTTATATGCTCCCTTTCCCGACTCTGCTGCCTCAGAAGAGAAGTCTTATTCATTCTTAGGCCTACAAATTAACTTTCCACATATTCTACAACCCTTCTCATCTTGCATGGTGCATTGATCTATTCTTACCGAGACTGAAGGACATAGGTGCCTGCAGGACTAGCGTTAATACTGTTTTGCATAGCAACCAATTACAAGGGTGTACTCAGAGAAAGTATGATCAGCAATTCCTTGCCAATATCTCCCAACAGATGCAATATTAAAGCCTAGATCATTACAATATTCTCACTAACAAAAGGTTCTCGTACTGGAAGTTGTCAAGGATCTTTTTTTAAATACCTGAGCACCACTATTTAAATACAAGCTCCAGCCCAATTCTTGAGACATTGAAGACTCAAACACCCAGGGTACAATTGAAAATCAAGCCATTTCATGACCACTTATTAACATTGCATGCATGGCTGTGACAGTATAAACTTTCTCTACCACACACTTCCCTGCCACACAAACCCACCTCCAGCCCCTTGCCCACCCTTGTTCACAGGGAGAAACTCTGAAGTACTCTTCCAGAGACAACACATTTAGACATGCAAGCTACCTTGAATCCTAGGTGTGCAAACCCCCAGCAAACCCAGCAGAGACTGAAGCAGTCCCTTTCCTTGTAGAATGCTCGCTGCATTTGCACCTCTAAAGTTTGGATTGTCACCACAACAGTTGCATCATAAGAGCAGTTATCTCACAGCAACAACAGTAGGGATATATCTGCTCTCTGACTTTGACTGGTTTCCTTCTTATAGGGAAGAGATAATGCAAGGAAACCTGAGGACAGTGAAGAGGAGAGACAACATTTTTAGTAGTTAGTCTGTCTTGCCATTTTGCATTGGAGGAGGTGCAAAGAGGAGGTATGTCTTTAAACATACTAGTGATTAGAAGCATAAAACTGTTTATCTGGTGCTCCTTTCCTCTTCCTTCCCCTCCCCTAGATTTTCTTTTAAACAGAGCAATAGATTTTATCCCCAGATATCATCTACTTTTTCCTAGCTATTTTTTTGTTTGTGTTTTGTTTCTCTAGAAAAGGAAAAAAAGCTGAATATTTTCAGCTAAACTACATTTGTTGTTCAGTGTTTTGCACTGGTTTTAGCAGGCAGGCTAAATGTTTGTTAGAAAACATATTTTGACAAAGGAGCAAAATAATTTCCAGCTAGTTCTAGCAGTAAGAAAGGTGAGAGCTCTACATGGCTCACTGAGTCTGTAACTGTATCAAAGATTTAAAAGGTGCCAATTTAAGATCTAATCCCAAAGCCCTTGCATGAGTGGTCCCATTAAATGGAGAACAAATTTACTCTTTGCCCTCGTAGATTTATACTGGTTGTCAACATAAGCAAATGAGAATGAAAGAAACTTGGAACCACAGCCTGTTCTAAGTTGCACCACTTCAAAGAAACTCTCCACAAGTCAAAGGATGGGCTTTTAATTAACATTGGCAACACATGGAATTGTTGCCATGTTGCAGATATGGTTTTTATGTTAACAAAGGTGGTATCATTTTATACACTCTAATATCTCTGAATGATACAATACATTTCAAAGACAAAAGTTAGGATGCCTCCTTCATAATGCACTCATAGTAACTGCTGGGTATGGACTCACCCTTCATTAGTTGCCGAGGTTTAATCAAACCACTTCTCTAAGCGACTGTACCTGAACATTGCATTTTGTAATTATCCCTGCATATCACTGATGTCTGTGTGTAAGCATCAAGGCAATGATTGCTCGATTCTCAATATTCCATCACTTATGATATTTCCAAAGTAAACAACTCCTTCTCCATTGGGAAATAATATCTAGGCTAAATCAAATTGTGAAGTATTAAAAGAAAGCTAGCCTCCTCCATATTAATCTTAAACCATTTACGATAGATCAAGGCATTAAGTTTCCAGATCTAATGAGACCTATGTGCTCTGAAGCAACTCTTTGATAAGTAAGGAGATGAACAACCTGGTTTGTATCACGGAGAAAAAATTATGTACAACAGCTTGTTTCTAAGCTAGTTAGAGTGTGGAGGAAATCTTGACTCACACTTTGAGTATCAAGAGGTGCATTGCCTGAATGGGTTTCACCATTCCTTGGGCACCTGGCTTAGGAAATCCACTGTATTTTGTGCATTTGGAAAAAGAGAAGCCAAATCATCAGTTTGTCTCGTTCTCCCATATGCTAAAGCTTCTTAAATACACTGTAAAGCCTCCTTAATATGGACATAAATAACAGTCATATTATGACATCCTAAGCAATGCACAGGAAGCTGGTCTATGTGAAAATGAGACCTGCTGAGTGACTATCTCTTGTGAAAATCTGGCTATTGGTGACAAAAGGAGATAGGAATAGGATGGAAATTGTCTCTGAATCTTAGAAAATGTACTGGTATGGGCAGAGCAAGACACTGACAATATTTTATTTAGATGTAATGTAAACCTAGCTTCTGCATAATACAATCCTGATGTAAAGGCTGTCATGTTAGAGTGCGTATTGTATCCATATCCCAGCCAAGTTTGTTCCTTTCTGATAAATAACAATATTAAGATAAGATTAGTGAATCCCAGAGGAGTAAGCACAGAGTTATGCTTTAAACAGACCAACAAATCCACTAGAGATAAGATCCCTCTCCCTGTGCACTCAGTCCATGAGAACAAAAGTGAATTAAGCTCAGGGTCAATCTGTCTGTAGTCCTTGTACTTGTTCCAGCCAACATACACCTCAGTTCTGCAAACCAGCCCACTCCTCAGTTTAGCACCACTCAGTCCAATGGACTGAAAAGAGAGCTTCTTCCCTCTGCAATCACTCTCCCAACCTCACTACCGATTAACTACTCTGAGCATTTCCAGATTTCCTCTTATTTCCTATTTCCTCATTGATTTCAATCCTGCATCACAAAATGGCAAAGCTTCCTTTGAGTTAACCTCAGAAAAGGGATCTTAGGCCATGATGGGGTTTTCACAGTTCTTGGCAGTGACCTAAATTCAAGTTCTTTGAGCAACAGTAAAAATTTTCACCAACAGCACCAAAGAGCAATATTAAGTGCTTCAGATAACCCTACTTCAACTCTGTAACAGCATTTTTCTCTGCACTGCACTTTACAGTCCTCTTTGTACTACAGATGCCATGTATATTACAAATCATAGGCAGACAGGAATCCTACAGCATTTCTTGGAACCCTTTTTCTCCCCCCACCAAAATACAAAGACAGCTGAAGAGCACAAAGATGTTTATTCTCCCAGAAAGAGCAGCAGTGCTTTTTTTGACTAACGCTGGCTTGGCACATGAACTCTGATTCACTCCTGTCATGTTAAGTCACGTTGTTTGGAAACTGCCCCCATTTCCCTCCTTCAGCCCCTCCACCAAACAAAAACAAAAACCCCCCACATATTCAAGGAAAAAAGTAGGATCAGAAAAGGAAAAAATAAGAGGAGTTTCATCTCACTTTCTGAAAAGCACGTGTTTCTTCAGAGGCAAAGATGACAAGGCTTTCATAATATTTGCTGACCTGAAAAAAAATTGTATTTCCAGAAGTATGAAGGAAATCTGTTCCATTAATTCATTTGCATTTTATCCCCCATAACATTAGGAACATAACCCTTTCTGTCTCCCCCATCAGATGACATTCCACATCACTGCTAGGCTGAGGCCACTGTCATGCCCCATTAAGCATTAGTGGACTTTTCTCAGCCAATACAAGTATTTAAAAACTCCCTAGAAAACACATTAATCAAATGGATCTGCAGTTGTGTAAAATCAAAGTTTTTAAATGTACCATATTTAATAAGAAATGGACTGTCAAGCATCTTCAACGTGCCAAATTGGCATAGCTCATTGAATCTCCTGGCTTACGAATAACACGTAGAAGCCCAGCCCCTTTGATATGCCTACTTTTTTCATATTTTTGTTTCCTTAAAAAAAATTCAAAGCTAAAATCTAAATATAGAAGCAACAGACAAAAATTAGTACAGAATGTAACCTGAGCAGGGTCATAAAGCCTATGTCAGATCAGAATATGACTGATTTACCTGTGTGAGAAAACTAATATATATATTCACATGCCCCATAAAATTTATGGCTCCTGTTTTAAAACAAAGGTGACAAATACTTGTGGAATTTAGAAAATGGACCACTTTTCATGATCTAGCAAAGACAAACGCAGCATGCTATGTTCCAATTACAAACTAAATGGCACGCATTCACTGGCAAATGGGAAACGGAAAATTATTTGCTTTGAATGCCTTGCATCATGACAGAGATTTTCAAGGGGCACAGTACAGAAAGCATCTTCAGCATGCATTTAATCCACACAGATCAACGCTTGAGGCTTTGCACATGAATTAGTGACCAGCACAATATCAAATACTCCTGTCCCGTGCCACAATAATAGCATTACCCAGCCCCAGAATAAATCATTCATTCATTCATAATCCTCTAGTTGCTCTGTTTTCTGTTGCTGGAAGCTCCCAGGAAGTTCTGTCACTTCTGAACTCATGTGTGTGTAATATGCAGGGCATGGGCTCACCTTTAATGTGACTGGCTGTGGCCAAATTAAAAACCACATTAGAAACATGGGTAAAAGACTCCAAGTTCAACGCTGGAGAGAATTGCAGTGTTTTTCCAGGGTGTGCCTGTCTTCCGTCCTTTCACCCTCCTGTGGCATTGGAACAGGCCTAGATAAGAGGCAGCAGAAAGAGTCAGACTCTGACCACTGCAGTATGGGGGCCAGGGGGGGACTGTAAAAGAGAGCAACTTTAAACCAATAGCATAGGAAAGGCAATGGGGCCAGCATCTGTTCCTAGGAGGTCAAGAGCTACTAGAACACTGTTCCCTGATACATTTCTGGCTTACAATGCTCTAACTCCATGAGTTGCAAGAGAGTTGTACCCAAAAAACTTCTCCACTAAAATCAAGGCAGTTACTCAAAATTTATACCAGGACCTGAATCTACCAAGGCACATCTAACATGTGGAGGTAAGAAGAACATATGTAATTACAGGAAAGGCAAACAAGGAAAAATAAGGGCTTAACCAGGTGAATAATCAAGAGAAAGCAGCACTCAGGTTGCGTTCATACCCTCCTACTTCCATGAAAATGAAACAAACCTGAATGTTTGCCTGAATGTGAGGGGGGAAATGCCATTCATCACATTCACCCCTTATCCAGCACCAGCTTCACAGCTCATCTTCCTGCAGTGGGGTTAACAAAGTTGGTGAAACAAATAGAATACGTATCCTGCAGCTTGTGTTTCAAACACAAAAAGGTGTGCCCACCAGCAAGGGAATTGGTTTAGCAAATCCAAACCCCTGCAAACTGGAGAAACATGCACAGAGGTTTCTACGAGAAAAAAAGAAAAACAGTACATCTTTAAAAATCCATGCAGAGTCAGGATGGCCCTGAGACAAAAGGAACATGCTGGAATAACTCCACTGTCCTTTCTTGTTGTCATCTGAACTAAGTACAGGAAGGGCCTGAGGCAGAGCTACCAGCCAGGAGCACACACTCACCAGCACAAACTGAGGAGGGATCCTGCAGAGGTGGACAGCTTGTACAGAGATGTGGGGACCTCACCACGGCAGCAGTTCAATACAACCCTTAGGTGTGAGGGAGAGAGATTGCTCACTGGACCGATGAAATGGGCACAGAGAGAAGATAATTTGGAGGTGGTATCTGGTTCCACGTCTCTTTTCATTGACATCATTGGAGTATGGAGTCTGCCAAATGAGATTAAGCTACCAGGATTTCTACTCACTATTTTGCCCCTAAATAAAGGTCAGTATCAGCTACAACATAAGGAAATACATTCCCTCCCCACCAAAGCTCCAAAGTTGTGCATCACTCAAGTGGAAGAATGGAGTGTCACCGAGGTGAGGATCAAACAATACATGATGCCAAAAGTTAAAAAATTCAGCTTTGTATTATTACATACATTAAGGGTGATAGTATGTATTCCTTCAAAGCCCAGTCTCTCCCATGTTCTGAAAGCAAAGTCCCAGACCTCCCTATGGGCTTTCACAGAAATGGCAAATTTCAGGAAAAAAACCAAAGGCATCAAGGGGGCAACATCAGTGCAAACCCAAGAAAGCCTCAGTCTTTTCCCTAGACTGTGTTTTTCATCCATTTTGCCTTACAGCACAGTACAAATTGCAGAGCTAAAGAAAATCCTGATTCCAAACATAAAAGCCCAGAGTAACAAGGCCGTGGTCTGAAGGATCACTGCTTTGCCTTTCTCATACTCGGACAATCCTTGCTCTGTTCTGCACAGAGAAGGAAACTGTCCACAATGCTCAGACCACATCCTCCCGGATAGATGAGCACCCAACATATCAAAGTGGCTTCCCCCAACACACTCCCTGAATTTTTAGTTATTTAAAAAGAACAACAGCAAACAAAACGTCCATTGTGAGTGCATCCTGAACTCCCAATCATCTAGAAAAGACCTTCCTTCATTCACTGCTGTAGCTTTTTTTATTGCTGCCAGCTACACTACAGTGCTCCAGGGTAAGTCACAAAATTCTCCTTTCTTTTGAGACAGGAATAGTTCAGCTTACAGAAGAAGCCATTTTCTATGTGACTAGATATGTGTACCTGATGTCAGCACTGACTTTGGGAAATAGGAAACCAAGTTAAGAGAGAAGAAGAGGGAGAACTTCCTTATAATACAAACACACCCACATCCGCAGGATGTGGTTTAGTAGCTCTGGCAAGAGCTCATTAGCAGAAGTACTGCAACAGCATTTAAAGATTGCAACCACATCTGGGACTCTGTCATATTGGATGTGGTACAGAGATTGTCACTGCCAAAAACTGCTTTCATGCTAAGCACACAATAAAAAGGGTAGGAAGAAAAATGAATAATTTGCAGCCACCAAACCAGGACTGTCTTAACAGAGCTGGAGGTCAAAAGCAGCTTTATATTGCATATACAGCAGGAGCAGCAGGTATCAGATGCAGTGCACACTACTTAAGGGCCTAGTCCCATGCATCCATTCTTAAAGAGCTTCATATTAGCAGAGCAAGTGAACCAGCACATCAGGGTGGGAATAAGCATCACACATCACTGTCTTCATAGAATCGCAGAATTGTTTAGGTTAGTAAAGACCTCCAAGATCACTGACTTCAACCATTAACCTAACACTGCCAAGTCCACTGCTAAACCATGTCCCTAAGTGCCACATCTACACATCTTTTAAATACCTCCAGGGATGGTGACTCCACCACTTCCCCAGGCAACCTGTTCCAATGCTTGACTACCCTCTCAGCAAAGAATTTTTTCCTAATATCCAATCTAAACCTCCCCTGCTGCAACTTGAGGCCATTTCCTCTTGTCCTATCACTTGTCACTTGGGAGAAGAGACTGACACCCACCTCACTACAAACTCCTTTCAGGTAGTTCTAGAGAGCGATAAGGTCTCCCCTCAGCCTCCTCTTCTCCAGGCTAAACAACCCCACTTCCCTCAGCCACTCCTCATAAGACTTGTGCTCTAGACTCTTCACCAGCTTCGTTACCCTTCTTTGGACACACTCCAGCACCTCAATGTCTTTCTTGTAGTGAGGGGCCCAAAACTGAACACAGCATTTGAGGTACGGCCTCACCAGTGGCAAGTACAGGGGGATGATCAATTCCCTAGTCCTGCTGGCCACATTATTTCTGATACAAGCCAGGATGCTCCTGGCCTTCTTGGCCACCGGGGCACACTGCTGGCTCATATTCAGCCGGCTGTCGACCAACACCCCCAGGTCCTTCTCCGCTGGGCAGCTTTCCAGCCACTCTTCTCCAAGCCTGTAGCATTGCATGGGGTTGTTGTGACCCAAGTGCAGGACCTGACACTTGGCCTTGTTGAACCTCATACAATTGGCCTTGGCCCATCGATCCAGCCTGTCCAGGTCCCTCTGTGGAGCCTTCCTACCCTCGAGCAGATCAACACTCCCGCCCAACTCCGTGTCACCTGCAAACTTACTGAGGGTGGGCTCAATCCCCTCATCCAGATCATTGATAAAGATATTGAACAGAACCAGCCCCAACACCGAGCCCTGGGGAACACCACTTGTGACCAGCCACCACAATGGATTTAACTCCCTTCGCCACAACTTTTTGGGCCCAGCCAGCCAGGCAGTTTTTTACCCAACAAAGCGTATGCCCGTCCAAACCATGAGCAGCCAGTTTCTCCAGGAGAATGCTGTGAGAAATGGTGTCAAAGGCTTTATTAAATTCTAGGTAGACAACATCCACAGCCTTTCCCTCATCCACTAAACAGGTCACCTAGAAGGAGATCAAGTTAGCCAAGCAGGACCTGCCTTTCATAAACCCATGCTGACTGAGCCTGATCACCTGTTTGTCCTGTACGTGCCGCGTGATGGCACTCAAGATGATCTGCTCCATAACCTTCCCTGGCACCAAGGTCAGTGTCAGTGACCCTGCTTTCCACTAGCCCATGCCTCTGATACCAGACCACACAGAACAAGTGTTAAACTCTTTCATCAGACCACAAAGAGATATGAATTCCCAGCCATACAAACACAAACCCCCACTCTTTAATACTAAGGCCTTGTAGACTGGTTGTAAACTCTTGTAGTGGGAGGATCATACTTCGCAGGTTGACCCCTTTGATTGTGACCCCTGGAGAACAATCAGGGCAATCAGGCAAACTAAAGACCATACCCTGTAAAGGCAGGGGATGTGAGGAGCTTTGCACCTCCATGTCAGGTGTACCTCTGCAGCTCACAGTGCCTGTGGTAGCAGGGGAGGCAGATTCTAGCAGCAGCAGGGTGGGGATGCTGGGCAAAGAGGTTTTTCCAGCATAGCAACTGTTTCTATAACAGCATTTTCAGAAACTGTATCTTAGGAGGATGTTATACCTCACTAGTAAGGAAGTAAAGGGAATAAAACAGGAACCAAATAAGCCTACTCATGTGTTCAAAGGCAGAGAATTACAGCCTATACAGCTCTGATGTAAAATGGTAACTCCAAGTCTCCAGCTACCTTCCCTTCCAAGATGTTAGCAGTCATCTGCTATAAGCATGCACCACCATGGCATGCCATCAGGCATCAGCAAAGGCTGGAGAGGTTGTGGATATATAAAGAAAGCAGAGATGCTAGGACTAGGACTTACATCATTTCCCCCCCTTTCCTGAGGTCAAGGACCAGCATTATAGTCTACTGGGAAGTCCGAAGGGGGGAAATGAATAATTAATTTATGTAATTAATAATAATTTGAATCAATTTTACTATTAGATTTATTGATAATTGCTTGTCCTACAGTTTAAAACTGGTTGCGGATCAAGCCAAGGGTAAATGCATACAATTGCTTCTGCACCAGCCTGCCTGCTGCAGCCAGACACCCTCCAGCTCTGAAGCTCCCCATGCTACAGGCATGTCTCAATCACAGCTGCCACAAAACCACAGCCTGCCAACCAGAGCTGCAATGGTGACAGAAGGCAGGAGACTCTACAAGGACCATTTTCCTTGCCCCATCTCAGAGACTGCTCAGATTTCAGGCTCTACCCATGGCTTTCCACCTTCCAGAGCAGGCTCCCCTAGCTGCTGCTCAGGGCTCCCTGCACTTCAGGCTTCTTGGTAACTCACAGTGTGCTACTTGGGGAAGCAAGATTGCCACATTTTCTCCTCTTTATGTGAAATTTTGGTAAAACATAGAGCTGGTCTGGGGAAAATGTATTTTCAAAATTTTAAATAAAATGCATATTTTCACTTCAAATTTGTAACCATTGGCAGTTTGTTTTTCCCATAAAGATTCAAAGCTAAGCTATGCATGATTAAAAATGGCAATAATTTTACAACAAGTTTTTCTGATAGCTTCCATTTTTTTCCACTTCTTGCAGTCTGTTCCTATTTACACAAAGAATAGGGAAAGCATGAAAGTTGCTCACTCGTCCCATCCCTCTCAGAAGGTTTAAAACCGCATATGTTTCAGAAGATAATGAGAATTTACTTAAAAGCTTTTATGAAAAACAGCATTTTATTTATGTTTTTTAGAAGCAACTAAAAATTTCACAAGCAAATTTGAAGAAAATAACTATTCAGCAAAAAGTTTTCCATCGGACAATTTTGACTAGCAGCAACTGAAGTCTGAAAGTCAGGATGCCGTGTGGACATGAACCTATCTTAAGTTAACTCAAAAGCACCTGAGTTCTTCCCCCAGACATGTCTTTACTATTGTGCTATATGCAGCTTGAAGCTCAAGAAGTTTGGTGTTGAGGCAATTTGACAAGGCACATGCACATCTTAAACAGTTTTTTGAATCTACAAGGTGTAGCAGGGGCTACATATTATTACACTGCAATGTCAATCTTCCTCAGCAATTATCAGGATAACTTTTTTTTACTCTTTTTTTTTTTTGCAGTCTGAGAAACAACTCATTGCCTTGTTACTGGCTTCCTTGCAATAAAGGCCTTGTCTTTAGGAACAAGTGAAACACAGTGAGGTCCTGACAGACAATGGTGGGAAGGTTATATTTCATTTAACTGCTTGAGTCCTGAGATGGATTTTTATGCCTGCATGAAGCAAGATTTATGACTAAGATACCTTGTGATTGGAGATAACATGCAAAAATATGGCCAGATCTCCTGGGTAATTTCCAGCAACCAGAGTGGTTATGTGCAGAGGTCATCTGCTTTCCAAATCTTGCATTTACATATTTCAGATTCCGCACTGTCTCACATTAGGCAGTGATGTGTTTTCTTCCATGCTGAGGTCAGGCATCTTCATCATTCCTTCTCAATCTTTAATTTCACTTCACATCTCCTGTAGCCTTCTCTTTTTTTACCTTATGCTGCTTTCCCTTCTTCAGAAAGCCACGACATGCACACGTCCCTTGTGTCCTAAGGTCTGGGGCTTGTCTCCTGGGAAACATGCAAACACTAAACCCCTACTTAAATTCATGGGAGTGTGGCACCCGCTTAGGTTGATGACTAAGGCCTCACTCCGTCCTTGAAGCCTTCATTGCTAAGCACACATTGTATACCCAGAGTGTGTATGACTTTTGTCTCTGAATAGGCCTGTTTAGACCAGACTGTAAACTCCTGTAGTCACAGAGCCTGCTAAGGGCATCGGAAATCATAGTGTATGCTCTTACAGTGCCCCACAGTTACATAACTTGTCAAAGGCTTATGTGGATGGCAGAACATAATCAGTAAATTGTAGTCCATTGGTGGCTGTTCTGTATGCAAAGTCATTTCTATTCTGGACATATCAAGAATTCTAGCACTAGTGTTTGTTGGATGCTTCCATCTCCCACGTGTGAGTTTTGCTATAAGCTGACGGTAGTCATTGTGATGAAAAAAGGCCCTACTCAGTTTTGCCAGCACAAGGGACAGACACAGAAGAATGACAAATTTGCTGCCACCTGTGGCTTCACTGAAAGACTCTGGTGGGCAACATACACAAAGCAACCAACCATGCCATACAAAGATGACAGTAAATATCAGGTTTGATCCGTAAACCTCAATGCATGTTTCAAAGAAAAACACTTTTCAGCATTATTAGCTCAATTTTGTAAAAGGGAAGGGGGTGTGTGTGTGTGTGTGAGGTGCTTTACACAAGGTCACCCATCAGGCTGGTGGGAAACCTGGGCAAAAAAACAGAAATATCTCAGATCTTCCCAGTCTCCATCCAGTGATCAAGCTGCTAGGCTGCAACCTTTCACATACACAGGAAGGCAGTGAAGGTAAATTTGATCCACTGTGAAATTCTGCACAGCATATAGCCCAAGGGTCCCTCCTGGCCTTTTCTTTTAGTTTCCCTTCAATACAGTAGTGTTCATCAGGAAGTACCAGGATTGTAAAGGCTGCAAGTAGAGATATGCCAGAGGGCACAACCTAGAGCAAAATGGGACAGAAGTCAGTTAGGGAAAACTGCTGTCTTGGAGGGTCTCCCAAAAACAGTAGTAGAGCCATGTAATTTGAAGGATCAGAGAACAGATGCAATGAAATATTTCCTGAATGGCAATCATGTAGCGGAGGGGCTGAGATAACTCCTATCGGTAGGGGCACAGTAGAGAGATGGGTTGTCCCCGAGAATAGTTGTGCTAAGTACGGAGTGCAGGAACATATGGTAGGACTCCACCAAAACCACAGCTCTTCCTTAGTATGAGCAATCATTTCCTGTCCCACTAGTGGGGCTACTGGTCATCAATGTTGCTGTTGTCCTGGATCCAGAGCTGTCCTGGATCATTCTTCATTCTGAGGAACCTCATCCTCCCCAAAAGGACTTTAATTATAGAGCTGGTGCAGCACAAAAATCCACACTGTGAGTCTCCTCCTGAAAGCAAAGGGCACCCTGAGTGGAGCAAGAGAGTAGCTGAAAGAGGCTTTCTTCTCTGCTGAACATTCTTCCTTCCATCAACACCAAGCCAACAGTATGGCTTTCACCTATGTGAGCTGCCAGTGAAGTGTGAGGCTCCAAGCTTCCTGGTCAGTGCCAATTTCCCATCTGGCATTTATCACATGTGCTGTGATCAATGTATCCAAATGGGAACTCTTCCACAGGCGAGCCACTCTTAGTGAGTGACAAACATAGATAAATTAGGAGGATGAGTAGTCAACAGATTAAAGCAGCCAAATTAGTGACATTGCAGCTCCCAACTTTTCTTTGCAGGTGTCTACAACTGATTTTGTTGAGTTAAGCTGATGGGCATTTACAAAATTACAGCTATTTAATTTCTGAATCTACTTGCCAAGGGGAGGGAAGGAGACAAGAGCCTGATGTGGTGGTTGCAGAAGCCAGTTATCATATGCAGATTTATTGTACATCAGTAACTCTATTGCTGCTGCCTGTCTACATGCTTTTACCTTGTGGTAAGTATGAGGTAGTTTATCCCACAATGAAAGTGGAGTTGACGTTCTATAAATCCACATCTTATCTAACCTCAGTGTGACTTGCTTATACTGAGCGAAAGGGAAGGGGAAAGGAGGAGGGAACTACCAGCACTGCAGCCAATCATTTCTAGTCTTTTTCTTTTTAAATCAAAATCAAATAATATCCTGTGCTAGCTCAGGGTCCACAGAAGCATCTTTATCAATCAGGAGAATACTCAGAGGGACTATGTACATTGTCATAATTTGCAACCCAAGGACAGCATTTCAGCAGCTATGACAAATTTTGAAGTGAAACTGTCCTACCAGAAAAATGAAATTATACACACTGCGGCCACAACTCCCCATCTTAGGCTGCTAGAATTCCCTGTATTGATCTACATAATATAATATTTCATCTCTGTCCTCCCATGCTTGCTCAAGCAATGAGACAGTTTTCATTGCATGTGGACTGTGTAGGGCACTGTACAGACATCAAGCAATAAGGTACTCTTACAATCTAAACCCAAAGACAACAAATGAACATGGACAGGTTATAGGGAAAATAGCCTAAACATGACAATAGTGAGGAGTAACTGATGACATGACTATTTCACATTAGCTTTCTTCACAAATACTCCTTTGTTTAGATAATCTGGCTGGTCAGCAATAAAAGTTGCAAATGGAAACAATGCTGTGTGTCTGCCTACCTTCATAGGGAATTCTAGTCTGCTACAGCTTTTCCCTGTGGGGATGATTTTTCACTCTGTATCTGTACTCTTTTGCTGTGGAATGCCCCAGTCTGAGCTCTCTTAATTTGACAAATATGACGTCGTCATCCAACACGATCAAGTCAAAAAGACTTTTCAAACAAAATAAACATTGGCCCAATATTTGTTTGCAGGTTTGGACCTACCCTGGAACATGGACAGAGATGAATACATCCATCTCTGTTATACACATAAGTGTAAATGAGCACAATTCCCTTGACTTCAGCAAACCTCTCCCAATTTATGACAGCTCAGGATCCAGGTCACGGTCTGCTGCCATGGCATCAGGAGCAAACAAACAGAATTCTTGCATGCAGAAAAGAATGAACTGGTATTCCTCCTTAGCTGGTCCCACTCTGTCAGATTAATGCATGGATTCATGGGACGAGAGGACGAGGACTCTCACATTTCACTCTCAGAGAAAAACACAACAGAAAAAACTTCCCAAAATAACTGGGCTGGCAGTGGAAGCTTACCAGACATCAAGGTTTTAAGGCAATCCTGCTGCATGGCTGCTGGAACACCTGCAGGGAAGCTCAGTACATTTTGCTGTATGCTCATCCTGTTGGACAGCTCATGTGTCTCCTCAAATATTTACCTCCATCTCCACCTCTTTTAGCACACAGAAGGCTTCTCTGGTTATACTGAATTTGACATTTTGTATAAAATGGTCTCCCCTGTCACTGGATCTCACGTAAGTATGAGGCTTTATCCTTCTTTCATAAGTAGGCTATTTTATTTAGGTGCAAAATATTCCAGAGTCACATAAGCTTCTGCTGGGTCAGTGCATGCGTATTTCTCTTCCAAACAACTATATTTCTTCATCTTACTTGGAGAAATAAAAAGAATGAGTAAAGTTATCAGGGCCAGAGGACTCAGGAACTTGACTCCATATCACATTTGGTAACTACTTTTTAAACTGAAGGTGAAAGGATTACCTGGATCATGTATCCCCAGAGAGGAGAGAAAGGCTCATAGGGAAGGGTTCTGGATACAGCTGGATGAACAGGTACTTCAGGAAGGACACAAGAAGCAACAGTGAGCCCCAGGATCGGGTAGTACAGAAACACAAAACAAGAATTGTCCAAAATCAAACTGGTTTAGATTTGACAAAAGAAATGGAAACCAAGGACTTCACAGAAAGGGTTTTTCCATGTTTGAAAGGAAAGCAAGAAAGGAAGAAGCGGGTCCAGAACAAAAGTGATGTAAAGATTTACAGTGATTGAAATAGGACCTCAAAACAGAATAAGTAGTCTACTTCAGTTTTTCTTAAAGATGATAATAATGAAAATAGGGTCAAAACAATGTTTGGAAATACACACACAGGAGATGAAATTACCAGTTCCATGGAAAAGAAGTAAAACACCACCTGTTCTGCTTGTGCCAGAGAGATCAGGCAATCCACAGACCTGGCTTCAAGGACTTTTGGTTGGCTTCTTGATTATCTAACTGACAGAAGGAGATTTAAAAAATTGTATCTAGGTAGCTGCAGTTATTTGGCCTCACCCACATGCAGTATTTTATAATCTTTTCTGAAGAAAAAAAAAATCCAAGACAGAGATAAATTGAAGGCAGACTTTCCCAAAGTTAGATCTAGAATATTACAATAACCATGTTTGATAAGGTAACCGCTTCCTCTGCAAAGGAACTAGAGTAAATCTCGTCTACCTGGACTCCAAGCAGCTGCTATGGTGCTAAATTGGAAGTTGTTAGTCAAGATGGAAAAAAAGGGAGTTAGGTCAGGAATTGCATTAACTGCTGACGGGGGAAATGGCAATAGGTAGTATTGAACAGAGAAATACAAAGATGGAGGGAATTTACTAGTAGATTCCCATAAGAACCAGTCTTGCTCTGTGTTTGACTTGTGAAATTACACTTTAAAAGTAACATAAATTGGCCAAAGACAGGAATGGAGGAATCATCATGACTACACTATAGGATCACAGTCAAGGCAAGCAGTTAAAGACTAATAAGAATTGTGGCTTTAAGCCAGGAGCTAATCAAAAGAAAAGATAGAGCATGTTGTATTACTTGCTCAGCAGATGACACCAACAAAATGCAGTAATGGGAAAAAACCATCATTGTAACACATGAGGTGCCGCCTTTCCAGTAAGAGAGAAAGCTGTTAGACCATTACGAGAACTCTCCCTAGGATAAAGCAGGCTGTTCCTGTCACCTATAGCCACAAAGATCTACTAAGATCAGAAGTGGTATGAAACAGGGCTAACAGTCTGATCAGGAAGAGAAAAATCTATCCCACAAGGAGAACCTAGTTTAGAAAAACAAAAGGGAAAAGGGATATGACTGTTCTCCATACAAATCTTAGGTGATTAACACTAAGGAAAGAACTAACATGCACTGACATTTAAGCTGGGGAATAAAGAAAGATTTCTAACCACAAGTGTTGGACTATAGAACAACTTTTTGGGAGCAGTAATCCCTCGCTTGTTTTAAAGTGAGTTTAATCAGTTAGTGAAACAGTTAATGTCTTTGACAACAGAGACCTGAACTTCCTGACACAGAAGATTCATTCCATGCCTTTGCTTTCATGTTTCTGGACTCCTAAACACTAACTGAATCCATGTTTCCACCTGCTGGCTTGAAACATTTGTTCAATAACGATATTCCTTGAACATTTATCATTGTCATCTGTTCATTAAGCACTGAATATGGGATTACAGCTCTACCAAAGAAAGAACATATTTAGGTACTTGCCATCTAAACAGAATGCTCTTTCATCCTTTTATATAAGTTTTCTTCTCCCAAAAGGAATCTCAAAACACTTAAATGCCATGCACTGCTTTACTGTAAAAAAAGATTTACCAATTATAGCATGCAGCTCCTCTAGGGTGAAACGTGTCAGCTGTTTTAACAGCACACAATAGACATGCATGATAGACAAGAGCATATCCTTCTCAACATGCAAAGGAGATTTTCTGGTAGGCAGGCTGGGACTACACTAAACTTGGACTCTGTCCAGGACTTCATGTCTAACACCAACAAATGGTCCCATAATGTCTCTGAAGCATCAGGGAACTTTGTTTTAGGTTACATCCAAATGAGGCTCTCTAGTGTCCCAGGCAGCAGGATGGCACATAAATGGTCTTTTAAAAAATCTGATAAATGAGCATTAAGACGTAGGACCACTGTGAGGCAGGATAAGGATATTTTTCCCAGTTTACAGATAAACCAAGGCTCACTGTGTCTAAGTGACTTCCCCACAGTAGCAAAGGAAGTCTGTGATGGATTGAACCCCAGTTTATACCCCAGTTGTTCCTCCTTTAGCTGTTCACGAAGCTGCCCGTTGCTGTGAAGAATAAATATGAGGTTTATCCATGGGAGTGAAAACCTCCTATACTTGTAAAGTGTCTCTACACAAAACCCCAGACTAACTGCTTGGGTTTCAACAACATCTATTTCACTATCTCTAGTAACTGAAGCACTCAAGTAGCCTGTCCTTTCAAAACAAGCTGCCTCCATGCATTAGTTTCCATGTAAGCCTTGAGACTCATTTGTCTAGGTACCACCTAAACACAGCAGATTTACTTTTAGTCCAAACTATGCCACCACAAGTACTGAACATATTTTGTCCTCCAGAATAGCTAAAATAAAATTTTGCACTTTCATGGCTTTACCCATCAAAACAGCTTCAAATGCTTCACACTGATGCATCAGGGGGGTCCATCAATCAGATCTGCTCCATGACAGCAATGTATGTGACTGAAATCTCCCCATGGTCTCACGCGGGGAGCACCACTTTCAACTTTGTTTTAGAGCTGGGGTGAAAGAGATCCAAGAAATTTGTTGCAGAACAGGGAGTTGAACTTAGATTACTTAAGTCATATACAAAACCTCTAACTACTGGACCAGCCCTCCCTTCGCTGTAAAATAAAAGAATAGAATAGATCACAGCATGCTCAGGTAACAGTGTTATACTTCCCTAAATTGCATATTTCTTTAACAAAAACTTCAGATTATTGGAAACACTGATGTTCCCCAATGTCCTTTCATAGCCCTACTCCTCCTCTCCCCTCTACTCCACTTCCAAATTCCACTGCATTTGAAACTGTCATCCTTCACTTGGTGACACATCCCAGCCATGTGGGGTGGCAGCTGAGTCATCTCCCTGCTGTGAACGAGGTGTGATGGTGACAAGCACCTTACAACTGCACAATCCTTTTTTGGGCGCATTGTGTTGGAGGCTGCTTTCCCATTCTATACAAAGGGATGGGTGGGAGGAACAAATCGGGGTGGAAGAACTCCACACACGTAAGGGAGAATGGAGGGATTGGAGGTGGCCCCAGCAATCAAATTACACCGTAAAGCACAGTCGAAAACTAAAGGGCACCTAGAGAACCAGGCACAAAGACTGAAAAAACAGGAATGAGTCAAGACTCATTTGGGTTGACATTCTGCTGATGTCTACTGTAGGCACTGGATTAAGGCGTTCTACATCTCTTGAAGCCCCTATGTCTCTCCACAGAGTCTGTGGAGATACTGGGATGTAGCACCACATCTTTGGCATTGATGCCAGCTTAAAGTGTTTCCCTCTTTCCCCCACCAATTCTACCTCTTCCAGTTCTTGAGGAGGTTCACCTTCTTCTGAGGTATGTTAATAAGGCTGTTCATGGGGCTCTCCTGGAAACTAGACAAATAAAGTATTTTAATTAAAAATGTCCCTTTAGTGAGGGAAAAAGGGCCAGAAATCCCACCAGCCAGCTTCACTGTTCAAGACAATAGACCAGTACCTCAGATCCAGTTTTGCAGATTGCCTACAATTCCCAAACAAGTTTCTGTTTGACTACGCCCTCATACCCATATCAGAGAATATTTTACAAGGCAGATGATCATACAGCATCCAGGATAATTACTACTGCCTAAAGAGCAATGGAGAAGCATTGAAGAATCAGACTGTTCTGTCTAAGCTGGACTTTGATGGGTAGGTGGAAAAAAAGGTCTTCCAAACAGGTGACAGCGGCTTATACCAAGTACCCTACTTATATGTGATGTGCATCATTTTGCCTTGAGTCCTTGAAGTCCTAAACCCTAAGCCTCATGTGCTGTTGTGTAGGAGGGAAACTGAACCTGTGGTGCAAGCGCTGGTGCTGAACATCCATCACCAGAACTCATCTCCTGCATTGCTGCCCCATGTGCCGTTCCAGTCCACTTGGAATAGGGAAACTTTGCTCCTTCTTCTTAAGATTCTGTCAACTACCTCAACAATCAATTGGCAGAAAAGCTCCATGAGGGAGCATTAAATCTACGCTCCAGTAAACCTGGACCTGCAAGACAGGTTTCAAGACATGTAGCCAAAAGCAGACTTGACTTAATTTCCTCAGGAACGAGCACTTCTACCCAAGGGCGTGGCACTTAGATTCTCATGATATTATTATACTCTGCCACCTTCCTTGTTCAGGGTGCATTCACATTGCACCCACACACCATGGGAAAAAAAATGTTAAATACATTGTCCCTTGCCTATACTTTCCAGAAGGCTCATTTAATAAAGGGCTTCCATTGATAATATGTCTCCATTTGCTGGAGGCCAAAGACAGAGGCTGGTGAATCTTGCCTTGAGAAGCAGAATTATATCTTCTGCTCTGGCAGTAGCATTCTGTGCTTTGAGACCAAACACATGGGGCAGTCCATGTAGCTATGCGCTGCAGGAAACTCACTTGATGAAGAGACACATCATAACTAGATTTAACATGTACCCATGTCGCACCTGTAGCTTTGCTGTAAACATGTTCTGTTTGTGCTACACTGGGAGCAGGTAATAACAGTGCACATTGACATGATTCCATGCATCTCTGAAAACTGTCAGCTGCCCAAAACCTTGTCACTGGGTTCAAGGACCGTCTTTTATCCCACGTTTGCACTTCTCAATTGGTTATGGTCTTCTTTATTAAGAGGAAGATGTAGAGCCACCTGTTCCACCAAAACCCAGAAAACTAACATGTCTAGATCCTTCCTTCTCAAGGATAGACTTGCTTATGAAGGTTAGCCTCAGCAGGATGACAGATCAGCTATGTACATCTACTTTGCTCTATAACACTCAGAAGTGTGGCAATTGTGTTGAAATGATGGTTTTACTCAAAATATTGTCCATACAGTGTGGTACCTGGTTAACCAAAGAAACAAACCTGGAACTTACCACTGAATAGTAAACTTCTTGCACATTTATTTGTACCTCCTTTCTTTGAATTAGGAAGTATGTAAGAAGGATAATAGTTCCAGATGGCATAATGATATCCTGGAAATAATATTCCCTGAAAACTTCTGGAAAAATTTTAATTTCCTCTTCAGCCTGCACCATGAAAGATGTATTTTCTCCCACCAAGTGCCCCACCGAGTTACTGGACCTTTTATGATCCCAGGTTACAACTATCTAAAAAGAAACAGGGTAACTACAAGCAATGTTAGAACGTCACTGACAAATAAGGACAGGAGGCTTTCTCTGTTCTCTCAGTGTTCACCACTTAATTATAGGTCCATTTACTACGTCATGATGACCTGAAGACCCTTATCAGATGAAACTAAACATCAGTTACTCTCCTCTTCTATGCTCTACTTCAAGTCAGCTCAGAATCCATTTCAAATGCTTTTAAAGTAAACCCTGTACAGGAATCATTTATCATCACTTTCTTGCAACTTGAGTTGAGCAATTCTTACCGCGAAGACCATACTAAATACCTGGAATGGGTTTGACCCCACAGGATACATCCCTTATGTAGTCTTTGTCCAGTTCACCCTCCGGGGGGGGGGAATAGAAAAAAGTGTAAGAGCAAAAAGGTGAATTCAGTGCATTGAAAAGCGTTCTCCCTGGAGTAATTGTCTTGGCTGCACAAAAGCAGAGAGAACCTATTTCTGGGGCTTCTGTAAGAATCCCAGCTTAACAGTTGACCCTTTCATACAGCCTAGTTAAAAAAAAGAGCTGCTCCATCATTCACACATCACTTCCTCACCTTTGGCTGAAGTAACTGGAAAGGGATCAATGACAAAGATAAAACCTGAAAAATCAGACATGTATTCCCAGAAGGCGCAGAAGTTACATTTTACTTGTATTTTAAAAGCCTTGAGAAATGTTAAGTATAAGTCAATAGAGACAGTGAAAGAAATACAGCTGGACTGCCCCTTGCTCCCAGGAGCAGGCAGATGAGACAAGGGCACAACGCTCACGCAGTAAAGAGATCCGCAGCAAAGTTAATGCCTCTCAAGCTTGCAGCAGGCCACAGTGTAATTGTAAGGCCGGCATGCTGTGTGAGCTGCTGTAATCCGGCTAAAAGCAGTCACTTAATTCTGCGTGCATCAGTGCATTTGGCACCACTGAAGACAGAGCGCGGTAGTAAGCATCAAAGGAGTAACCGTTCCAGCAGTCAGCTTTAAAGCCAGAGTCATGGTCCTGGAGAACTGCCCACGCGCAGGTCTCATGCAAGCAAGTCAGCAGACACAGCAGCAAACCTGCGGACTGCATGAGAGATTGCACGGCAGGAGGGGGACACGGTGGATTCCCAGCTTTCCAGAATCCCAACCAAACCAGAGGACCCAGCTCAAGCCTATAAGCTTGATAGTGGGCCATTACTGACAGCAGTAAGAGTTTTGTTGTCCTGATGCAGCTGCATGGTTATAGGCACCCAGATGCTGCTCCTGGTCAAGGAACTGCAACTATAAGCTTTCAAACCAAAAGTAAAGAACAGACAGAAGCCTGGAGAATGCCAAGGAGAATTGCATTGGCTGCAGGCAATGGGACTGCAATGCATCCTCAATAACCACCCTGTTTTGATGCAGTCCTCATAACACTCACTTTAACGGGAGCACAGACTGTGGGGCTGAACCTAGAACACAGGAGTTTTATTTAAAAGGTGCAGACTGTTGCTTACAGAGACCCAAGCTGAGGGTTACAGGTCTGGTATTGTTCACCAGGGCCCCTTCCTACTCACTCCTTCCAGCTAGAAACAACAGTCTCAGCACAATACAGATCTGCAGCAGTGTGTTGCAGCTCCTGAGAAAGTGATGCTCTCCTGGAGCCATGTGAGGATGAGCGTAGCATTCCCCACACAGCCTGGATGCTGACCTGTGTACATAACAAGAACTGTTCCTCCAGGAGCCCCACTGCTGTCCTACAACACTAAGATAAGTGGAGCCACTCCAGAGTGACCTACCTGCTAGGAGACAAATAACAGACAACTGCATACTCACCCCCAAGGGGCTGAAGCCACTGAAGCCCTGACATAACGCTTGGTGGAACTTGCTGGCCACTTCACACGGAAGATGCCTGCACGTGTTGGGAGAAGACGACATTAAGCCCTGTGGCAACTTTGTATGGACAAACATTACTGAAGAATCACCAGATTCCCAGCAGCATCTGCCAGAGGACCCAGATTCATTACTATTTCAAACCTCTATGTAACATCATTCCCAGTCCTCAGGAATTAGTCTTCAGTGTTTACAGCCCTATAGGCACCCCTCTTAAAAGGCTGCTTAATTTTCTGCTCTTTTGTGTGTCGTATACCTAATTGAACCTGCTAAGTTTATTCTGTAGTCCCTTCTGCACCCTTCCTCCCTCTTCAAGATTATTTTCAAATGAATTTTTTCCAACGTCTGCTCCTTCCTGTTTCTGTATCACTGCTGTAAATGGGATTTTTCTTCTCGACATCAAGAGAAACAAAATAGGGCTTCCTAAGATAGTTTTCTGGCTGATTACACAGAAGTCGTGCAGTAGTCATAAGCAACGGGTAAGTAGCTTTAGCACATCATAGTTTTGCTTCCTTGGGCTGCAGAGCAATGTAAATACGTTAATACGCCCAGCTCTGCGCTGACTCCTTGCCCCGCAGCGCTCCACAGCAGCCTCCACTCTCAGCTGCAAGCGCGGACACGCACCTGGGTGGGAAGGGCTCCCGCTCTGCCTTTCCGCGAGGACCACGACCGCGCGCCTGGCACCAACACGGCGTCCACACGGCGCTCCCAGCGCACCCTGGGCCGCCGTTAAAATTGCGTGAGGCCGGCGGCGACGACGTCCCTCAGGGGGTCCCACGGCCATGGGGGGGGGTGGGGCAGTAACGTGGCCCAAGTCACCGGGACCCGAAGAGGACTGGCCATAAAGAATAGTCTTCCACTGTCTGCCTCGGCCACGCTCCCCTGGCAGATCGTGCTGCCTTCGAGGCATACTCCCTCCCCGAACACACCCTCTCACTGATTTTTTTTCTTCTCCTTTAAAAAAAAAAAAAAAAAAAAAAAAAAAAAGACTCTCTGGCGCTCCCTTTTGTTCATGTTTAGGTTGCGAGCAAGCAAGAAGCTGGAAAAAAACCCAGACAAGTCAAAAAGAAAATTTCGCAAAGGGGTTCAGGCAGGCAGTACTTGGAGAATAATTTCCTGAACACAAAATGCCTTCATCTTCTGGCAGCACAGAAACCATAAATTTCACTCATCGCAAAAGCACACAAACTACAGTCCTGGTCAAAGGGGCAGGGGTGGATGGAAGGTTGAAGAGATAAACAGGAGGATGAAAGGTCAAAGAGAGGTTCAGTGGAAGCAGAGCCCTGGTCTGGTTTTGGCAGGTTCAAAAATCTGCTGTAGAATATTTTGTATGATAAGGTTTATGTATGTGTGTATAGAGATATGCATTTCTTTCCTATGTGACCATTATGGAATTGTCATAAAATAAAGTGTTTGTCAGTAAGTAATTCTTCTGGAGAATAATTTAGTTACATACATGAGTCATCTACCAAACTGCAGTTCCATCTAGACCTCCAATTCTGTGCTAGTTCATAAGATTTTCATGCAGTAGCACAATTTTGCTTGTATTCCTATGACTCCAGGCAAATGTTTAAATATTTTACAAATAGAAACCCATTTTGAATGAATTTTTTAAGCCAAGATTAAATGTTTCCATTCCTATTTGCTTTGAAGAGTTTCATAGTTAAAGAATGCCCCAGCCAGGGCTTGAACTGACGAAAGTAATGGCTCTTTGAGCTGTTACAGATACAGACAAATTCTGCACCGAATGCACGTGATCTCTTTTGAGATTCTGATTACAGTGGAAACACTTAATTACAAACACATTTCCATTTTGTATTCCTTTACTAGCTGCTTTCCAACTTTATAGAATTCCTGACATGCCCTCACACAAATCTGAGCAATTCAGAGGTGCATACCATATCTATGCAAGAACCGGAGTCTTAATGAGGTGCCTGAAAGGAAGGAGCTGGCTGGCAGACATTAAGCTATTTTCTATATAGATTTTGCATCCATGTCCTTCACCTGATGAATGGCTACACAAGCCTCAATTAGGAGTTTCCTTGAAAACACAATCCAAAACTAAGAAATTGACAGGTAGTTTGAGAATGAAAAATGTGCCCTGGGAAATGGATCAAGCTGCATGTTCCTCAAACTGTACAAGGCAACAAAGCAGGAGAAGAACTGTTAAGCCAGGCCAAGTTCTACACAATGTTTGAAATAATCCAGGTAGAAACTTCTTAGAATCTGCTGAAGTAAACAGAAAGGAAGCCTTTGAGATTTACAGTCTTCAGCCCTTTGTGTCTTCCCGTCTTTCCTCAGCCCCTTGCCAGAAAGAATCCCCACTAAATAAGAGGTTGTCCTCATCCTGAAGTGCTCTGAGCACTTTCAACTCCTGGCTTTTGCAAGGACATAGAATTTTAGCAAAGCCCTTGAGGTCTCCTGCATTCCGTGGTACTTTGTCATTAAAAAAAAAAAAAAAAAAAAAAAAGGTATTTAGTACCAAAAGTGTGTGACAATGAACTGGAATCTTTATGGAGATGTGGTGGGAAGGAAGAATGGGTCTTTCATCATCCTTGAAGAACACATAGCTATAACATGTTTGCCATGACTAGAAACATTCAGCCACATGTTCCTAAGTCAGTATTAAGATTCACAGTATGAGAAAAGGATACACAAGTCTGCCAGTTTGCTACAGAATTGCCCTCTGGTGTCCAAAACATTTTTACTTTCAAGAACCAACTTTCACAGAACAATTTATATTCTTTCTTTCTTGTGTTCTTTCTTGCAAACACTGAAATCAATCATGTCTAGAAATGATCAGATCCAAATAGGAGAGGATTATGCAACTGCATGTCGTTAGTGAATCAATATTGGCTGACCAGGCCATTCGCCTGTCAAGGTTGCATTGATTTCTTCAATGCCATATTGTTGCAGCTGGCCTGCTTAGCAGATCCATCCATGTTGCGGTGTCTATAGCTGAGGAGATGGTTTTCCGGTCGCATAGGCTGACTTAATAGTAACAATAAAAACCTGTAGAGCAAACAGTATGTTATCGAGCAAAGAGGGCATTTCTGGGATTCTGCTTTACTCTTTGTACAAGTGCACTGTTGCCCATATAGCTACATTCACTCTAGCAGCATTCTACCAGTACATGGTATTATTAAGGAGCTCGTACACAGGTATAGACTCACCTCATTGCTTGCTAGGCTGCAGGATGCTTGGTAGCTTTTTCTCCCATGACAAGCTTCCACTCTTTATCTGAACCACCATTGCTTTCCATGTGTTGTGCCCAACTTCAACAAACCCCGGTGTTACAGTAGTTCCTGCTTCCTCTGGCTGGACACACACAGCTGCTGAGATACCTCATAAAATCCTCTATTCTGAAAGCACAAGAAGCTACATGCACTTGTCACACAATAACCACATCATTCTTAATGGGAAGCTGAAGAGTAGCACATCTCTAGGGTATGTTCATAAAAGTTTCAGCTTTGGCCATCAAGACGTGGTGCTTATTATCCGCTGGGTACACAGTGGGAAGTAAAATAGGACCAACTTAGTAGAGTCAGGATTGTTCAGCACTGGGAGTATCACCTTTTTTAAGTCAGGGAGTGGTTAAAACTTGTCCTCCTAATCTTTTATGGCATACCATTTATGAGAGGCAATGAAGAAAAACAGTTCAGAAGATAATTATATGAAGGACAATAAGCAGAAAGTTCTATATTTATTAACAGATCTTAGTGGTGAGTTGCAGAATACAAGCACATAGCCTGGCAGCAAAGATCAAGCCCAGCAAGAGTTGGGAATAAGAGCCATTTCACACAGGAGTGTTACATCCCAGACTCAAGAGTGGTGTCAGATATTCCAGCAGTATTTTACCAAATAGAGCCACAGAGCCAAATCAGGGTGCAATATGGGAGCGAGATTGTTATTTCTAAGCAGAGTACAGGCTGGTGGCAGGCAGAAGGACTCCACGTGCCAAGCAAAACTAGTTAGCCAACTGTCTCTGCTCTTTGAGTGTGAACATGTTGCTTTTCTTCTGCTTGGATGATTTTGGGGTTTTTTTTTTAATAAATGTTGCCCCTAACCTAGGGTAAAGCAGCCCAATTCTCAGTGCTGCTAATACAAGAACGCCCATTAAACACAAAATTTAATTAAAAAAAAGTAGTCACATAGGTAAAAACATGGCAAAAATTGGCTGAGGGAGAAGCCTGCTGTAGGAAATTTGGAGCAATCAGAGAACGCAAACCAGGTTGCTTACCCTGGCAGCATAAAGATACTGTAGGAAAATGATGAACTGGTTCCCCTGGTTAACACCTGATTAACAATTGTATCACTATAATGTAGTGATGAACAATTGAAATGGAGAGGTAGAGTCCTCATTAAAACAGCACAGTTGAGGAAGAAAAGATTTTTAAAAATTATGCCTAGTTAACACAAGCTTATTCCATTCCCCAATTAAATGAGTAAGGAACGGAAAGGCACGCCGAGAAGAGAGTTTGGAGAAACAGTTCTCAGAATAAGACAAGTGAGAAGTCCCTTTCTGTTCTATATGAGAACCCCAAGAACCAAACACTGACTTTTTTTTTTTTAACAACTCTTTTCAAAACCCATGAGTTTATTATGTGTGCCGCCTGGTCCATCTTGGGTGTCAGTTGTAAAGTGATTATATAGGGATGAATAAAATTCTTAAAATGACATCTGCTGCTGAAGCATAAGCATGTCTTAAAAGATTAGCAGAGCTAAATTTTTGGAAGAGGTTGGGCCTCACTTTCATTGCATCCGTTGAACATTAGGAGTAGTCGATAAATACCACCAAAGCCAGTACTCCTGTCATCTACATAGTGCCTTAGTTGAATTAACTAACTACTTAGACCATAACCAAAACCCTATCTTTAAGGGGAACATTTAGTCACGTGTGTAACGTATTTCAACTAAGTCCTTCCTGTCTCCTAGCTTCCCACCATTTCCAGCAATACTACTCACAAAAGCAGACTCATCGCTGTCTGGTGCATTACTCCAAGGGTAGAAGAGTCAGTCTAACAGTCCAATGAGGACCCCTCTGGAGCAAGGCAACCAGAGCAGCACAGTAAAAGACTTCTCTGGCAAAGAAGGGACCTCCCAGTTAATCAGTGTTGAGAGTTAGCCTGTTTATTATCTCTCAAGTTAAAGCAGTGCTATGACATATTCTGCTTTTAACAAAATGAACTGAGTTCTAGTGCTTAATTCAAAGTAAACCAGTAAAAGTATACAGAAAAACTTGCTCCCACATACATCTCCTGGGACAACAGCCAGGGTTGACTTTCATGTCACCCCAGCAAGCAGAAGCTCTCAGGAATTCAGTTTAAATTAGTGTAACACCTGTGCAGCAAATGCATTGCAGCAACCCAAGCAGCAAGCAAAGGCAGCTACAGTAAATGCCAATATCTCCGCTCTAAGTGCACTGTCCAATACCAATATATATGGAGAAGAATATTCCCTGGTTCTGAAAGTAATCTCTGCATACAAGTCGTACTCCGGGCAGTACAGATTAATGGTATTAACTCACCCATCCATATTCCCTCTGACATGTTCGTTACAATTTGGAAATCCCTTAGGGAGTGCCTGACCAGCTGTACCTTCCAGCTACCCTATTGCTTTTGAATTAACTGACCATTTTCAAAGCAGTTTCATGAACCAGTGGAGGCTTCAGAGACATGACCTCCCTCAAAAGAGTTTCAGTACAAGTAATAGGACAGAGGAGAGATTCCCAAATTAACGTCTCGTCCTGGGAAGGGTTTCCTATTAGACATCAGAAAATTCAGCCCTTCCTCCCCCTGGCACCAGCCATATGGGCTGAAAAGGCAGAAAGAGAGAGACACAGCCACTCTGGAAAGCAGCCTTCATACCTTCTGCTGCTCTTGATACAACTTCTTGAAAGTTAAGACACCTTCTGCTAGAGTCATTTCAAAGGTGCAAATTCAGCCTGGGGTTTGGGTACACAGAGGAATGAGTACGCACACAAACACACGTGGGCTTCTCACAACAAGCTACTGGTTTGCGAGTCTGGAAGACAGATGGGCAGGTATCACTCCACTATCGTTTCCAAGGACTTTCCAGGCATGAATTTACAGGCTGGGGTTTTTTTTTTTTTTTTAAAACATCATCCTCCAAATAGACATCTGGGAGAGGTCAGGCTGACAATCTGTATAGCAGTTACAGTGGAAAGCTGCACATAATGGAGACAAAAAAGAAAGGTGCACTAAGCTCAGAGCAGTTTTAATTGTACATGTTTAAAAACAGCAAAGCAACATTTTGCATCAAAAGCTCTCTGTGGCTGGCAGCTGGTGCCAGCTCTGCCATTGACATCTCAAGTGTTTTGGGGGAACTACTTCTCCCTTGTGAACCTCCCTTTCTCCTATCTGTAAGATGGAAAACAGGAACCAAAGCTGGTTGTTGACACAAACACATGCAAGTTCTCAGTTATTAGCCCATTAGTCAAGGACTTGAGAGATCAAGTCTCATCTCTCTGCTGTAACATCAGCTTCTTGTAAGCGGGTCACACAGGCCCCTGTTCATTCTACCCCCTCTGGCACCAAATAAATTCTTGGAGTTCTACTGTGGTGTCCAAAATTGAAAGAATGATTAATGAGAAGCTACTGTAGGGCTTAATTTAGGTATTGTGCCTGTCTCTTACCACCAACTGGTAGCTAGTAGTTTTCCAAGCTAATTCCTCTGCCATATTGCAAGATGCTGATGACTTGAGTACATTAATGATTGAAACTAGCAGGAGTACAGAGAGAGAAATGACTCTGTGAGAAACATAAAATTCATTAAGATCACACAGTATTTGTTAATGCTCCATATGTAATTTATTATAATAATGCTTAGTTCTCAGCTAATGCTTTCTTTATAAAGGGTTAATTAATATGATTATCTCTGAAATGAAGATGGAGAAAATTATGGCATGGACAGGAGGCCAGCAGTAGGTTAGGGAACAGAAGTCAGATTTTATCTGCTATCTTTGCTGTGGGCTCTAACCACTAGCAAACCATAGCTGAACCATGGACAGCAGAAGCCTATTATGAACGTGAACGTTGTGTGTTACAGCTGGCTATGCACACCTCTGGAGAAGGTCCTATTGATCTGCTGGAGAGGAAGATAACATTTTAATAACCATTTAATTAAAACAATTTGTTTGTGAGCTGTTTAAAAATGGAAACTTAAAGTGTGAATAAAAATAATTGAAAGAAAATATGTTTCTGTCCAATTTTAGAGCAGAGAGACATCTGTAAATAAGTGTTACTGGCTAACAAAATATAAAATTAAAAATCCAACAACGATGATTTTCTATTAAAGTTGGGAGAAATTGATGGTATTTTATTTCCACAGAACTTTACTGGTTTAATATCTGTTAAACTGCCTGGGAATTTCATGTAAAATAGATCAAACAAAAAATCCAGCAGATGATTTCTACAGCATTCTAGAAGTAGCACAGGATGCAGTCACTTGCAAACTGCTGTCCATCCATTGATCACAGATGAACATTAACCAGTTCAAAACTGGTCCTCCACAAATGGCTGTTTTCAAACTATTTGCGCTATTTCTCCTAAGCACAAGAGAGTCAGTTATGTATCTCAGAGAGCAGAAAGAGTTAATTCACATTGGTAAAAGTATTCCAAGGTCCCCAGAAAATCAAACTAATTAAACCCACCAGGCCATGCATAAAATCAGCTCTGTGGCTTTGCTGCATGTGCAGTAAGTAGCAAAACAGAGGCCTAGGATGCCAGTTTTTTTACTGAAGAGAGTTTTACCCAGGTCTGGTTTACATGGCATTGTGGAGGACTAAGAGCAAGCAGAATCTCAACTGCACAAACAGTCCCGAACTGGAGGATGCAGAAGGCTTCGACTAATAGAGAAACATCTAACCACTCTGAAGTGATGGAAAGAGTTCACCATAGCAGTGTCTGAGAACCACTTCCACTGGACCTTACAGCAGGCTTCAGAGCAAAGACCTTAATTTCTATAGCATAAGCTGCCTGATTCTGTAGGTCAAGCATCAGCACAGCCCACTGCAGTCAAAGGCAAATCAGAGGAGGTTGTTTATTGCCTGAATTAAAACTCTCTCGCTGGGGAGGAGACATTCAGAAATTTGACCAGTACCCTTTATCATTTATTAACTGCATTCAATCTCATGACCTATTTCTGTCATTCCAGACAGAACATACAGCCAGATGTAGCCTTCCCATCAATCAGCACCAAACAAGCAGGAAAAATGTTACTCCTTTGTATCCACACCTCTTTTTTATCATAGATCTGTTGAGCTCGAGGAAATACCACACAACAAATACACAGCATATTCACCGAAATTCCCACCTTTATCATGGGTTTTTATCACTGCTGTTAAGGAAAAAGAAAATCCTTGTTGAAAAATTTATACTGGAAGAATTTAGCATTGGAGGAAAATAGCCATGTCAGCTCACAACAACAGAAAGCCTATTCAGAATAGGAGAATTTCTTGCATTGTACCCTCTCTTCACTCCAGAACTACCTGATTTAACGGCTTCCAAAAGCAGCAGGGAATGTGCTGCTTTAAATTGCTTTCCATGTGCTCCTGTGGATCACTCCTACACATGCTCAGCTGAGCAAAGGTGAAACCTGTCCCAAGGGAAGGTAGCTCTAGCCTTGAAATAGGGCAATTATACTGCAGAGCGAATGAATAGTTGCCTGTAGCAGAAGACTGAGTGAAGCTTCCCAAGAGCACCACGTAACCATTGTGTTATATCAGGTCTGCCAGTTAAAGAGGGGACAGTTTTGTTTTTAGAACATGACTTGCTCTGGTGAAGCAGTTCATGGGTTTCTGTATGAATTTGCCATGTTCTGAACATTCAGCAGGCTAGAAATGTCCTCAGATGACAGAGCAGGCTGGATCCTCATACCATAAATCAGAAAGACCCAGTGACTCTCAAAAAGTTGCAGCAGTTTAGGATATGGCCCTTGTAAGATGCCTGAGGCCACATGAATCCTGCACACAGACCAGAGTCCTACTATAAGCACCCCAGCAGTGGCAGGTATAGGATTGCAGCCCTTTGACTTTAAACTGATAGCTGCTGGCATTCAATTCCCAAGGGAACCCCCTTGAGCAGTGGGATGTGCAGAACAAGGGAAACCCAGCCAAGCAGCTCTGCTACTATCAGGTGGACAGCTGGGGCAAGTATCTACCTCAAACACTGAACACCCTCCTTTCACAGTGCTGTCTTTCAGTAGCCATAAGGGGACCACCCTTTCAAAGAACAGAGGGGGAAGGTAGGGATGAAGAGTTTAACACATCTCAATAAATTTATTCCTTTCCTGAGCAAGCTGTCAGAAATCAATCAGCAGTCAGCAACAGCTCCAACTGTATAGTTTAACCTCAGGGCTCCTTCACAGCTCATATGACAACAGAACTCTGTCCTGTGTTCTGCTGGGGACCACGTGTTGTTTGGCACATTGTGACAAAAAAGCAGGGGCACAGTAAAAATGGATGAGACAAAGTGTATTCTGAGTGGGAAGAAAAAGAATATTTTTGATACGCTGCCTAAACAAAGCCTTAGAAATTAATTCATTTTCTACATGCCAAGGTCTAAATATGGTTATATTTGAGATCCTCTGTCCCACTGCTATCTTGTTTTGATCTATAGGAACTCACATCACTTTCCAGTAGACTGGTTTGGTAGCTTTCTTCCACCCGGGTGGAACGAGGGAACCATGAAACGTCCCTTTGTTTAGCGACAGTGAAAGATAGGGAAGTCATGACTTGGAAACTAGACTGACTGTATATCCACACATGGGAGGTTCTACAAGTGAGTACGTATGCCAAACAAAAGAGGGAGCTCTGGGACAGACTGCTAACTGAAAGAAAGGCTTGCATACAGCCATTGTGGATAAATGCAATTATATTAGGGAAGTGCTTGGTCCCACCAGCATTTTCTTCACCTAACATAAACAATCTTTAAGACCTCAAATACTGACTAAACAACTGAGCACATAAGGAACTAGCAATCCAGGTATAGACCAGCCTGAAATAAGTAAACATCTCATGAGACCTGCAGGACTCAAATTGCAGTAGCTAAGTTCCCCCAACACCCGTATTTTTGTGCTGCGTTTAACAAAGGCTTACTAAATTTAAAAATGGATTTCTTTTTTCCCCCCCTCTTTCAAGGAAAATGTTACAATCATTGATTTAAACATCTCTGTCAAGAAACTGGATATTTCATTTCTGATGAGCATCAGCCTAGTTTATTTTTAAAAGTTAAAGCAGAAGGGCAGGTAAAACAATGCACAATAAATAGAAGCTACCCAGCAGGTCACTAAGGCTGAGATTTTCGAAGATGCACATGAAGAGATATTTAAATTCTACTAAAATTTAGCACTTTAACCTTGAGGCAAAATTTGCTTAGTGAGTCACATAGACTTTTAACTACATGTGGCCAGCCCTATTGAGTTATGCCAAGATGACAAGTGTCAGCATGGTTTCCTACAGCCAGCAATATCACAGCCCTCATATTGCTAGAGCTGTATTAGGTTCTGTTTTAGTCTGATAGAGAGCCTGCCATTTCAGAGCAAAAGTGTCCAGGCTCCATTCCTTCACTAACATGAGTTTCCAACTGAGCAACCTATACAGCAAGGAAACATAGGAAACAGGGAAAAGTGAGTGACCAACGTTTTTTACAGCTTTTTTAAAATGGTTTTGCCCGTTCCAATTTGAAACCACATTAATCCTATATACCATCAAGCTCCAGGCAATGAAAACGAAACAGAGGAGCCCAGAAAGCTCCTCTGGAATCTGACTGAAAAACTGGCAAATCACAGCTCAACATTACAAGAGAAAAGAGAGGCACAAAGTGATAGTATGATAGTCAATGTGGCAGTGCAATCAGTAAGTCAGCAAGCAGGCCAGACCTCAGCCCTTGTGCTCTGATCAAGCAGTGTCTCTGGCTCACAGTTGGCAGAGTGGGAAAAACACAGCAGCACACAGCACAAATGTCTGATTATCCTTCTTAAAATGTTCAGTTCAAACTCCAGCCTTATGCCATACAGACACATTTCAGGGGCACATCCTCCCATTACCAGGAGCAAAGGAAACAGCTTTGAAGGTGACCAAAAATAAACTGCCTGTTAGAGGGGGAGAGATCTTTTCAAACAACCAAGATATTAGGGGCTTTGTTTTACTTCAAATGAAGTCTGGTATTTGATGTCAACACTTCAGGAAAAAAAACAACTAAAGTTGGAGGTTTTTTTCTTTCTCCATATAATTCATTATTTTCCTTGCAGCTAGTGGCATTATAAGGGCCTCATCAATTACAGGAAACAAAATATGTTTCGGTCGCCATAAATACTTTGCAAAGAATGGAAGGGTGGGCTGCGTTGTAGAAGCTGTAAGTATTTGGTGAAAAAAGACCTAGGGATCTCTATACCAAAGACTATCTTAAACAGCATATGTGTTTCACGTGCATTGTCCAACCCTTTAAATGTCAAAAATCCCACACTGTTTTGTTTAAAAGAGAAACATGCCATGCACTACTAATTGAATAAATCAATACACAGAGAAGGCCATGAAGGGAATGAAATGTTTTTGACACGTACAAGGAGTTGTTTTCAATGTGCATAAGAGGAAAAAAAACTGCTTGCCCTTTATGCTTTAATTAAGACAACCTCAGGAACACAGGGTGAAAGACCTTTCCTCTGCACCCTCCTCACCATTCTGCTCTTAACTCCCTGCTGTCTGACCATTAGTGGCCATCAAAAGCCTGTGAACAAAAAACAAGTCACTGCAGCCTCTCAGAAGGGATTCAACCCCCAGATGGGTTCCCACCAAGCTCCAGAGACAGCCTCAGAAATTCATGAGAAGTACGTGATGGATTGTTGCCATAACAGGGGGCTTGTTACAAGGTGTATTTATAGGGTCCAATCAGATGAGCTATCTGAAGTCTTTGGCAATTTTTTCATTTACAAATTTCTACATTTTCTTGGAGATTTTAAAGCCTCCTTTGTCTCCAGAAAAGCCTTCCAAGGAGATTCTTACAAGACTTTTGCAGCCAAAGGACTAACAAAGGCAGGAATTTAAGCAGAAATCTTTCTCCAAAACCTTTCTCTAGGCTGACGAGCACCCATGAAATAGCCGAAGACAACTTGCTTTGAAAACACTGTAAGGAGCTCCACAGAAGCACAGCTTTTGAAGCCACTGAGACTTGCTCTTTCCCAGAGCTTTTCTTGTAATGCAAATCTCACTCTGCTGCAATGCAAAGATGAGCAGTCTCCTCTGGCAGCTGGAGCTTTGGGTCCCTGTTGAGTAGCTCTTGGTGCAGTGCTTTTCTGTCCTGTTTGTGCCTCTATGGAAGTCAGGCAGTGAAAGGCCATCCCTATGAAGTGCTGTGCTAGCAAACAGCAGAGTGCACATATGATGCATTATGTGATCTGCAACTAGTTTCTCAGTCCCCAGTACAACCATTTGCTAAGAATCATATTCCCCAAGCATAGCACTGGCTTAGATTAATACCTTGGATGTCACAGCCTGCTTTCCTCATGCAACCTAATTTTTAAAGGCAGCCTAGTGTGGACTGTCAACATATTGGGTTTGTGTGGTGGGGTTTTGGTAGCGAGGGAAGGGCTGCAGGGGCAGCTCCTGTGAGAAGCTGCTAGAAGCTTCCCCAGCTCCAAGTCAGACCCACCTCTGGCCAAGGCCAAGCCCATCAGCAACAGTGGTAGCATCTCTGGGATAACATATTTAAGAAGGGAAAACCTGCAGCAGGGAAAGGAGTGGGATGCGAGGGAAACACCTATGCAGACACTGACACTGAGGTCAGTGAAGAAGGAGGGGGATGAGGTACGCCAGAGGAGGTGATTCCCCTGCAGCCCATGGTGAGATGGCAGGCTGCTCCCATGCAGCTCATGGAGGAACCCCACACTAAAGCAGGTGGATGCCCCCAAAGATGGCCGTGACTCTGTGGGAAAGCCCACACTGGAGCAGTCTGTTCCTGAAGGACTGCACCCAGCAGAAGGGACCCATGCTGGAGCAGTTCATGAAGAACTGCAGCCTGTGGGAAGGACCGGCATTGGAGACGTTCGTGGAGAATCGTCTCCCGTGGGAGGGACCCCATGCTGGAGCAGGGGAAGAGTGTGAGGAGACCTGCCCCTGAGGAGGAAGGAGCGGCAGAGACAATGTGTGATGAACTGACCCCAACCCCCATTCCCTGTTCCCCTGTGCTGCTGCGGGGAAGGAGGTAGAGAAAATCGGGAGTGGAAGAAGGGAGGGGTGGGGGGAAGGTGTTTTAAGATTTGGTTTTATTTCTCATTATCCTGCTCTGATTTGATTGGTAACAAATTAAATTGATTTTTTTCTTTCCCCCAAGTCAAGTCTGTTTTGCCTGTGACCATAACTGGTGAGTGATCCCTCCCTGTCTTTGTCTTGACCCACGAGCCTATTGTTATATTTTCTCCTCCCCATCCCACTGCGGAGGAGTGAGCAAGCAGCCCCATGGTGCTTTGTTGTCAGCTGGGCTTAAATCACAACAGACGAGAAGCCATTTCAGTCTTCCAAGGACTTTCATCCTCACCTGTGATCTTCTGCTTACTGCCAGCTCTGAGATCCCTGGGCTGGGATTGAAAATGAAATTAGTCTTAAGGCAAATTATAGCAACCACAGATTGAGCTCAGCTAAGGCTTGCCTGACTGTCCCTACAGCTAGACAGATAATGCAATGAGGAACAAAATAATCATATGGGATTTTCTTCCAGTCAGAAAATGAGATTAAGACACCTGAAGCTTGTGAAGTGGTGTATGACCAAATCAACAAGATACACTATGGAAACCAGGGGGACTAGCTGTGGCACAAAGCTAGAGTGAGATAAGACCAAGTTGAAACCACCTGTTCTTCTCACCCTTCATAATTTAGGGTCTATAGGAAGGCCAGATGTTTAGAGCCCAGTCCTGCTCTCACTGCTGATTTAAGTATTTCTTGATCTACAAAAACCTGTAGAGCATTAATTACAAAAAAAGAGACTCTGCCCCTATCAACTTCTGGAGTCCTGTTGTTGGCATCTCTGCACACATAATACTCATTAGTGCCTTGACACTTGTCTATAAGCTGTTTGCGCTCCCATTCAGAGTGCCTGTGGCTGCCAAGCATCCTTGAACCTGTTCAGGAGGGACATCATTCTCTTGCAATTATTTACACCTTCCCCTAAGCCATATTCTGAAGTGCTTCCTTTTAAGGACAGAATCAATGCGTTACTCAATACACACAGGTAACACCAAAACTTCCACATCCTTCTCTCTTTACTGCCCATGCAATCCTCTTGCTTGCTACAATTCAGCTAGAGTATGACTCTCTGTAGCTGAAGGCAGCAAAGTTTGTTATTGTCCTGAATGAAGTTTGATCCTGAAGAGACTAGAACTGACAGAGCTTGTTTTGTGGTAATTTTCTGTCCACCATTTTGAAGGAGGAAGGTAATCTACTAACAGATGAAACCTCTTTGCTTCAAGAGAATTACATAGGAAGCAGTATGGAACATTCATGAATGTGGTCAAGATCTGAACCCAAACCTCTGTTTTCTAGCCAAAGATCTGAGACACAAAGGGTGATTTCAATTCTCCACATGCTAGCAGATTACAGATGGAAAGATAAAATGACTAGTCAAGCATCACACAGAAAAGCAGTGGCAAAACCATTTACACACATTCTTACTTCTGCATGACACCAAAGAAGAAACAATCCTGTTGACCTGATGCAGCTCACAGTATCCATCAAGGACATGGATGTCCTGCCACTTTGTTTACGCAATTATTTGGTGTGATGCTCTCAGAGTGAAATCCTAAAAGGCCCCTTAAGCTTTTCATTTTTATGACATCAGAGAATAATACAGTCCCATTTTTAACTTCCTAACTTTTCATGACTATGAGTAACATCAGAAAATCTCATATACTCCATGATCTTAGGAGCCTTGGGCTGAGAATGCTGGCCTGGAAGTCCTTAAGGCAAGGGTAAATCAAACTGTGATTTTCTTAAATGGAACTTTTCTAAGCATGAAGTCTTCCCTCTATCTACATATATATTTCAGAACTGTGCAAAGCTCTTCTCGATACAAAAAGACTCAGGAAGTGAATCAATAGTTTTCCAGTATAGTCAAAGCTACTAGGAAGACAGTTAAATCAGACAAATTAAAAGTTAGGCATAACTTCAACAGTGTAATGTGAGTAACATGTATTGTGTCTTCTGTAGAAGTCAGCTGATTAACATCTCAATGTAACATGTTCCAGCAAAGTGCCTCTTAGTACTCACCTTGCCATAACACGAGTGAGCAAAAAATCACCAAGGAGAAGATCCAAATATTCCATTTTTTTCACATCCTTGGATATAGTATGAAATGAGAGGTAATCAAACCATTACAGAAAATACAACTAGGAAAAGACCATGTCTAATCTATTTCTATACCCTCAGGAATGACCACTTTGATCTAAACCAATCCCAATAGATCTTAATTTTTCTTAAGGGTGTTTAAAAAAATCCCATCCTTCAAATTGTTTAGAAACAGGTCTTCTTCCAAAGCTTTTGGAAGTGAAAAGTTAGATCAGAGCCCTTTAAAGAACCGTCCCTCCTGTAAGATTTCCAACATTTTATACTTCCAGTGAAGATTGGCATCTTGAAATAAGAGCTTTTTTCACAGCTGAGTCAGAATTTAGTGCATTCAGTTCATGACCTTGGAGAAGTCCCTTACTCCACCCTCTTTTTCTTTTATAGAATAGTTTCAGTAGTTCAGAAAGACTCAGAAGTTCGACCGATATTGGAAACTTCATATGAAATATTGTAAGAGTGAATGATTCCTCTGTTCATGACAAACGTTTCTTCTTGTTCTTTTCAGTGAGGTTCATTAGAAACTTCCCTTGTACTATCCCTAACTTCCCCATATAAACAGAGACATTTGGCACTGAACAAATCCTAAGAAGAGTAATAGACAATTCTCACTGCACTGCTGTGGATACAAAGTGGACACAAAGTGGACAATGCTATTTTGTACCATCCAAGAAAACAATCCTTAATTTGTAAAATTCTTCAGTGTATTACAGTCTTATTTCTATTCTCCTTACTCTCTGGGAGCCAATGGCTTCTTCCATAATGAATGCTAGCATAGAGGGAAAATTAATTTGAGTAAGACCAAGTATTCTCCATCCTAATTAGGCAGAGTTCAAAAAGTTGTAAAAGGCTTCACAATAAAGCTTTCTCCTATCACCTCCTCACTGGTCCCAGCAAATTCAGTGCTTGGATTTCCCCCCTTCCTTTTATTTTAGTTGATAATGGAATTAAGAAGTAGAAGGAGCCCAGGCTAAAATTTTAAGGAGGTATCTCTTATCAAACACTGCTGTGCAGTGTCTCTGAAGGCCTCCAGAATTTAAGAGCCGGCACCCTGAGGATAAGAAATGACTATCAACAATGTTGTGTTTTACATACTAAAGTGTTCCAGGAAGCCTACTGAGAAGAAAATGAATTTCATTTCCCTTTCTTTTGTACACTTTAAGGTTTGTCAGAGTATATTGTGCTTGCAGCTATGTCGGTATGTGCTTTGATCGAATCAGGTCTCATGAGCTAAGCAGGGTTAAAACTAAAGCGGGGCAGGAATTTTTGAGTCAAAACCTGTATTCCACAAGAAATTGTCAATTCAAACTTTTTTTTTCTTTTCGGAAGAAACTTATCTTGACAAGGCTGGGATTTCTGGTCAGTATCTAGACATGGATATGCACGCAACCCAACACAACCCATAACCTACCAGTGGGGGAGAGTGTGGGAAATCTGTGCTGAGGTCTTTTCTGCATCCATTTCAGACCTGGACATTTGTCGTCTTTGTTGCAGGTAAATACTTCAACTACTGGCCTGTGGAATCAGCATAGGGATTGCCTAATTCTTCATACAAAGAAAAGAGTCTGAGAAGCAGAGACATGGAAACTGTGTCCTCACAAGCACATCATATATGGGGGAACACTGAAACCAAGATCCTTGTGGCAGCTGAAGCCTTTGACCTAAAGCCTCACAGGCTCTGGTCACACACTCTACAATGATTTGCAGGAGGAAAATTTCTTGCCTGCCCACTACATACACCTCCTTCCACCATGTTACACTGGTCATTCTGTCACCAATATATCCAGAGAGTTCTCAAAGCAGAAAGCCTTTGAATTTTTTAGAAATGTAGGGGGATGAAGAAACTACCTAATAACTCCAACCAGAAACTCTTCACCAACTTCAATCATAGCTGCTTCTGGCAACACTGGAGATGGCTCCTAAACCAGCAATTTGGTAGGAGAAATGAATTGCACTGGAGACATTGCCCTTTGATTGAGAGCTAAAAGTCAAGATGATTAATCCTGATAATCAAAACAGCAGTGCACTAATTGAAAGAAGTAGGGCATAAGCCTTCCTCTCCCAAACAGATTTTAACCCTCTGAACCACAGGTCTCCTAAGTTTCCTCCATTTTTGACTTGTTATTTCATAGCCTTGATTCCCACAGTTAAATCTGTGTGATGGAGTCACTCACTGTTCAGCTGCTGCCATATTCAGCACTATCAGAGTCACATTAGCTCATGTTGGGTGTATTTCTGGGGAAAAATTAAAAAAAAAATTAAAAAAGAAAGAATTCAAACACAACAGATCCTGAAAAAAAAATTGTAGGAAAAAACCCAACGTATTTTTGGTGGGAATAGTTTTATGCAAACCAGAGAGACAGGAAAACAAAACCACTTTGTTTTAAAACAATTGCTGGAGCAATCCTTCACTTTTTTCAAAATCTGAAAATTTTTCTGAAACTTAGCAATTCTCAGGTTGCATTTTAATGTTTGATTTTTCACTGGCTGTAGTTAGTACAACCATCTGCAAAATGCTGTGGGATTATTTGAGAGGAAAAGCTTATGCATATGAAATAATTATGTACATACTTATTAAAGAGGCAAATTCTAAAGTCACTTCCAGCATGTCAATGCTATTTCTTCTAGAGTATAAATTAACCTAGTGTTAAAAAACATCTTTGCTATTCTATGATCATGAATCACTTTTTATGTGTTTAAATGTTAGAAATACATATATACTTTACTTGAAGTGTTATATTTAGACTTAATTGTAAGCTTCCAAATTCAAAAAAGCTGCTTTAGGAAGAAATGGGTGAACTGATTTGAAAACTATAAGCATCACTACCCACCCCTGTTAGCTGCTATAAGGAATTAGAGATTTTCTCAAAAAAACATTTAAAGCCACTGATTAAAGGTAACAGAAAGAGGCTTCGGCAAAACTTACACTCTAACTTTCTTTTTTTCTGTTAACTATGGAGTGCCCTTTCCAAACCATTTTCAGCAGCAGGAGACATCTAAAGGCTGAGTAACATACTGCAAAACAAACATGTAATTCCATTCAACAGCCCACTCCTTGAACACAAAACAGTAAGTATACTTCAGGTCATTAGACACAAAGTTACTTTACTAAACCTGTTGAGGTTTGGAAGTACTCAGGACAATCAATACCTTTCTATCCATATTCTTCAATTTGAAGATTCCTGAATTAGGGATTTAGTTGGAAGAAAATCTGATTTCAGTTCCTTGTGTCTGATTCTATTTGTTTCATTCCCATTTTTGCCAAATCTAGAAACATTGATGTGTCTAGAGGGAAATAATTTTTAGAGAGACAGTAATTATGAAGATAGGAGAGGCTCATACAGGCATTGATGCCATATCTGAGGCACTGTAAACATCCATGGAAACACTCTTACATCACAAAAAGGGTGAGATTATCTAGCACAGTTTAGACTGCAATGAACAGAGATTAAAATGAATTGCATTATTTTTCTTTTGACCCAGCAGTCAGGGACAGTTACTGCAGCTCAGCTGATGTGCAGTAACTCAGCACAGTAACCTGAGTGAGGATCTGTACCTCACAGCCACATCACAGTTGGTGTAAATGAGCACATTGGAGCAATCCTCACATCAGCAGCACTGCACCAGCACAAGGCAGCTGAAAATCCAACCTCCACCCTGCACATCTGGACCTGATCTCCAGTCCTACAAACATCCATCCCCAGGCTGCTAACCTCCCTGGGCAGAGCGACTGCCAGGTAGCTCAGCACAAGCTTCTGTTTCAGATCCCTCAGACTGTCTGCGTGCAAATACAGCCCACATGAAATAACTGAAGTTACAACCACCATCCTTCTCCAAGCTACATAAATCTCACCAGCGGTTCATAAAACAGCAAATCCTGGGGCCAGCTGTGAAATGCTGTCTCCCAGTTCGAATAGCAGTTGCGCCATTTAACATCAAACAACAAACTCTTCACTAAAATAAGCAATTTACATAGCACTCTTCCCTGCAAGAAAAGGGAGGTGAACAGCATCCCTCCACTCCTTTGGCTTTTGCTGCTGGATAATTATTCATTTGCAGTTTATCAGCTAATTATACACGTGCCTTGGCATTTGAAGACATAGGAGCATACTTTATTTAATGGCTAGTAATTACACAGGCCTACTCTGATCCCTCTGCTCTAACAGGAAGGCTTTTCTGTTTTCATCCTCATGCTGTCAGCTCTAGAGGTTAAAGATCCCTGGACAGCTGGTTATTATCTTGTTGCACACAGAAGGCAGGCTTATACTTCATGTGATGATACAGGCCTCCCTAATAATTCTCTGTTAATGCTACAAATTATTTCCTTCAGAGCTGAATGTTGACCTCAGTTTGTTCAGTGTATGTGAAAGCAGCTTTTGTTTTCATGTCTAGGTTAAAAATTACCAGGTGTGCAAAAGGCAACATGACAACCAATTCACTGTTATTTTTTCTGTGGGAACAGGCCAACACATAGGCCTTGCACTTCAGTTCAGCATCTATGCAACCTACTGCTGCAGCTCTCAGCCTAGGTATGCAGCACCACTGGGATGTCTCTGTGAGACAGGGCATGACGTTCAGAATATGCCAGTGGGGCAGAGACATACAGATATGGTGAGATGCAAAGAATTCCTCTTAACTTGGCACAGATGGTTGAATACCACAGCTGGAGGGAATGACACTTCAGGCAGGAATGCTGCCAGAGAGGGAAAATATTGACAACAGTTACAGTTGTGAGAACAGGTTTTGAATTTGTTGCCATCAGTGTTTGCAAAGGAAACCTCAGTGTTAGGATTATGCTCAGATAACTGAGTATGAAACAACTGTGGCCCATTTCATCATGGGAATGCTCAGAAAAGATGAGGTGAACCAGTAAGTGGCATGGAGGGAGCACACATAGATTAAGGTTCTTTAAACTCCCAAATGGACAACATTGTTCTGGAAGTTTTTCAAGCCCTGCCCCTCATTCCTCTAATCTAAGGCCACTTTATTTCTGAATGAGGGCATTCACATGAGCTTAGGAGGCTAATTTATTCCATTAGTCAATACACTGTACCCCACCTGAGTTTACTTCTTTAGACACACTCTGTCCCAGCTATTTATTACTAAAGAACCTTTAAAGTTTCTGGCCTCCAAACACTAGAAAGAGGTAATACACATGCTTTTAACAAGTAGGGACTTCAGAGACTCTGCTATCCAAATCAAACACTTGCATCTCTAACCCCTCTTCAGAGTTACGCTACTGAACACCTCTGATTTTGGTAATGGATTAACTCTAGAGCAGAGTGGAAACTTGAACCTACCACTCTTATCCCGGCTGGCAGTCAAACCATTTGCCCATCTGTGATCTGTGCTAGTTGAATCAATCAACCTACATGAATGGCAAATGATCTGCTAAGCTTTTTATGATGGAAGCATTTCTTTCTCACTTGAGGCAAACCACCTTTTAGAAACCATCTTAAGTCAGCAAGACTGCAACAGCATCTAATATAATGAGTTAACACTTACAGCTTAAGAACTCAAAAAAAAAAAAAGAAAAAGAGGCTTTCAAAAGTAATGGGATCAAAAATAGATAATGCACCCCAGCTTTCTAGTTACTCTGACTTTTGAACCTGTTACAATTCCTAATTTCAAGCTTCTCTGTGCGTCTGTGATTTTTATTTTTGCCAAATGAAACAAAAGCCAAAACACTTATACAAGCAACCCATTCTGGGTGCTTTATGACTCACAATTAGATAGTAAGAAACCATAGCACACAAGCTATGAAAGAGGAATCTTTTCGAAATCATCCAAAAAGAGCAAAACACTGAATTAAATGTTATGCTCTTTTAAAGGCATTGTAATAAACACCACTGGAACAATGTGTGTTTATGGCTTTACATTGTGGTTAAATTATGAAACATGCAAAATGTTTAAATACCTAGAAATATAATATTTACTAACCAGGCAGATCTGTAAATTCTGTTATTTGGAACAGAGACTGGAAAAACTTTTCCCCCTCACTTTCTGGCAAATGACTGACAAGCTGAAGCAACTCTGGAGGGGAACCATAAAAAAGGAAACTCAGAATGTAAACCTTCCAGTCTGAACTGTGTTGCGAATCCCTTCCTATCACTAGAAACATTTTGAAAATTATTTGACTCACTGAAAAATGAAGTACAACACCAGCATTCAGCCCTAAGCACAGGGCAATAGGAGGTTTTTGAGCATCTTCTCTCTCCTATTTTAAAACATTTGCCCTCATTAGTAAGGTGTGCATCATGCCACCCTTTGTCACTGGTCCAGAATAATCACTTATTGTTGCTACCAAAGAAGGGAATGGCATATGTTTCTGCTCAAGTGGCAAAAATTCCAGATGTTACATGAACACTCTTTGGTCTTATACATGTAAATACCTAGCTAATAGGTCCTGTGCTGGTGGATAGCACTTATGGATATATCAAACAGTGCAGGGGGTTGTAGGTCCAATAAAAGTTATTATTGTTCTGCATCTGTATTGTTTCCTTCATTTAACTATGCATCAGTTCTACTGAAAATGCTCACCTCCTTTTATATCCACCTTTATCTGTTCCTGCTGCTACACCAGTGGCACCAGTCTTCACTCGAGACCAGCCAAGCTTGCAAATACACCTTCTCTGGGAAAGAGACTGATGTTTTTTTCACAGAAAGCCAGGAGAGGCCAGACTGTAGGCACTGTGAGGGGAAGAGGCAAATGAGAATTTATGTAGTCTCTTGATTCCCAGGGTTATCTGACCAGGTAGCTCTGCTCTGGAGAAACAAGTAGAATCATAGAATCATTTAGGTTGGACAAGACCTTTAAGATCGAGTCCAACCATAAACCTAACACTGCCAAGTCCACCACTAAACCGTGTCCCGAAGCTCCACATCTACATGTCTTAAATACTTCCAGGGATGGTGACTCAACTGCTTCCCTGGGCAGCCTGTTCCAATGCTTGACAACCCTCTCAGTGAAAAAATTTTTCCTAATATCCAATCTAAACCTCCCCTGGCATAACTTGAGGCCATTTCCTCTCATTCTGTCACTTGTTAGTAGTATCAGTGGCCTTTAATTGCATAGTAAATATGTCCTTTTATACAGCATGTTAAGGAGAGGGGAAGACAGCATTCAAAGCAAAGCTGTAATAGGCCAGCATTAGTTTACCAGCTTTTGTACTGGATCCCAATAACGAGTCAAGATGTTTCACAGTAGCTCAAAGGTCACTGTAAAGGAAAAAGCAATTTGTGGAATAGATTATAAAGGAACCTATTCTGCTTTCACTTGGTCTGTAACTTTGCAGCTTTTCCATACTTAAAATGACATTATTAGAAATAATGCCACACAGAAAAAATATAGTGAAAGCTATATATACACATATTCAAGGGAATAACAACATAGAAATAGAGAAGGGGTGCTGTACTTCATAGCAGTAGTGCTTGCCTGAAGCTCAGAAACAGGAGAAATGTCAAGCCCTATTCCAGATCTCTTGCTCTAGAGAAAGTGAGGAGGGGATGATCCAATGAGAAGCAAGTGGGTAAATAGCAGAAATACCACCTTTCCTGGAGGATTTTGGTTACTCAAAACAGTACAGTAGGACACAGAGAGTCTAAGTTCTTTGTGATAGTGACAAGCCTTTGTTTTAAAAGGTGAAGAAAACTGTAGGAAATAGGTGGGCATTTAGATTTGATTCCAATAAAGGAGAAACTGTTAAGGACTGAAAGGTGGAAGGCAATGCAGGTGGAAGTGATCATAAGACAGCAGAGGAAGGGAAAAGAGACCAGGAGAATGAGGCCAATGGACTTCAAAAAAAGAAGAAAAGAAAAAAAAAAAGCAGCAGACTTCAACACATTCAGAACTGTGAGGCATGGTCTTTTGGGAAGATAATCTAAGGTAGAGAGAAATGCAGGAGATCTGGTAGTTCTGAAAGGGACTGTATCAAAAGCACGATAGTAGTCTATCCCAGTACAGAGGAAAGATAGTGAACATAGCTTGAAACCAATATGGTTACATTAGGAGCACTTTAAAGACTGAACAATCAAAAAGCAACTGTATAGGAAGTGGGAACAAGGACAGGCAACTAAGAAAGTGTATAAAGGAATAGCATAAGCATGCAGGGATAAATCGGAAAGGCTAAGGCATAAGATGAATTACAACTAACAAGGACATAAAGGCAACAAAGAAGGCTCTATAAATACATTAAAAGTAAGAGGACAGCAAAGAAAAGCATAATCCCATCAGTTAATGGAGAAGAACAAATCTGATGATGCTGAGAATGCAATATTATCTCTGCCACAGCCTCCAAAAGAAAAAGGTTAGTTCTGACCCAGTACTTAACACAATTCTAATAAGGAGATGAGAGCGCTGGCCAGAATAGGGAACAAGCTGAAGACCATTTAGATGAGTTAGGGCTTGCTTGCCCAGGGATATGAAAAAGCAGTAAATTCAGGTGTGAATTTACCCTATGACCCCGCACCAGCCAGCACCTGCTTTAAAAGTGATGCACATCTGTATCCACAGAATAAGTGGGCAGGGGCGTTGTATTGTTCCAGAAGCTGGTTGGTGTCTGACCTTGACAAGTAGGTGGTGGTGACAGACCCAGGATATTTCTAGAGATAAGAGAAGGAATATATTCACACAGGCAAATTTCAGCACTCTTAAGAATTTCTTTTTTCTTTTTGGCCAACTCCTTGAATCTGTTCAGCTGAGAGGTATGCAAAGGACCAGTGTCAGGGCCCCACAGCTACCAGCTCTGTGCAAACAGGCAATGCCAGCTTCACTCTGCCATCTTCCATAGAGGCTGGCCCTGCAAAAAAACACAAGCAAGCATTCCTACAGTCAGAAACATGACCCCTTGGTGTTATGGGATGTGTTGCCCAACAGTTTCCACTGCTCAGTCAAGGTACAGACAACCTCTTACACTCCAAGATCTTGTCATCTCTCCCTTGGCTGACCAGGATGTGTCCCTGCCTACTGTCCTCCATATGGCACAGACCAGATGAAGTGTGTGCTCTCAGGACTCCAAGTTTTAACTGTCCTCTATTAATAACACAGATTCTTTTTTGTGTTGCAGAAAGTGACTCTGCAGCATTTTCTGGTAAGGGAAATTATGGCTTGGCATCTGTTCTTTTCACTGCCAGAACCAGATTGCTCATCTTATTATATCTTACAAAATTGCTCAAGACCTGCAAGGAGAAAATTGATTTTCAATATGGCCTTTTTTTGTTTTAATAGGCACACTTAAGATCATGAAAAGCACCATGCCAGTTCAAAACACACGACAGCTCTTTTGCAGGGACAGCCTTTGTAAGGGCATTAGGAAATAAAACTGAGGAGCTCCAAAACATAGCATCCCAACATTGACTGATACAAAGATGATCTGCTTGATCAAGAAGCTCTGCACAATGCTGTCGCATTTCAGCTTAGCTGGGAACAAGCCTACCATTTAACCCTGGGTGGTGAGTGAGCACAGCAGAGAACATCCCCATACCACAGAAAGAGGAAGATGTTTTGTAGCTCTTCCCTTCTCCTGCAATCTCTCCATTTCCAGGTGGACTAACTCCTAAAGCCGGGATTTCCAACTAAGCCAACACAGTACCAGACCAACCTTTGCACTTTTTAAAACATGGCACAATGGCACAGGTTCAAAAGAGGAAGCAGCCTCACAGCTAGGATTGATATTCCTATGCACTATCACCCATGTTAAGGGGTACTAGGACCACACAACCAGGAAGAGCTGTATATCTGCATTTAACTGTGCTCTCTGCTGAAGAGAAATTATGTTAAATCAATAGAAAAGATCATTCCTGATTTTTATCCTGTTGCCAAACCTTGCCAGCAAGATAAAGGTGGCAACCACCTGCTGGGTTACACATGGCTTTCCTAAGCCTCGCACTATGAATCAACAATAGAAATAAAACTGTAAGAGGTAAGGATCTGTGAAAAATGCTATATCCTTGCAGGTAATGTGCCTTCTACAAAAAGTTCACAGAGTAGGTGAATGTCTCCATTCCTAGAAGTCATTTGAATTTCTTTATAGGGCAGTACAGCTGTTGTGTTTGCCAAATGGCAGCCAGAGAATAGATATTATTAATAAATAGCCGTTATCCACATGGTACTCATACCATTTACTCGCATCTCATGTACTAATGCCCCTGCATAACAAACCTACACAGCTTGAAGACACAGCCTATAGCTGGCCATGCCCCAGAGCATTTCCAAGAGGCAGCACTTGCACACAGACCCCAGAGCTGTAGACAAGCTCAGAACAGAGTCCAGCTCTAGCATACAACGATCAGCCTCTGGCTGCTGCTGAGAGCACCAAAATACAAAAGCCAGGAGAAGGAAAATGATCTGACTTCCGAGTCAAACTGTCCCACCCCTCTTAGGCTTACAGTTCTGATTCAGTCTCTTTACATGTCCCCTTTCCCCATTCCTGCTCAGTCAGGCCACCTTAGCAGAATCCAGAAGGGAGAACCACAAACATGCTATAAGGTTCTAAACGAAAATATTAACCCCCAAACTGATATATTCACATCTTTGAGAAACTGACTGCAATAAACCTGCCTAGAGAGACCCTTTCTGTTACCTCCCTGCATCTCCCAGTTCAGCAGGTACATACAGCTCCGTGACATCCATGATTAATAAATGTTGCATCCTAGTTGTTGTACAGCGGCTGAGCACAGTGTTTTCCTCCCTGTGCTTGAGCATCACAGCAGCAGCACAGAGGATGCTTTCACCTCCAAAGGCGGCAGAGGAACAGCTAGAACAACCTCAGTAAAGCAGATGGGTCAGGGTGAGAAGCACTTTAGCCTATGGAGATGCAGTCTATTCAACAGACACATTGTGCAGCTTAGCTAGTTAATGTTACTGTGCTGGTTTGATATATAAATCATGCATTAGCACTTTTGTTCTCTGTCTGCAGGGCACACATAACTAACCAACATGGTGCAGAATTTGCTTTGGCTTAATAGCAGAGCTTGCTATTCTAAGGGCATTCATTAAAGGGAAGTGGCCAAGGGAAACAGACACAGCACAGTGGATATTTCCCTTCTAATTGCCAATGAATATCTGTTGAAAGCCTTCCTACTTTTTTCCTCAGTTTTAGCAGCTAGAGAAAGGACTGCATATAGCCACTGACTAACTGGGTGTGCAGAACATTTCCAGATTTATTAAAGTAACTTTTTTCATTCCTCACCAGGCCCTTTTTCCTCAGTTTCCCTCCCAGTTACTTGGAGATAACAAAGACCGGTATTGCTGTCCACAGCCAGGACTATGTACCATTCCCCTCCAAGTGATTCTAGTCCATTTTTTTCAGAAGACATTGTTATTTTTCTAATATTCCAGCATTTGATATTAACAGATCACTCATTCACCAGTTTCATTTCCCTCCATCACTGGTCTTCACTGGCTAAAAAACCCACTACTACTTCTCCCAAAGGACTCCAAGACCTGCACACGTGCAATCACATCCCTTCCCATGCATGCATAAATCCTGTGTTGCACTGAACAAGCCAGGAATGCAGTCTGCAGAAATCTCCTTTCAGCATAAAGTTTGTGGTCTATATGCCAACAAACTTAAGTTTAGCCTGAACTAGAGACAGAAGATCAGTGGTCCTACTCCACTGCCATTTCCTTCTGGTAATTTTACAGCTGGGTAATACTGAACAGAACATGTAAGCACTGAAATAATGAAAGGTAAAACATAAGGGGAGTCATAGAAGCTGCAGCTTCAAGTGGCATTTGCCAAAATTGTGCTGGCCAAGTTAAAAGCAGTAAATGCAATCTGCTAAGAAGCTCCAAGGGAACAGACACCTGTAAGCAGTTTGAGAAGAGAAGCCACTGAAAATAAGATAAGAAAAAGACTAGGGCTGAGTTGAGTTCAGGCACACAATAAATACCAGGACCAATTCCAGCCAAGGCTCAGCCTGTGTAACCCCACCTAAGCTTAGAGGGACTGATGATGCTCAGAAGTTCACAGGGACCAGATCTGAAGACTCTGAAATAAAATAATGAAATCCAGAGATCACCTCTACTAATTGACAAAGTTTTCATTGAATGCCTGGAGAACTCCACCATTTAAATCTGAAAAAAACCCTACAGAGATTAAAATTGTTTTAAAAAGTCAATTTTTGATTGCAGGAAGGTAATCTGGAAGCAGTCTGCAAGTCTGAATTAGGATGAGTCATGCATATTTTATTTCCTTCTTCAAATGCAAATGCATGTCTAACATATTTAAAGTTTCATCTATTGCCAGGCTGCTTTACCAGCAGATGTACAAAGGGAAAGGGATGACAAGGAAACTACAGCAAGACAGTTTTCCCAGCACTTGAAATACTGAGTATAACAGCACAGTAGATGTAGTGATGATCCACATATCCTAAATGGTACAGAAAGAGGCAAATGGAAGGGTAAACAGTTAAGGAGAACGGGAAGAAAAAAGGATGCCCTTCTTCATTACTGGGATGAAATGAGATAGGTGCAAGACCCAGCCATATTTGTGTCTTGCTGTGTTTACCTCCAACCACCCTGATCTCTTGGTGCAGAACAGGTTCTCCTCTCTTGAGTATCTTGAGCATCCTGAAGTTTCCTCCAACGCATGGAAAGAATTTTCCAGGCACCAATACCATAACACAGCTATCGTGCCCTTCCTTTATCCCTGATCATGTGCACGATTCCTAGGTGGGACATTTGGGAAGTTAAGCAGCACAGGAAACTTGGTAGACAGAAAATATGGGGGGAAAGGAGAAGGATGTTCACAAAGCTTCCCATCTGTTTTCCATCACCAGATAGCCCAAAACCATGAGATCTGATGTGAAAACAATCTGTCTGCCAGTTTGTGCCTTGAAAAAGCCCCAAGGAACATGCAGAAAGAGTAGCCAATATGTGTAGGAGTGACAATGAATTACCATAGCTTCGTAAGAACAGCTTGCTTTGGGCCAGGTCTCAGAAGAATATCCTGTCTGAGAGACAGAAACAAGTCAAGGCATTATAGTGAAAGCAGAAAGCAAGTTTCAGTTTGGGACTCCAAGCCCTGCACCCATTCTATCTCCTATAGCACCAAAGCTTTCTCATGGCCAAGAGGTCTGGAAGACGACCAAATCACTGAAAGTAAATAAGTATTTCCAGTAACACTACTCTTTTCACCTAGTCTTATTCCTAATGACTAGAAGCTGCTGCTCAGAGAACAGTAAGCATGAGAGATGGAAGGAAACCAAAGGACCAGTTAGGTCATTAATCCATCAAGTTGACAGAAGATTAGTCCTTAGAGCATATTTCTGTTTCATCCAGTTTACTTTTTAAACAACCCCAGCAATGGAGACTCTATCATGTCCCTTGAGGAAATTACCCACAGCTTGTTAAAGATCTCTCACCAGGACAATTTCAATTCTTTCCAGCCTACAGACTCCCCTTTTCTTAATTTTATGCTACTGCTCTCAGCAACCTTTTGTGGCCTGCTTTGTAGGCCATTCCCCAGCACGCATTCTGCATGTGCGCATGCATCCTTCCTTATCCTCTAGCCATGTAAACTATATTCAGCATTTTCATCCTTTCCAAACACATCTTCTTCCAGCCCTTTAGATTTGGGGAATAGTAGTAGCTTCTTTTGGATGTTTTTTCCCTGAACTTCCCTCCCACTTGTCTCTATGTTCTGGTGTCCCGCTGTATTTGAAAAGCTCAGACTGCCACATCGATCTGCTGAAAGAAATAGGACAAAAAGACACAGCAGACTATGGAATGATATCAATTGCAACAAATTCCTTCCAGAGGGGAAAATATAACATAAACGTTTTTCTTTTCTGGTGAAGCAATGGGATGGGAGATTGCCTGGCTGTTCACTCCTCTGTAGGTAAGAGCTGTCCTTTGAATGCACCTTTACCTGCCTAGCAGAAGAATCAGGCTAACCTCTAGTACAGAGGAAAAAAGCAAGCATGAGCACAGAAAAAACACTTCCAGGCAAGTACATTCCATATTGACACCATTACTACATCCAGCCACAGCAGAGGTCTGGATCTCAGAGCACCACTCCCGTCTCTGGGTCAAGTCTCAACCTCCCCATGTGCAGAAATGGAGAGCAGCTGCAGTAATTGCTTGTAAGGCAAGTGATGGCAATCAGGGCCTGGGCTGCCCTTTGCTAGATGCCAAAAAGCATAGCCAAAGACTGGCTACACACTGGAGGAATCAGTGGAGACAGAGTCCCTTCCAAACTGAGGGCTGGAAATCAGAGAGGGATCACACACCACAGAGCCCCAAAATGGAATAAACAGTTCTTACAAGATGTTTTTGCTTAAGTGGGATATAAAGAGTAATTTCTTAGCATGGCATCTAACAGAGTTGCCGTCTGTAATTACAAGCAGAAGAGTGCTGCAGACAGCACAGCACTGCTGCTGGATATCCTCAGGCGGAGATTCCTAAGGGAGCCAGTTCTTCTCAAGGCTGACTTGCCCAAGTAGAAATACTGCAAAACACACTACAAATTACTCCAGCCCCACTGAAGCAAGAAGCTTGTGCAGATTTACATCTGATGGTCTGGCCAGGAGAGTACAGCCACACAGGTCATTCCCCACTGCCTCACTGACTTCAGAGGGAGTGGTATGCACCAGTCAGAGCACATCTGGGCAAGCATGAGCAAGAGAATAGGCTCATGCTGCTGTGTCTGTCCACTGCAGGCCACTTTATTCAACTGGAGGGAAAAAGAAAACAGAGGCTTTCATGTGACTAGAGAGCCACGGACTACTAGGAAAGTCCAGAGGTGGTTCAGTCTCAGGTAGTGACTGAGCTTTCTACAGAGGATAAATAACAGCTTCCTCCTCCTCTGCTCCTAGCTGAACAGGAGTTTAGGATCACGAGCAACAGAAATCTGCTCCTGACTATGCCAGCTCTGTCTTTTCCTCCAATGGATGGAAGAGATCTCATTAATGCATTTTTACACCACATCATCATAATCTCTCTTGACTTTCAATGGCTTTGAGCTACAACCACACACCTTGAAGAGCTGAGCTTTTTGCATGCCTGATAAACTCAACTTTAAACTGATTATTGAAATATCCAAGCTGTTCATGCAATGACTGCCAGCTGAAGCTGCACTCTCTTTACTGCTCAATCTTCACTTACAGTGTCAGAATTCATTTGTTCTCTCCCACTACACTCCCTCTTCCCAATTGTGCATTCCCAAGCCCTCGCACACACCCCTGCTCCCACCTCCACTGAGCACACTGCTTACAGGATTTCTGGAAATGGGTCGTTCAAGGGAGAGCTTCTTTGTTTCAAGCAATAAACCAAATAAAGCAAAAGGAACAACTCAATTACTGTCTACTTGAGGACAAAACTAACAAAACTAGAGCCTCTTTGATTCCTTTGTGTGCAGAAGGCAAATTTCATATTTAATTCTTCACTCCTTTTCTAGATTCCCAAACAATAGTAAGCAGTAATCAGCTCTCTACTCTGCCAGAAGAAATTGCATTTTAGAAGCAAGCTGTCCCAACAAAAGTTTAAGTAGAAAGCGTAAACAAGATGCAGCTACCATGCCCAGCAAGGGGGGTGGAGCTCTTTCACCACCACCTATGACTTCAAGCAATGCACGGACTTACCTGAGCCATGACCCCAGCATCTGAGCAAGAAATCCCCACGGGTCTGCCATGCTGGACAAGCCCTTCCTCTAAGTTGCCTCCAGCTCATTTTGTTCTCACCCCAACCAAGAGGCAGAGGGAAGAGGAACTCAGAGCTCTCAACCTAGAAGCAGCCTCCACATTGCTAATCCCTGGCTCCTCCTCCACATCGCAAATTTGAAGGACCTTTTCCTTTGCAGCTGTTTCCACTCTCTCCTGAGGGGCAGGGAAGCAAGGGCAGACAGCTGCGGCCTTTCTGCAGAAAAGGGCATTTGCTGCTTGCTTGCCAGCTGAGGGACAATGTCCAGCCCCCTGAAGAAGGCAGCTATCACCTCTTCTGTGTGACATTTGCACAGTGATTTGGAACACAGCTATGTAAATGTAAGACAATCAGGGGATATTGTTCAAATCCTGTAAACTTATCTGAAGCCAAGAGGGTAATGCCTGTTTATACCACCCAAGTATCTAGGTCTGTGTAATTAACAATTAGAGATGAAGCACAGGGGCTGTAAGCAATAAGGCCAGGTTTATTCAGGTCTATGGCCAGCACTTAAAAAACAGTTTTACTGTGCACAGATTTAATGAAAAGCAAAATTCTGTAAACACGGTTTAACTGAAAAGCAAAATTCTCTCAGAAAACAAAATTCAAACCAGTTGAATGGATCATCTGACACCGCATTTGTCATTGCAGTGGCTGGAAAATTATCCAACCCATTGAACAGCTTGTACAATCTTTGCAGGTGGGTCAGAAAAAGCCTAAGGCACAGAACAGCAGGTACAGTAGAGGTCAAACAGCGCTATGGTGTGGGCACTAAGGCCAGCAGAAGCTGTAAACACACATGGGTTTGAGGATACCGCTTGGCAAAGTGGCATTTTCTACTACTTTTCCACTGAAGCCATGGGAACACTAACACTGCAACACTCCCCTGCCTTCCCTGCCCCAGTTAAGTCCCAGTTTAAAGAGCTGGCAGTGGTGATTTACTCAAGCCCCATGTGCTGTACAATCAGATGGTTAGAAACATCCTGAGTCCTGAATTCCCACTAATGTATCTTCTTATGCTTTTCCCTGACAGATCAAACAGCTTCTTTCCCACATTTCCTCTTATACAACACAATCCACTGGCCTAAGATGTTTGCCTTTATTAATAAATACTGCAACAATACCCTGAAAGTCACAGGAAAGAAGTACTGGCACTCTACAGGGCAATGTATGTGAAATACTCCAGTGCTTTTGTCCAGGGCTTTCCATGCAGCTCCCTGTTTAATGAGTCCATCACCAGGTTTAACGACCTGCCAGAGCTTTAGAAACACTGTGCCCTCCTCATCAATGATTCACATGCAGTCTTAAAACTGTGCACAGATTAAAGAGGCTGCTGCTCTCCCACCTCGCTTCAACCCAAAGTGTTTTAAATATTTCATCTCACCACAGAACTCTTCTGTACACATCCCAAAGGTGCTCTGAGAAGCTCTTGCTGGGAGTTCAGCTTTACCTGGCAAAGGGCCTGCTGGCACCACAAGAAAGCTGTCACTGCCAGGCCTGCCCACATCCTTTATTTACTTTCTTTAATGAGTCCTGCATGACCCCAGCTGTCAAGAGTAGGGATAGGATTTTCTGAGGTGATTGGTGCTTTCTATTTATGGAAAAGCAGATGGAAGCCCTGATTGCAGGGACAGAACAAAGAAGTACCTGATCCACAATTACCAGGGTCAGCAGGAGCCTTCCTTCAGCTTCAGGGGAAATAGTCATGACTCTTTCTGTCAGCTCCAGTGGGATTTAAAGGGGACCAACAAATGCAGAAACATAGGCAGGATCTTGCACTTCCCAGATGAGCATGTTGAGGATGACCAGTCTTCTAGGATACTGAGAACACCTTATAGCTCTTACTGCGAAGCAACCTTGATGTGAGAGATCTCACCATCCAGACAGCTGTAGAGACTTCCCTCCCTGCACGAAGCAACACTGTGCAATGTGATATAGTCCTCATGAACACACTTTTGGTCCTCGGGGAAGGAGAGCAAAGTAGCCCAGGGGAGAGGGGAAAAGGTCTAGAGCCACTCCTCAGCTTTGCCACCAATGGCAGGATGCTACTGATACTAGTCTCAGCTGCCACTTCTCCATCTCCCAGATGGGAATGCTACCAGCAGATCTCACTGTCCAAGGCATTTTGGGATTTACAGATCCCTTGTACAGTACAACCTATTACATTACTTGGAACAGACATATTTATGTGATACTGTGGCCATGCATGGGTAGTGTCTCCCCAGCATTTAGACTGTTTGTTGATAGGTCACTAATTTCATGGGAAATCCATTTTCCAGCAAGTTGGCTAGCCTGACAAAGAGACCAATGACATTCTCTAGAAAAATAATTTGTAATTTTTGATTGGCAAATCATTTATGCACTTTTTTTTTTTTAAAGTCAGTCAAGCAGCTCTGAACACAGAAAGAGGACAAATCCAGGGAAACAGACATGCAGAGAGATAAATGCACATGCACACAGACACACGATTTCCTTTGTAGCTGCTTCAGGAGCTCTGGATTTCTTCCTTCCTTTTGGTGTATTTCTCACCTAGAGGCCTTGGAAGAGGCAGGGAGCAGGTTGCAGCCCCCTGAACACCTGTGCCCATATTTTTGCTTTCCTTTACAGAGTGGAGAGGAAGTGGCAACCAGCCTGCATTTCCCCAGTGTTTTACAATGGGAATTTATTGGCAGTGGAAGGTGCCTGCTAAAAGCATGAGGAATCAATCCCTGTCCTCACAACAGGGGTACAGGACAACCTTAGTCCATGCTGTCCATCCACCCTGACCAATGGGGACAACCTCAATTTCCATGTCCATTCAACCCCAGGAGTGTTTGGAACAGAGACATTCATCACAAGGATTTGAACTGGGACCACATAGGTTGCAGAAGGGCATTAAACCACAGTGACTTTTGCTCCTGAATGCATGAGATCCAGCAGCATAGGGCCACAAGATATATCTGCTCATCCCAACCACAGTTCATTTTCTCCATTTTCAACTAAATTGTGATGGGAACAGGGAAGATCTCAAAAACTTTCTGGTTTTCAGACACCTGAGTATTAACAAAGGGCTAAAAACCTGAGAGCCCAAATTCCCCAGTCCCTGTCTCAGTCCATCTCCCCTGGTTTCTGGATCTGCAACAGTCCAGCCTCTGCCAGCTTGGTGGTCCATGGCTAACAGCCACACTCAGTCTCCACATGCCTGTGGTCACCCGTGGCATAGGGAAGATTCCTCAGCAGATCTTCCTGGGGCCTTCTGGAGAATTCCTGACCATTGGATTTTCATTTAAACTAAAACATTTAGGACCTCCATGGCACAGAACAGCCTGCACCAGCACAGCTCCCTTCACAGTGCCCATCCACGGTCAGGATTGTGGGTGAGGGACCAGATGATCCCCCTATGCCACCAGGGACAGTACAGCTGGCAGCACTCGGTCACATCATTTTCTTGTCTTCACTTCATCTTTCATCCCATAACGGGAAATGAGGCTAAAAATCCTCAAGAGGTGAAGGGGATCGTGTCACTCCACAACAGATAAGGACAGATCATGAAAATTTTTGTTTGTTGGCATACTCAGAAAAGGAAGCCTTACCTTCTCCTTTGTAATTCAGCCTTTCCTATATGAGGAAAGAGTGATGAGCTCTGTGGGCCTGCAAAGGGTAGCCCTGCCTGAGAGAAAAGACAAAGATCCCTTTACTTAGTACAAAACCAAACAGAAGTGAGCAATAAAGCACTGCAGAAAATGAGCAGGTAAGTACTTGCATTTTATCTTCAGTCAATACCTTTTCAGCATGGCTGATCTCTGAAATCTGATTTTGTGTTGTACTGCAAATCCATACCCCCTGGGAAGCTTGCATCCCTCTTGCTGAGCATTAGCTCTCACTTCATTTGTGCACACAATCTCTACACAGCTGTCATCTCAACATCCAAGCAAGCTTAAACAAAAACATAATCTCTCCATAAAGCACACCTCTATACTCAAATAGCTGTTGCTCTCAGGTGTCCCATTCCATAAAATCCATCACTAAACCACTTTGCCTTCCTCAGTGAAGGGAGGATGTTCAGAGAAGAGAGCTCTGTAGTGCATCACAGGCTCAATTTACTGGGGCTCATTACCTCTCCCTGGCTCACTCTAATCTTTTCTGGGGGTGAGAGGGCCATGGCATGGGTCCTCGGCCAGAGCCACCACAGCAGCCACGGAAGGATTCATTGTGCATCCTTGCTGTAGAACAAATCCATCATGCTAGGATGTGGCAAGAGAGAGCTTTCAGTTAAAGGGCTGTGTGATGAACAACTAGACCTTGAGGTGGATGCAGGAACCAGATGATGGGGCAATAAAGTATCCATTGCCATAATGTCAATTCACTCCCTCTTTCTTTCATACCCCTTCTTGTCTAGTAGCTCAGGACATCAAAGAAAAGTGAACTGATCAATGCAGCTGCTGTTCAAGCTGCATCCAGAAAACATTGCATCTCTCTATTACCCTCTGTTAGCTCCAGCTATCTTACTGTGATTGGTGCAGGGTGAATGTTCACATTTCTGTATAAACCCTGTCCAGAAATCCTTGCAGTTTAACCACAGCAGCAAAGTGTTATACCAAAGGAAAAGATGCGGGTGCTGAGGCTGTTTCCAAACTCCCTTCCACCTAGCTGTCTCCAGTACAGCTCAGCCAGAAAGCCATCACCACAGCCCTCCCTAGAGGTTCTCACTGGAGTGATGGTGCTAAAACCTGGGCATCACACTAAACTACCAGTGGCATCAGGATTCCTAAAGCAAGGAGATGTCAGGTACTCACTGTGCTACTAAAAACCTTATGCACTCAGCCAGTTTGAGTCGCATGAAAATCATCCTTGACAAATCATGAGGACCAAAGGAGCATCTTCATCCCTAACAGAAGCAGGATGACCTTAAAGAAGTTTTATCGGGGTTGAATTTATCCCATGTTATATAAAATCATCGCAGCTGTCTCAAAGATATGAAACATGGGTATGAGAGGGCAATTATGTTAGTTAATTACACCAAGGAGTTAAGGTTAGTGGAACCAAACCCAAGCAGGTGTGAATCATCACAGTTCCACTGGAGGGAACAGTTACATTATTTACTCCAGTTGAAAATATGTTTCACTAAGTCGAACAGAACAAGAAAGGGCTATAAACAGAATTAGACTTATAAAACAGTAAAACACAATATTCTGTCCTTAAAGTAAGTCTCTTCCACACTGGATTTCAGACCTGGGAGCCTTCTCAGGTGAAAGGCAAGGCACCCCACTTGCTGACTTACACCAAAACAAGGACATAGCCTGATGAGGCCTGTCAGATATAACCCACTTGCTGCATCAGGAAGCATGGCTCAAAGATCGATGACCCCAGCCCCCACCCCCCAGTCACCTCAGCCCATCATTTAAGTCCTTTCTTCAGATGCACAGCCAGCTCTGTATCAGCTTTGTGTGGCAAGGTTTTGGTAGCGGAGGGGGTTACAGGGGTGGCTTCTGTAAGAAGCTGCTGGAAGCTTCCCCTGTGTTCAAGAGAGCCCATACCAGCCAGCTCTAAGACGGACCCGCCACCTGCCAAGGCCAAGCCAATCAGCGATAGTGGTAACGCCTCTGTGATAACATTTTTAAGAAGGGAAAAAAAGTTGGGACAGACAGAAAACGGCAGCCGGAGAGAAGAGTGAGAACATGTAAGAGAAACAACCCTGCAGACACCAAGGTCAGTGAAGAAGGAGGGGGAGGAGATGCTCCAGGCACCGGAGCAGAGATTCCCCTGCAGCCCGTGGGGAAGACCATGGTGAGGCAGGCTGTCCCCCTGCAGCCCATGGAGGTCCACGGTGGAGCAGATATCCACCTGCAGCCCGTGGAGGACCCCACGCCGGTCAACCAAAGGAGGTTGTGACCCTGTGGAAACCCCACGCTGGAGCAGGCTCCTGGCAGGACCTGCAGATCTGTGGAGAGGATTCCATGGAGCAGGTTTTCTGGCAGGACTTGCGACCCCGTGGGGGACCCACACTGGAGCAGTGTGCTCGTGAAGGACTGCAGCCTGTGGAAGGGACCCATGCTGGAGCAGTTCGTGAAGAACTGCAGCCCGTGGGAAGGACCCACATTGGAGAAGTTCGTGGAGGACTGTCTCCCGTGGGAGGGACCACACGCTGGAGCAGGGGAAGTGTGATGAGCCCTCCCCTTGAGGATGATGGAGCAGCAGAAAATAACATGTGATGAACTGACCGTAAACCCCATTCCCTGTCCCCCTGTGCCGCTGGGGGGGGTTGGTAGAGAATCCGGGAGTGAAGTTGTGCCCGGGAAGAAGGGAGGGGTGGAGGGAAGGTGTTCTGAGATTTGGTTTTATTTCTCATTACCCTACTCTGGTTGATTTGTAATAAAGTGAGTTCATTTTCCCCAAGCTAAGTCTGTTTTGCCTGTGACGGTAACTGGTGAGTGATCTCTCCTGTCCTTATCTTGACCCACAAGCTCTTTGTTATATTTTCTCTCCCCTGTCCAGCTGAGGAGGGGGAGTGATAGAATGGCTTTGGTGGGCACCTGGCATCCACCCAGGGTCAACCCACCACAAGCTCCAAGGACCACAGCACAAGTATGGGATTTTGGAGGCATGGGCTCCACCCTTGCTTCTACTACAGCTACTCAGCAAGGCTTTTATGTTGAGTCTTAACCAGTCAGCCTTTAGGACTACCTTGCACTTACACCAATAAATACCTGTGGAAAAAACATCCTCAGTGGAGGTCCAGGGACTGGGCCCCATGACACTGGGTGCTTCCCTCCTGGCCACCCCCTCTCATTCTCTTGCTCTCCTTCTCTTCATTGCATCACTGGAAACCCCCTGCCCTGAGGTCTCTGCCACAGGCAACCTGCAACTCCTTATTCCTGATACCCAGCTCTGCCATACCCTGCTTCCTCCTGCAGCCCAGGAGAAAAACTTCTGGGAGCTCTGTTTTCTGAGCAAGCAGCACACTGCAGGCAGCTTGGTGCTCTGCAAGGTGTTGTATAGATGGGGCAACGCTGGCAGTCAGAGGTAATCTCTCTATCGTGGTTTAACCCCAGCCAGCAACTAAGCACCACGCAGCCACTCACTCACTCCCCCCCAGCCAGTGGGATGAGGGAGAGAATTAGGGGGGGGGGGGGGGGGGGAGCAGAAAGTAAAACTCATGGGTTGAGATAAGAACAGTTTAATAGGACAGAAAGGAAGAAAATAATAATGATAATAACAACAATAATAAATTGACAAAAATAACAATAATAATAAAAGAATTGGAATATACAAAACAAGTGACACACAATGCAATTGCTCACCACTCACCAACTGATGCCCAGTTAGTTCCTGAGCAGCAATCCCCTCCCCAGGCCAACTCCGCCCAGTTTATATACTGGGCATGATGTCACATGGTATGGAATATCCCTTTAACTAGTTTGGGTCAGCTGTCCCAGCTGTGTCCCCTCCTGACTTCTTGTGCCCCTCCAGCCTTCTTGCTGGCTGGGCATGAGAAGCTGAAAAATCCTTGAGTTAGTATAAAGGCTACTTAGCAACAACTGAAAACATCCATGTGTTATCAACATTAGACAACAACAGACATTATCAACTAAATCCCAAATATAACACTATACCAGCTACTAGAAAGAAAAGTAACTCTATCCCAGCTGAAACCAGGACACTCTCACATTAAAACATCTGGAATGTAGGGTGGGGGGAACAGACAAGCTTTTGAGCACATTAACCCTTGTCATGTCACTCCACCTACAAAAGGCTCAGACTATTCCAGCCACCAGAGCATTACTGCTACAACACGGCTGATAGATAATTACAAAACAAGGACTAGTACTTTGACTTTACCATGCCCTGTAATGCCAGCAATTTACATTGACCTGAAGTGGCAACCCACAACAACGTTCAGCATTAATGCTGGAGACCAGGTAATGCACAGCTCCCCTGCAGCCTCCATCCCCTACAACAGGACCAGGCTTTGCACACTGGGGCATTAAATCAGCAATCTGCTGCTTCTCTGATGCTGTCACAGGACTCCACTGCTCAGGTTTCCCTGCCACAGAAGTCTGATTCACAGTACTGGGATCTTCAGCTATGGCTGTTGAGCTGATCTGCATACTAATCCAATAACCCTTTGCAATTAAATAAGATGAGAAGGTGGGAAAAATGGAGAAAGAAAAGATGAAGCCCTCTGCAGATGTTGTCCTCACATATGGTCTCCCATATGGTTGTGTGCCACTGCTGCTTCACTTTATAAGATCTCTCTCTTCAGAGAGTAACTCCAGCCCCTTCCATACTGCAATCAAGAGATTAGGAAACAGGTAACACTGCAGGCCACTTTGTCATTACTGATAGAAGTGCTGAACAGCCACTGTTAAATTACAGCCATCAATCTCCCACACTGTACATGGATACATTAATTATTTCTTCCATCCACCACAGAGACAGATGCTTCCCGTTTTCTTGACATAAGCTGTGTGGATCACTCACCCATCTGGCTTCTCTACATTGTTATAATGGTATCTTTCCCTCAGATGTCATCTTTCAATTTCTAACAGCCTGCACAGGGATACAATATTATTACTTAGCATTTCCAAAGGATATGTCTCTAATCCTCCAAAATTTGTTCATTCACCCTGAAATTACTGTATTGTGTTGGGAAGTACTATTTGCCCATACATACAGGGTGTGTGTAAGGCCAGGAGTCTCGTAACAATGACATGACTTGCCAAACATCACAGTGATGACCAGTGACAAAGTAGACACACAAGCAGAGATTTTAAAGTTGGATTTCACACCAGTAGGTAAGGGTAAGAAAGAATGAGGTCCATGACCTGCTTGTTTAGGTAAAATAGAGTCCACAAAATGGTATGGCTTCAGCTATATTCAGGCCTAAAGGAAGATACTGTTTCTTTACAGTCATGCCGGACACCCATGGGATCCTGACAGGTGAGAAGCAGCAGCACCACAGGGTGAAGCCACCACCACACCAGCAGTGCCACCATCAGCAGCTTGCCAGTCTTCACAAGGTCTGACAAGTCCCCTGCAGTCACAGAAAGCTCGAGGGTTTCTGCAGGGGAAGAAAGGCCCTCAGCATGAATTTCATCAACAAAACTGGAGCTCTTTCTGACTAGCAGATAAAGAAAGGAGCTGGTTCAGGGGATTTCCATTTCAACTTCACACCTGGCCCACAATCCTTGAGGAGAGGATAGCCATAGATGTGACATTAGAGCAATTCTACAAATGATCTTTCCTAAGCATCAGTTTCTCCAGGCAAAGAGGAATGGGCAGGTTTTATAGCAGTTCCTTTTTTATGACTCACTTCCATGTCATTATACCAATAAGATCCTGTCTCTCCAGGGTGCTTTTCTCCAGTGATTAAAGCTGTGAGCCTTCGACCTTGTGCCTTATCAACGCTACACAACACACACTATAGCCACCTAGAAACTTGCTGCCTTTCATCCCTTATTGCTTAATAAACTTGCCAGCAGACCTATTGCAACAGAATAATGAAGCTAAGCAATTGCATTCAGCTCAGTAAATCTGGGAGCAGAGCCTGTTAAAAATAAATAAAATTAAATTTAAAAAAAAAAAACAACTGCAGAAATGTGGAGTGTTATGAAGAGATCCCATCAGTTCAGCCAGAGTTCACAAACCACTCACTCCTATTTCAGCTGCTGAGAGGAGCAGCAGTGTGAGAGGAGATGAGGGTAGGGAGTTGCATAAAGCTAGAAGAGGAGCAAGAGGAGGTGTCAGGACAGATCCACACACCGTCTGCACCTTAGGGAGCTGCCACAGGGGTTGCAGACAGCATGGCCTTTGGCATGAGCTGCTCAGGAAGGGAAGACATGGTGCTCAGAAACAGGTGCTTTGGCAGAGCGATGTGGAAAAGGCAGCCCAGCATTTGGCTCCTGAAGTTTCGAATTTGGTAAAATTGCAGCCAATTGACATTAATAACCTGCAGTTTACATTGTGTTAGTGCTGTAATTGGCTATTTGCTGGCACAAGACAGGTCCTCTTCCAAGGCAAGTCACGGACAGGACGTAACAGTAAGTTGCAGGGTAAGCACTGCATTTGCAGGAACATCCAACACTCTGCTATACCGAGCAATCATACAATGGCTATTCAGGTCCAGATGCCTGGCCAAGGGGCTGAAGGTATGGCCCTTTCCCACCATTGCCTATGTATGGAGCCTGTGGTGACCACATTTCCACCTCTGGGTGCCTTGTTTGGGTCTTACAGACAGGCCCACAGAACATCTGGTCTGCAAGATCACACACAGACATCCCACAGGGCCCATGACACTGCCTGTCACATGCTGGGTAGCCCGAGACTGTTAGCATAAAAGACTAAAAGCCACAGAAATATATTCAGCCCCTAGCTGATGGTAGGAGAAAGCAAGACTCATGCTCACTCCCATATCCAATTCCCTCCAACAGCAAGGAACTCATTAGGGAAAAAAATGCCCAAATCATCCCAGGATTACCTACACCTACACTAAACCTCTTCTGCCTGTACAGCTCCCTGGTCCACTGTTTTACCAGCATATATCCCTCCCTTCATCCTTCCTCAGGCAATAACATCACACTGCAAGGCCTCCTTATTGCTTCATTTCTGCGGCCAACAAGGGAGATCAGAATGGGAAGCACTAACTTTACTACTCATGGAAGGGTCTTCTTGACCAGACAGCTTGTCAGGACCACAAGGAAGCATGAATGCAACAAGGAGATCACATTGTTTTTCATGCAATGCTAGAGGCAGGTCCAGAGGGTTGACCCATCCCAACAAAAGATGAGTGGTCTCCAGGATCCAGGGCCATCACAAGGCTACAGTGGTTCCCACCACCACCATCACCCCAAAGTACTTTCTTCAGCTACCGAGTCACTTGTAACTGAAGCTAGAGCTGTGTCTGGCTTCCTGGGATAAATTTCTGCTGCAGGTGTAAGCTGCTGCTGGGCCTTTCCACCAAGCTATGCAATACATCTCCCAGATAGACAGGGAATGAGAAAAGGGAGTTCCATCACCACAGTGCACTTCACAGTAAGTACTACAATTTATAGCACATAAATACTGTATATATACTGCAGCATTTTGCAGACATTATCATCTCAAAGGGTAGGTAGGAGGCGGGAATAACAGCTTGTAACAACTGTAGCATAGACAGCTGCTTTCTTTGCCATGTCTAATGCTGTTTGGGGAGGTAAAATAGGTCTACCAGCAGTGCCTCTGCTTCTGCTAGCATACGCTGCAGCTCCATGTGGGGCTTCTGCTGAATAATTAGGTTAAAGAAGGCACAATCATGTAAACAATCTTGTAGATGCTTTCTGGGAGAAATTTCAGACAAAATCATTCATAACTCCAAGCACATCCGTTCCCCAGAAAGCAGAGATGTTGTCCTCATGCTGGGCTTTTGCACTGCATTTAACACAGACTGTCTGACCCAATCACCATGGCTGAAAACCTGTAGACAGGATTATCTCTCATAATGCTAGGTGCCACAGCTAATGGCATGTTTCAGCTGCACACAAGATTATTTAAAAGTTTTCGGCCACCAGAAGAGTCAGTCCTAGACTTCCTACCCCTACTCCTCCCTTTCCCCAACCTGATTATCAGCTACATGGTCCCACTCCCTCCCTTGTCCTTGTGTCAGACCTTTCATAGAGCCAGTTCAGCTCACTAATCTGACAAAGTGCTTCCTTTATTCTATCCCGGGGGAAAACTTTTGACCAAGTTTATTTTTCTGCCAACTTAGTGAGTTGAATCATCTCAGCAGGAGCTGACTAGCAAAACCAAAATCAAAGCTGACAATAGCTGTACCACCAAAAACACAAAAACAGAAAGTAAAAATGTTCAGGACCAGAAAGACATTGGATCAGCTCAGCTGCACTACTGAACTGCACCCTCCATTAAACACAGAGCATCTCATTTTAGACTTCCTTGTGTTAGACAAATAGGTGATTTGTCTCCTGTAGCCCACAGGATATAAGAAATTATATTTTCACTGGTCTAGTTTATTCTAGTTGCTGGACAGCTTGGCTCTACTGGCTGAAGAAGTAGCTTTTTCTCATTTGTGCTTGGAGTTTGCCCTGAAGAAGTTTGGCAGGATGCAGCTATGCCATCTATAATAGTAGCAGCATGGGAAAGGACTGCCAAGGTGATCCTGGTTTAGTAAGTGGAATCACAGTGGACTTACACAGCCTTCAAGAAACCATAACCTGGGCCAGTATTTTAGCACATAGATAAATGGAGGCTTGAAACATTTGTCAAAGCTTTTGCAAACTGGCAGTAGCTGGAATGGGACTTAGCCCATATTGTAGGGCTACTGCACACAGAGACACCAGGTGTGGTTCTGGAAGCCTCCGAGATCACCAGAAGCACAGCACAGAGGTGAGGAGAGCAGATGACTCTTTGCTCACCCTATCCTTGCACAGGTGTTTACTGCTGGTCACTGCTGGTGACAGCCCAGCATTGTCACAGATCTCTGCTCTGACCCACCAGGGGTGTCTTCATGTGTAGCCTAGATACTCTGCAGCCACAGCCAAACTGTGGCCAGAAGCCTTTCTTGAGTCCTTCCTTCTCTTCTGCTTTGAGCTCTCAGAGCAAAGAAAGCTTTGCTTTTCCCTTTAAGGTTGTCAGATGGAGAGTCTTCCACATTGATGGTTTGTCTGAGCAGCAACAGAATTGCCATGGTCACAGCCTCATTCATGGACTTAGGGAGAACAGCAGGGTTCATGGAGCCAAACTCAAAAGCTCACTTGTACATCAGAGCACCGCAACTAGAGATGAGTCAACATCAGAAGGAAAAGAAATTACTTCTCCCACCACACAAAATGCCAAAAGGGACAGGCAGGAACCCAGCATCACATCAGGGCTTTGAGAAAGGCGAGCACAATTACTCTTATTAAAATGCTTAGGGAAATATCTAGCCATCATCAGAGCGGGCAGGCAGTTGCAATCCAGTGCACTTCCTCCTTGAGGGCAAAGTCTGATTATTCTTTTAGAAGTGCAAACTCCCTCAAGCAGTTCTCTTTGCTCCTTATTTTGTTTCAGCCAGAAGTTGTGAGGTTGTAAAGGCCCCACATGCCTCTTGGCATCTTTGCTTGCAGCAGCACTGAAGCAGGCTGCAAGAGGAGCTCAAAGTAGAGCTCAGCCTGGGAGACACAGCTCACCTGTGTCAGCCTCCAACTCGCACGTGTGACATGACACAGTCACAGCACAACCCCGCATGGGCTGCATGACCAGGTACAAGGCGCAGCAGCTGAGAAGGGCAGCCATGTCCTGGCTGCCCCTTTGGGTAGTGCTTCCCTCTCAACAACAGCCAGCTGTTGAGAGGGAACAACGTCGTTGCTTGGACAAACAGCTCTGTCCACGCACAGTCACTACCATCAGCCCAGGCTGGTATACCTATAGGGCTAGATACAGGCTGTTCCCCTGAGGCTGGAGTCTGTAGATGCGCTCCCTCCACGCACAGCAGTATGAGCAGGTACCATGAGGTCCCCAGCCATGACACCCTTATTGTTGGCAGTAACTCCCACTGTAATGCACTTTGCCTGCAAAACAGCCAGACGTGCACCCATACTCCAGCTGTACAGCACTGTCAAAGCTCCTCAGCACCAAATATCCCAGCAGCAAAGCATTTCCAGTGCCCTGTTGCTGGAAAGCTGGCCAATTCCTTGGGGGCAGTGCAAAACGCTGCTGTAGTGACACTGCAGTTCGGGGCCTCGAGTGATGCTTCACACCACGAGCAGACATACACCAGGATGTGGCTGGTGTTGCCCTGTGGGGTTGTGATCCAAGCTCAGGAAGTGATCCGCAAGCTTCTCTATTTGCATTGGGATGGAAACTCCCTCCAACACCAGAACACAAACTGATTTCATCTCTCAGAGCCCTTGGAAAGCATCTAGAAAGCAACAGGAATCCACCACACTCATTTCTAGAGGTTGCTGTCCACATCAAATCCTTTTCCAGGCTTCTTCCAGCACAAGATTATGAAAAACAGCCTCACCTCCTCACATTTCATTGGGCAGCTAAGCAGTCTGAGCATGAGGAAGAGCAAGGGAAGACCCTTCCCTGGTGCAATATGCCCGACCTCTGCCATGCTGCAGATGTGCCTGTGCGATCAGCACTGCCCCTTTGAAACCTGCTTGCCTCCCACCAAGACAGTAGCACTATAACAGCTGACAAGCTCAGAGCGCACACTTCTGCTGGTGTGAATACCTCTGCTTCCCAGGAAATCAATGTATTCACAGCCCCAATTTAAACTGCTATAAGCACTATCACTAAAAACATTTGTGTTATTATCATTGCACTGCACAGTTAATTGCTATACAAATATTTGTGTTGCCCACATTCTTCACAAGGCTGCTGCTGCCTCAGGGTGAACTTACTTAAAATCTGATGTGTTTTCTCAAGACTGGAAATCTTAAAGGGGATGTATCTATTTTGCATGCTCAGAGAAACACTGCACCCTGATCCAAAAATTCCCTTCCACTGAAGTGGATCCAGAGCAAGAGGTACCACTTGCTTCAGAGGAAAAGCATATTGGAGCAAGATGAAATCTAGACTTCCCAGGCTATATTTTTGGACCAAGAAGCAAGGCTGCATTTACCTTTCCTCCTGTCAGCTCATTGTGATTTGCTTAGATTTATCACCAGTCTTTCCTGCTCGAGTCTCTCTCTCCTTTCTTTTTTAATTAGGCCATTGAGGCTTTGTTTTCAAAAACTGTCTGGATCCCAACAGAAGCTTTTAAGTCTCAGACATCAAATGGCAGGCAGTTTACTATAGTTAATTATGGTAATTTTTGCTTAGTAGTAGCTTCCCTCTGAAGAGTCAAAACTACTTAGAAAAAGCCCCAGCCTCAGGCATGAATTTCTAAGAACATATTTTTTGCCATTTATTATTTTACAAAGTTAAGTAGCAGCAGAAAGTTAAAACCCAGAGGGGAAAAGAGAACTGACAAAAAGAATAAGCTTTGGGGGCTATACACCACCACGTGATACACAACCAGACCACATTTGCCTTTCGCAGGCATCAGGCACTGCTGTGCTGAGCTGCGGTACAGGGTCTGGGTCTCCTACAGTGGCCCAGTTTCCTGCCACAGCTGTGCTCTGCTAGCAAGGTTGCTCTGAATTGCATAGAAGGACAGACACCCCTCCAGCTGACCCAGAGCAGAGAAGGCACAAAGGTATCCTGAAACTACAAACAGTCTGAGCATGGGGACCAGGTGGGTTGTCACATGCAGAGCATAGGTATCTGGCTGTCCCAAGCAGCCAGTCCCACAGTGATGTTGGCCCCTCTGGATACAAAGCATTATGTGACCCGCTGCATCCAACCCCTGCTGCACACAGCCAGGACATCCCATGCAGCTAGAGACCAGCAAGATCATAAAAATAACAGAAAACCACTCCCAGACACTTCTATAGGAAGATTGTATGTAGCAACAGGGCTTTCAAAATGCCCTAAAGCAGACCTTGCCTCTTTGCAAGAATTAAGCCTGTGGGTGAGACCATATTGCATGTTAAAAATGACAGGTCCTGTGACAAATGCCAACTTACACATCCCCTCTTGGTTACTCCAAATAAATCCCACACACAGCCCAGCCTTTGCCCCAGCCCCTCAAGCAGCAGCACTCTTACATGCTGTTGGGTGTCCTATACGTGCAGCTGCTTTACCTAAACTTTCAACACAAGCTTGTAGCCCAGTATGAACCAAAATGAACACAACTATGGCACTGGCAAAAACGATCCATTACAAAGAGTATAAAGTTGATTTACGCCAGGAGACAAGCTTCTTGCACAAGGAAAAGAGGCACATGTCCCCTCCCAAACCAGCAAGCCAAATGGTGAGGAATTGAGTTACACTCCTGATGTCTGGGGAAACCATCACCCTGCTGCCTGCAGACCACTCAGCCTCGCATGAGTTAAAGACCTTGCTTTCTGCCCCCACTTTTTCTGTTGTAAATCAAGGATATTAACCTCTATCTGTTTTCCAGGATTTCCTTCTAGGTTCTCATAGAAAAATTTTTCCTTTTGAAGAGAAGTTCGCCACCTGGAAAGGAGACAAAAACAGGGAGAACTGACAGTTTGCCTTTGATTTTTACGGCTACAGAGTCTGCCCAGATAATCTGGGGCTTTAATACACAGATTCTTTTATGAAAAAGTCTGAAAAGGTGGCACTTTTATCAATTACTGAAATATGTAATCTTCAGGTCTGCCTTGCTACGGCAGAGTTTGTTTCATCTTCAGGCTCCTCTTTTAGGCAATTTAGCATTTCATCTGGGAATCTAGAAACCATTTGGTGCAGTTTAAGTCAAACTTTCAAATATTTATGACAAGATGTGTTCAGAGATAGGCACAAGAATGTAAAACAGAAGTTCAGAGCCTCCTGCATAACCCACCTCAGAACTGGAGGAAAGGAAAGGGGAAAAAAATATCTGTATTTCTAATTTAATCAGAGGCAAGCATCTAACCAATCACTATAGTCCTTTCCAGAAGTTCTCATTCTCTGGATATTGCAGCTGTTTGTTTGCCAAGTGGTTTGAACAGCTTAATCATTGTTTAGTGTAAAAGAAAGTAATTGATTTTTGAAGTTACACTAACTGAGACATTGCACAGCATTGAGAAAATTGCTTAAATTTTCAAGAACATCTTTTTAAATACAGTTTGCTTTTTTCAGCAAAGTAGATCTGGGTCTCTGCCTACTTTCAGACAATGAAATTCTGGCTCCCAGCAAACTTCCTTACATGCATACATAACTTGGTTTCACTTCAGATATAGCTGGTGCTTTAGGTCAAACTGATCCTGCACAAGAAGAGTTAGATGACCCTCAAGGCTCTTTCCAGCCCTATTCTGTACAATTCTGGAATAAACACTGGGCTTGTTTCTCCTCTCACCACTCCCTTCTTGAATGCTACAGTCAATCTAGAGAGCCACCAAACAGCAGACAAGAATTTGGCACTCACAGCTCCATCAAAGCCCAACAGCGCACATGCGGCTTCACACCCTCAAGTCACACCAGTCTACGTGTACCACTTTAGGTGTGCATGCCAGTCATTAGAAGCTATGGGACAACAGACAGGCTGGCGTGCTTTGTGCATTTGGAGCACTGAAGAGAAAAGGAGCAGTGGAAAAGACGCCAGCTGGCAGGGATAAAGCCGAAGAGCTCCATTTCCCAGGCCACGCAACTCCACTGCCTGAGCTGAGACCTTTTCTTTCAGCAGTCATGGGCTGTGCCATTTTGCTGCTGTGCCAATTAGAGAGACCAGCCAGGCCCTTCAAGAAAATGTAAGGACAACTCCTGCAACAGTGTCAATGGCCAGATCAGCTGAGGCAGAGAGAAAACAACCATTTCTCCCTCCCAGATTGAAAAACCCATCTAACTCCCAGGAGCAATGATGCCCAAGGATCACACATCCATGATCCCTTATGCCTCAGTGCCAGCTCTGCTTTCCAGCACAGAGCCTGTCTCCTGTCACACTCCTTCGCCACAGGTTTTTGGAGTCTTACCCCACCCCAAACCTCACAGGGAAGCACAATCATCAAAACTGGAAGAAAAGACTCACCTTCACTGCATTAACCATGCAGTGAACAAGGGAGTCCAACAAGGGAGTGGTGGGAAAATCTCAGATAGCCTAAAAGTCCCCCTTGGAGAAGCCTGCAGGGCTCAGCTGTCCAGATATGCTCTCTCCTGCAAATCCAGACAGGTCAAGAGTAGTTCCTGCAGTATCACTTTTCATATCACACTTCAAATCTCCCACTTCAGGACTAGAAGACTAGAGCACATTAAAAAAAAAAAAAAAAAAACCACACACACACAAAACCACATCGTGCTAATACCTGGCTCTTAAATAGTGCTTTTTAGCCACAGATCAAGGTACTTTACATAGAATAGCTCAAAGAGAGTTACAACAAGGTCCAGGACTGTGCTAACAGTCAATGGAGAAATCTCAAAGGGCTGTGTAGAGATGCTTATGCTGTGGGGTCAGCATGCACATTGGGGAATTTCAGTTCCCTTTTCCAGTTTGTTTACCAAATTCTGCAGTGTGCATTCAAGAGCAGCTGGTGCAACATCCGATGGAAACTCTCTTCCCAGGTATTCACCCTCCTCACAATCTGCCCCACTACCACATGTGGCTTTAATAACCAAAACATAAAAGATTACATGAGTCAGCAGTTGCCTTCTGGCTTGCCATTAAAAAGCCCTCCTCTCCCATTAACCAGGCCTCTCCTCCATGCCACCACCAACCAGGGCAAAAATAGTACATTAAAAGAGACGCAGAGCATGACTTTCTTCTCATGGATTAGCCCAGACTAAAAGGACTGCCTCGTGTCCCTCACAGCTGAGACAACATGCATGGCAAGTCAGGGCAAGATTTCCCTTTCTCCATCCTTTCAGCAATGCAATTACATCCTTCTTGGCCAAAACATGCCCTTTGGGTCCAGGGAAAAGGTTTTCCATGTGTCCCACCTCATACCACCCACTGGGGCTGGGGACATAAAAATACAGGGAAAATCAATGTACTGGTGAAATCAGTGGCTTAGTTGGATGTGTTTGCCTGTCCCCACATCCCACAGTTCTGCAAAGCCTTGGCAATGTGCACCCAAAAGTCCCTGGGTTTGTGTGCAGCTGCAGTCATTTGTCCACAGAGCAAGGGACAGCCCTCTTCCGCAAAAAAAAAACAGAACAAGGAAAGGAAAAAGGGTTTAAATGCATGGAAAAGTGAATAACATACTTCAGCTCTCCCTGCTCAGGATCTGTTCAATCTGAGCCTCCAGACCTTCCTCACAGGTACAAAGGAATCACCTGCTCCTCTCCCCAACAGCAGCCAAAATTTTGCCTGGAGCTGGGCCTCAGCATGACACCCTTGGACCAGTCAGAGGCTAACACCATCACCCAGCTCTGTCCCAAGAAACAAGTCTCTGATAAGAAACTCTATTCACTTGCCAAACATCAGTGAACTATAGCCACCCATTTCACCATCTGTTTTAGTATTGCTGCCATTTTATCAACCGCCTTAGCTTTGTTTGGGGTTAGGCTCCCCCCACCCCATCCCTTGGTAATAGGGTTGCTTTTATATGGCCAGACCTGCATGACTGCTCTTCACATAGCAACCCCAACGACAGTTTGGTCAATCAAGAGCACTTACCTGATGCCATGCTCTCCTTTAGCTTGTTAACTTGAGTTCAAAAGAGTTTCCAGCTGCTAAGAGATCAGTTGCAGTGGTTATAGGAGATATGGATGGGAAAGATCATAGAATCATAGAATCATTTAGGTTGGAAAAGACCTTTAAGATCACTGACTCCAACCATTAACCTAACACTGCCAAGTCCACTGCTAAACCATGTCCCTAAGTGCCACATCTACACATCTTTTAAATACCTCCAGGGATGGTGACTCCACCACTTCCCCAGGCAACCTGTTCCAATGCTTGACTACCCTCTCAGCAAAGAATTTTTTCCTAATATCCAATCTAAACCTCCCCTGCTGCAACTTGAGGCCATTTCCTCTTGTCCTATCACTTGTCACTTGGGAGAAGAGACTGACACCCACCTCACTACAAACTCCTTTCAGGTAGTTCTAGAGAGCGATAAGGTCTCCCCTCAGCCTCCTCTTCTCCAGGCTAAACAACCCCACTTCCCTCAGCCACTCCTCATAAGACTTGTGCTCTAGACTCTTCACCAGCTTCGTTACCCTTCTTTGGACACACTCCAGCACCTCAATGTCTTTCTTGTAGTGAGGGGCCCAAAACTGAACACAGCATTTGAGGTACGGCCTCACCAATGCTAAGTACAGGGGGATGATCACTTCCCTAGTCCTGCTGGCCATGCTATTTCTGATACAAGCCAGGATGCTCCTGGCCTTCTTGGCCACCTGGGCACACTGCTGGCTCATATTCAGCCGGCTGTCGACCAACACCCCCAGGTCCTTCTCCGCTGGGCAGCTTTCCAGCCACTCTTCTCCAAGCCTGTAGCATTGCATGGGGTTGTTGTGACCCAAGTGCAGGACCTGACACTTGGCCTTGTTGAACCTCATACAATTGGCCTTGGCCCATCGATCCAGCCTGTCCAGGTCCCTCTGTGGAGCCTTCCTACCCTCGAGCAGATCAACACTCCCGGCCCAACGCCGTGTCACCTGCAAACTTACTGAGGGTGGGCTCAATCCCCTCATCCAGATCACTGATAAAGATATTAAACAGAACCAGCCCCAACACCGAGCCCTGGGGAACACCACTTGTGACCAGCCACCACAATGGATTTAACTCCCTTCGCCACAACTTTTTGGGCCCAGCCAGCCAGGCAGTTTTTTACCCAACAAAGCGTATGCCCATACAAACCATGAGCAGCCAGTTTCTCCAGGAGAATGCTGTGAGAAATGGTGTCAAAGGCTTTATTAAAGTCTAGGTAGACAACATCCACAGCCTTTCCCTCATCCACTTGTCATAGAAGGAGATCAGAGTAGTCAAGCAGGACCTGCCTTTCATAAACCCATGCTGACTGGGCCTGATCACCTCGTTGTCCTGTTTGTGCTGTGTGATGGCACTGAAGATGATCTGCTCCATAACCTTCCCCGGCACCAACGTCAGACCAACAGGCCTGTAGTTCCCCCGGATCCTCCTTCCAGCCCTTCCTGTACATGAGCATCACATTTGCTAACTTCCAGTCAACTGGGACCTCCTCGATTAGCCAGGACTGCTGATAGATGATTGAAAGTGGTTTGGTGAGCACTTCTGCCAGCTTGTACTCAGTACCCTTGGGTGGATCCCATCCAGCCCAATAGACTTGTGTGTGTCTAAGTGATGTAGCAGGTTGCTAACCATTTCCCCTTGGATTATGGGGGCTTCATTCTGCTCCCCATCCCTGTCTTCCAGCTCAGGGGGCTGGGTACCCAGAGAACAACTGGTCTTACTATTAAAGACTGAGGCAAAGAAGGCATTAAGTACTTCAGACTTTTCCTCATCCTTTGTCACCATGTTTCCCTCCCGCATCCAATAAAGGATGGAGATTCTCCTTAGCCCTCCTTCTGTTGCTAATGTATTTATAAAAACATTTTTTATTGTCTTTTATGGCAGTAGCTAGATTAATTTCTAGCTGGGCTTTGGCCCTTCTAATTTTCTCCCTGCATAACTTCACAACATCTTTGTAATCCTCCTGAGTTGCCCGCCCCTTCTTCCAAAGGTCATAAACTCTCCTTTTTTCCTGAGTTGCAGCCAAAGCTCTCTGTTCAGCCAGGCCAGTCTTGTTCCCCACCAGCTCATCTTTTGGCAGATGGGGACAGCCTGCTCCTGTGCCTTTAAGATTTCCTTCTTGAAGAACGTCCAGCCTTTCTGGACTCCTTTGCCCTTCAGGACTGCCTCCCAAGGGACTCTGTCAACCAGTCTCCTAAACAGGCCAAAGTCTGCCCTCTGGAAGTCCAAGGTAACAGTTCTGCTGACCCCCTTCCTTACTTCTCCAAGCACTGAAAACTCTATCATTTCACAATCACTAGATACAGGTGCTCTCTGCAGGCAGACATACCAATTAAAAAGGTTCCCACCCCACGTCCATGTTGCCACCCGCCAATGCAATACTGTCAGCGGAGGTGTCTCTGCAGTTTTCCTTAGTCCAACTGATAGAAAAATCAGCCTGTGCAGTTTCAAACCCATATTGTGGCTGCATTTGCTCAGGCTGGTAAGACTTTCCATCCAGCAGATCAGAGAGAGCTCAGGTGAGCCCTTCCATCTGCAGCTCTGGGGCAGTCACATCCCTCCAAAGGACAGAAAACAGGATGGCATCTGCCACCCAGACTAGTAGATGTAAAGGAAAGCATTTCCATATCCAGAGGGCACTTTAAATTCTTCAAGCTGTTTGGAAAATAGTCACTCAGGCCCTTCTCAGACTACTGAATGTAATGAAACCCATTCACTCTCTGCTACCTGTGACTGTGGCACCAAGCCTCCCCACAGCCACAACCCCATGCAGACCCATGTCTGCAACTTGCACTCCCCACATCCAACACCAGCAACTACCACCTGAGGACACCTCTTATGCCACCTGGTGCCATACCCCAGCTTCTGATGACAACCTGGGGCAGAGCAGGGTGGACAGCATGGCATCAGCAGGGTCTTCCCTTTGGGAACACTGGCTCTGTGCTACCCCTCAAAACACACCATTGCAGAGGCCAGGCAAGCAGAGCAGCCAGTCCATCTGCCTGCTCTCCTCAGTGCTGCCTGGGAGGATCTCCCCTCTCCTACTCAGTTTCTCAGCGGCCGCAACACCACCTGGCCACCAGAAGAGCCCATCTGCAAAAGGTTCACATTACTGTTTCAGTTTTTTCTGCTCCAGAAGCACAGAAAGATGTTGTGGGATGGCAGCTGTCTCGATATCACACTGCAGCTCTGAACCCAAGTCTGCTGCAAGAGCAAGTCAACACTGATCAAATCACTTGAGGTCTCCATGTCTCATTCAACAATCTGTCAAATGAGGTTGATATCTCACTAGGCTGCAGTGAGGCTTAGTTAATTATTTTAATGCGCTTGAAGATTTCTAGATATTTGTTATATGCACACACATAGGCAAAACATCAGTAATTTTGTGAGTGCCAGCCCTTGATTGAGTGTCAAGAAGGAAAGCAAGTAAGAAAGTACCAAAAGTATCTGTGGACAGATGGCAAAGCCCCCCCATCCTTACAGGTACCTGTCCTGTATTTAGGAAGTACCCTGCCCATCTCTAATCAGTGACTGTCCAGCCTACAAGCAAGAGCTTCCTCTATCAATGCAGCAAGATGATGTTCCTGCATAATCAAAATTAACCAATTATGTTGTGCAACAGCTTATTCACTTTGATGTGCATATCTAAATTATTATTGCAGGTGCATGCAAAACAGGTTCTAGCTTAATAGGCTCCCTATTTTGTTTGGTTTTGGCCAGAACAATCGCCTATGAAGAAAAATCAGAGAGCTTTAGGCAGTTGTTATTGTTAAAAAACACAGTTTGCGGGGAGGAAGGAATTTGCAGTGGGGAAAAGAAGTCTCATTTGAATAACAAAACAATTTTTATTGATGTTGTTGTTGTTTATGAGCTATTTAAGCCCTGGGGTGTGTAGAAAAGGGGAAATAAGAAGAATTTATCCGTCAAACATATTTTAAACAGATAGTACCAATGATAAAAATCCCATTTTGAGTTTGAGCAATGAGTAGCACATCATACAGTTTCTAGGAAGGAAATTAAAATAAAAGAAAACTTAATGAGCCATGCAAATATTGTAAAAAGTGGTATGTATTTTTTAAAATAAACACAAGTAACATTTCATCCCCCTTTAAGCTCTCCAGTCTTAATTTATTCAGCCAAACTCACCATCATCACTGTTAGAAAGGTTTGGAAAATAGGATGGCATTTAGCTTCCTCTCTTCAAGTCACAGGGAGCAGCGTTTCCAGTGCAGAGCTTGAAGCACGCAAGATGCCCCTCTGACCCCAGCAAAACTCACCCTCTCTTGCTCTGCTTAGTTTGCAGAGGGTGAGAGTTGTGCCAAAGACTCAGTCCTTGCTCTGACTGGCTCTGCAGCCCACGAACAAAATGAGAAATAGCAACCTGCTGCCACAAGCAGACAGGTTGGAGATGCACAGAAAAAAGCAGGCAGCATGGACCAGGGGTGGCCACAGCACAGTGGCTGCCCTCACACCACGCTGACTGAGTGGAGACCTCTGTGATTAGGACATTTGTAACAAAACTGAGATATCTGAGAATTAATAAGGCTCAGACACTGCGCACACGACTTCTCAGATCAGTTTTCAGCTCTACCACGAATCTCTGTTGCTTAAAATCTGTCTTGGTCCCTTTACTTCAGCCATTGCTTTCTGCTTCACCATAAGAGTTCACTAAAGTAATTTCTACTCACTGCACATAAAATAGTTTTGACACCAACTCTATTTCCATCTTTTGGCTGCATATAGAACATCCATAATTTAACAGCTCAACATCCATAGCAGGCCACAAGCTGGCCACCCAAAGGTCACAGGTATCACACCTGAGCAGCTCCTGTATTAAATCTGTTGTAACGAAGCAAGGAAGAGACCAGAGTCACCTCCATCGCTTATACATGCAGCTAGTCATGGAAGTCAATAGTAAAAAAGGACAAGGCAAAAATCCATGGATGTTGTGGCATTTACATGGAAACATGCATGGACAGAGGCCTTCAGATTTCAGAAGTCTGTCACTTTTTGAAAAATAAGATGTCCCTTTTATACTCTGAGGAGTTAGTCACGCTTGCTTTTATGTTTTGAGGGGTTTTGTGTTTGTTTGTGGGTTTGGGGTTTTTTGTTGTTTTTTTTTTTTTTTAAACTAATAAAACCAAGACTTAACGTAGACATTTCACGGATACATTCGCAACATTTAAATTGCAAAGACCTATCATTCTTGACAGGCATCTTTGACATAATTTGATTTAAAAATTTTAAAAAGTTAATTTTTTTATATAGAAAGGGAAAACATATTTCAGGTAACTACTTTGCAAGTGGTGACTTGTTATAAATGGATCAGTGTCTTCTTCCAAAGAAATACCCAAATATATTCCTAATTAGCAGTAAGCTAATTACCACAAAGCCTCCCCTGTTCAGCAGTGACATGCTAAATCACCCCTGCTTGCAATTTCTAGAGCTTCACAAAAGCCAGAAGCGGGAAGGAGGAGCAGTGAGAGGAGTCCCTGCCTGCTCACCTGGGAACGAGCTGCAGCTCCCACAGTTGCCGAGAGGCAAGTCCCAACGGGGCCCTCGCTCCCTTCCCAGCCTTCCCTCTGGCCCAGCTCCATCCGCTCATCCTCACTCTCTGTGCCCATCACAGCTCTTTTCTCCCACTTACCCACTGCTGTTTTCACTGTCTTGCTTTGATCCGCTATGAGCCTGGGTATTCCCAACAGCACAAGTTAGCCAGAGCCTTTCTTTAAAGGCTTTTCCAGCCTGCCCGTCAGTGAGCACAAGCTCCCTGCAACTAGACGGGGGCGTTGCTTCTTGCACACAGGTATGTGTTACAGCTGGGGAAAAAGAAGAAACAGAGCATTTAGTGTGGAGTATTTGGAAGTTTGTGGGGGTTTTTTTCTAAAGACTAACAGAAGCTCCCAATGAAGCAAGCAAGCAAACAAACAAAAAATAAACCCATTTTGTTTCCATTTTCAAAAGGTGAGGTATTTCAGGACATCCCCATCAAACCCTATCCTAATCTTCACAAGCTGGAAGAAAGAAAATGAGGTGAAGAAAAAGGCAGGAAATGAACCTGAAAAATTGGAAAAGTTAAAACGTTTGAATTTCAATATTTGCAATGCCATTTTATTATTTAAATAGAAACAAACTGTTTTAACTTCATTAAAAAACAGCAGGAAATTTTGGCAGAGACAAGAACTGCATCATGACAATTTCTCTTTCCTGCTCAAGGTCAGGTTCAGCATTTCTCCCTCTTGCCATCATTTGGCTCTTGAGCTGCTAAGCTCAGGTGAGTGCAGACCACACAGCTGGCTCTGCAGGGGTTTCCCAACTCATAACTACTCCCAGATATAAAGCAGGATTATCAGGAGGTTCCCTAAATCACAGATTTTCTGGGGAATCCCAGATTCCCCAAATCACCGGCATGCAACATGGACAACAGCAGTGGAGAGACCTTCGCCCTTCTGGGGCTGGTGCCTCCCTTGAGCTGGTCCGGCCCCACAGAGCTGGAGCACCCCAAGCCCCCCGTTTCTCCCAGCCGTCTCTGGCCAGCGCTGGGCTTCGAGCCGTGGCCCAGCTGTAGCGCTCAAGGCTGTTGTAGAGGTGGGAACTGCAAAGCGAGTTGCCCAGGAGGCTGATTCAGAGAGAGCGCTTAATTTAGCCTCTCTGAATCACCCTGCAGAGGAGACGGCTGCTCTCTGACTACAAAAGGAACTGGAAAGATTAGTGGAAAGTTTGCCTCTGTGAATCCCCATTCCCAGTGTCACACAAAGTCTGCTTCAGGGTTTAATCCACATGGCCCAAATCTTACTGTTGCTGTAAACACTGTCAAGCAAACAAAACAAAAATAGCTAGGACAAAGCAGAGAGTAGCAGGAACCGCTTTCATTACAGCACTACGCACCATCTGCATTAAAACATCATTAAAAGCAGCTCTCCATGCCCCCAAGAGCCACTTGTGCTCCCTGCCCGGAGGCCGGAGGGGCCCAGGGCTGCATTTGAAGCTCAGGGACAAGCTCGGTGGTGGCACGGACACACAGCAGCACCAAGGCTCTCAGGGACAGGGGGTCACCCAGCAACCTGCCAGTCAGCTCTGTGCCCACCTAAAAACCAATAGAAAGTCAGGGCTTATTTGTCTTGCTGTTTTATATAAGGCATCCTGAGCTATTATTAAATCACTGAGAAACTTAGAGGAGGAAAAAAAGATTCCCAGGCTCCAGCTCTCAGGTCAGCCTCTCACATCCAGAACATTTCCTTGCCAAAAAGAAAAAGCTTGGTAAGAGGGTTAAGGGCTGGGACACAGACTCAGGAGAGCTGTGTTTCCATTTTTTCTGGAAACCTGCCAAGGGGTTTTCTCAGGCTGATAAACTTCAGGAACAGGGTTTGCACGCTCACACTGTCTGTGGGTCAGTCTGCCTGCACCCTCCTTTCCTTGTATCCTCCTCTTCCATGACCTTTTAAGCTTGGCAGTCAGTTTTGAACAAAACTGATGAAGAAAATCTGCTCTCTGCCCTTACCAGAGCCGTGCAGTTATGACTGCAGTTATCCATGCTTCACAAAGCCTATGCTCAGCTACAACAGGCATATCCAGAGGGAAAGGGGCTTCGATCCTCAGCGATGGGCAGGTCAGTCCTCTCAACCCCTCTGCGTTTCTATGGGCCAAGAAACCGCCACGGGGCAGGGACTGCAGCCTCATCTTCTGCCCAGCGGAAGGGGCATGAGCAAGGAGAAACATGGGGGCTACTATCAGTGCTCTGCAGGGAGCCAGATTTCTCCACCTATAACAGCATTTGCCCACTTGCAGCACCGAGCGGTGGGTCAGGGCTCTGCTGTGCGATGTGCGGTGAAAGCACAAGGCAGACTCTGACGTTGCGTGGTCTCTGACGGGGTTACTCCAGGTGTTTATTGATCTGAGCTGCATTTGTGGGGCCTGATCTATAGCTGCAAATCCAAGCCCAGGAATTAATGTAACACTAAGTTTCCTTTCTGGGAGCCCCCTCCAGGCCTTGTGCCTGTGTACGCTCTTTATTGTGCTACACTGAGGCACCATGGGCAGGCTGTTGCCATAACAATAATGTCACTGAACTAAAACTCTGTTCAGAAGCTGTGCCACATGTACCACCTCATTACCTGAAAGAATCCTGTGCATCAAATCCTCTTGTTTTTACCAGCTTTGCTTCTTGCAAATGGTTGGAAGCATAAAGCAATCTGGAAAAGTGGATGTTTTGCAGATCAGACACTGCTCATCACAGAACGTTACAGCTCCTAAATTATTAATAGTAAAAAATGAGGTGTCCCAGAGCTGCTCATTTCTGGGTGAGGGAGAGTAGGAGGGGGGTAAGAAGAAAGGATTGTGCTATTACAGGTTATTTTTATCCAACATTTCTATGCTTCTGTCATTAGCTAATTGATGACACAGCCTGTTTAATATTATGTCTGCCATTGGTATTTATAGCTCACCAATTACTGTAGTATCTAGGTGCTACTAACAAGCTGCTTTCAGATTAATTTAGATGCTCGTGGCTGGATTCTTTGGTGCAAGGAATTGCAACTCCCTTGAAGTCAGCTGTTTTACACTAGCCGAGGATTTATCGACTAGCCCGCCTAATCATGCATGGTGATGCTGGATCCCAGTTCATCCAGTACTGGGATGCAGCAACAGTAGGAACAAGGCACCGTATTGCACAGCACAACAGCTGCCGCCCTTAGACACTTCCAACATTTCTTCTGCACTTGCCATCAGAGAATCCAGGGCCAATTCTGCACTGAATTGATTCTGCAGTGAACACCTCCGAGTTTCATCATTGCCTTCAGCAGGGCCAAGAACAACTCAAACCAGACTTTCAGACATTTGATCCAAGCACCAATTCCCTGTAGAGAGGGAGAGAAGAGGGGCCAATTTCCAGGCAACTGTCCAGTCAACTACCTCCCAAATACCAACGATCTCTTTGTAGCTGAATTGACAGCACCAAGCAGCGACATCATAAGCTGGCCGAGGTCTTGGTCTTGCACTTGTGGCAGATGAGACTGACCTTTGAGCAATGCTGCTCAGTGAGAGGAGCAGTACTATCCACATGCAGAGCAACCTCTGAATGTCAAAAGTGCTCTCAGCTGTGACAGACACCAAACAGCTCAGACCTTTGCCCAGAACCTCTCATTCCTACAGTACACTACCAGGAAAAAATATGCCTCAGTACATATTAATTTCTCTTTCCACCACCTACCCTACAGCTTCCATCTGATGGTGACAAATGCACAGTCCCAAGGACACTGTGCTCACAAAGAGCTTGTTGTTTGAGATGCAGGTCCCTTGGGCTGCCAACCATCAGCAGGTCCTGTTGGTCTGTGGGACTCAACAGAGCTCAGCACAGGGATTTAGCGATTCAAGACCCACCAGGAACAGGCCTCAGACAAGAGCCTGTCTGCTTCCAAGTGCGATAGGTGTCATGAGCAGGAGTGGTTAGATACAGTAAAATGGCAATTTTCTGCTAACTGTAAATGATGTGCCCATGTATTTCATTCCTGCCTTTACGGAGTAAACCTGAGAAATAATGAAACCTAGGGAGAACATTTGAACTTTTATTGTACAGGGTAAATGCTCTTTAACATTAACAAATCAAAAAACATTACTTCCTGAATAGCAAAATGCCAGGCCATTTAGATTAGCCATGCTCAGATTCCTGCTGCGATCAGTGTGTAATTGTCCACCAGCAAAAAACAATCTCAAAATTAGTGCTTGTCACAGAGCTCCAGACTGCCTAGAGCTGCACTTAATGGGGCTTATAGCTGAAATGCACAGAAATCTGCTTTTAACCCCAAATCAAAGAATAGCCTTTCCAGTGGCATTATCTCTGCACCTGTCCCCTGCCTCCTTTTCATGCCTCCTTCACTAGGGAATCTAGTTTGGCCTTAAAAAGCATCTTTGTTTTATGGAAACTGGCAAGTTGCAATACAGCTGCACATGACCCACTGATTGCTCCCCCCACAAGACCCACAGGGATTCCAGGGACTGATGTGTCCTGGTTCAGCATTACAATGGACACTGTGCAGAAGAGACAACTCATGAGACAGGACTGAGGCTCAATGACAACTGAAGGGGACAGCCCTCTCCCACCACCAAGCCAGTTCCTCAAGGCACCGAGTTACAGTGGTTGGTTTGGCCAGAGCATCCCCCATCAGAAGCAAACACCCCAGCACCAAGGCATTCTTAGCTGCTGCAGCTCCTTCTCCTCCATTTCTAGCCAGAACTTTTGTCATGCAGCTAAGCGCACCTTGCCATTGCAAGTTTTGTTAAAATAAGCATATGCATTTTAAGAGTTTCAGTTTCAACAAGTCGGCATATTCTCCTTAAAAGCATTTAGTTAGAAAACTCCCAGGCAGCTGTAATAGCATTCAAAGTTTCTATGAAATTTCTTTTTCATTCATAAAGACTGTCTGTATTTTTATGTTAGAAAGTGACGGAGAAAAGTTTATATGCGTCCAAGATTGCATTCTTTAGCAGCAGCTCCTCAACAGGAAAAACAATAGCCTTAATTTTAGAAGGGAAGGGGAAGGCTGCAGAAATATCAATGGAGAAGATTAGGTGGGCTGGGAAGAAAAACAGCACAACTGACTCCTGTCTGCACCCAAATGCTTTCTGCAGGCTCTTCCAGCTAAGCCAGTAATGAAGCAACACAGTCAGGCTGCTTGGAGAAAGCAGCTTGGTCTTTCTTCACACCCCAGCACACAGTTTAGTGGCAGAGCCCCCTCTCCAGAGTTTGCCCACATTTGCAGGTTGCTCTGATTCACACTATGTTTTCCCTGGCTCCTGCTTCACTTTATGCTTCCCCAGTCTCTGCGAGTGCACAGACATTTGGGGAACTGTCCAGAAGCTTACAAGCCCCTCACAAGTACCCAGAATAAACTGATCTCTAGCAATTAGATGGAGGCATTTTGCTTCCTTCAGTCAATTGCAGAGGGAAGCAGAAGACCAGTTCTGCTTTCTCTCTCAACTTGTATCATAGAAAAAAAAGTTATCAGCAGAGACATTGGCACAACAGATCAAAACAGTGGTCTGAATAGCTGAATAGCCTCTCCCCAGACAGACATTTCAGGTGGAGGAAATCAAAGTAAAGAGCAAGGTCTTGTAGAATTTATGAAATCATCTGCTTTAGCAGCTCAGTCTTAATCTGCCAACAGCTCCCCTACAAGGCATGAAAGAGAAAAAAGTTAGAAGATGGGAGCCCTCTCAGAGTTTGCTCTCCTCCCAGCCAGACAAAGAAGGGCTCAGCCCTCTGTGCACTTAGGGCTGAGCACAGTGCAAGGGAGCTCAGAGCACATCTGCTGCACTACATGGCAATGGGGAGCAGCTCCTGAGCCAGACGGTGAAGGGAAAAGCAGCTGCTGCACAGAAAGCAGCTATTTTCTTTCCCAGCACGTGGCCTTCCTCAGCCATTCCTTGCCTGCCACGCTCACAGCACCCAGGCTCCCCATGATGAGTCCTGTCACATCTTTAACATCAAAAGCAGCACCACAGGCTCCGATCCTGCTGGAGCAGTGGGATCAGCACCTGCCTTGAACCTGGAAACAGGCAGATCTGCCACAGCATCAGTCCCCTCTGCTTGTGCATGGTGTTACTGGAGGGGAAAAAAAACCTGGAGCATCTGGGGACATGAGTTGTGCCTGTCTGCCTCTCACTCCTGCTGCAGCCCCAGGGTTCAGGGTGCTCCAGCAACCATCCATGAGGTACTCTCCTGGATGGGCCACCTCCACAGAAGCCACAGTGAGGGACTGAGCATCTCCTGTGTTGCAGCCTTTCTGCCATGCTGGGCAAAGAAGGATTGTGCCAGGGCTCCAGTTCACCCAGCGTGCACACAGCAGCTTCAGGATAAAGCTCATGATCTGCCTGGGCTCAGGGTGCTTGTTTAGAAAGCCCTATCCATCACCTCTATCCAAATCCCGCTTCCAGGTGGACATACAGGGCAGGACATTAAAAAGGGCAGGCCAGCTGCACCAGGTCAGGAGGAGAGGGGAAAAAAGGACAGAACAGAGCACTACAGGTTTTACTTCAGTCTGATAGGGGTTAAAGAAGTCCCTTGAGCTAAATCAGGCATTTGGAAGAGCTGGACAGTGATGTGCTGACACACTTTGGCACTGTTCGATAGAGGATGAAGAAGAGCTCCCGCGTGGGCTGTACAGGCTGCTTCCCACCATTTGCCCCAGCTGCTGGGCTTGGGCCGACTCAGGCAGGACAGTGGGCAGGATGCCCACCCCGACACCACAACACCTTCCTTCCCTGTTCTTTGGCCAACATCCTTCTGCTCTGGTCAGAGCAGCTGCACTGACACCAGCACCAAGCATCCTGCCCTGCCTACAGTCCTGTTGTACTAGATTTTGCACACTCCAGACAAACCAATACAGCAACTGGAACCTAAGCTAGCTAAATGGCCAAGCTATTTCTCTGGATTAGTCATCCTTAGGTATGTCACACTGGACTGCCACCACCTCCGTGGTTGGTGAGGTATTCACTGTCTCACCTCATTGGGAGTCAGGAAAATGAAGCAGCCATGTGAGGTGTCCCATTACTTAAACAGTTTGTACTGAACCTGAAGTACTTCACAGGGAGGCAGCCAAGAATCCGTCCTTCTGTTTCAATAGTCCTGCCCCTTATCATAGTGTAAGAGTCTGCAGCATTAGAAAAAAAATAAATCCTTTACAAAGACAGAAGAGCGTCCATTACTGCCCTATGCAAATTCACTTTCCAACGGAGAAGTCCTGAATACATACATAAAAAGTTTTTACAGGTGCCCTTTGGCTACAAAACAGATTTTGCTCAGGGTTATGTCAGCAGCAGGAGACATTCCTTGCACAGATCTTCCATTCAGGGGACGCTTAGGGCTGGAGCAGAGGAGATTAATTCCCTGCTAAATTCATCACACCACAGAAGCTAGAGGAGACAGGGCTGTAGCAGACAAAGCTTGGAGGATATTCAGTGCAGTGGCTGGATGTTCAGCACAGGGAGACATATCTGGGTTATGGGACAGGAGGGCCAGCAAAGCTGCAGGAATGCAGCTCTTTGAAGAGGTCAGCCCCTTCTCCACACTGGGGCTCTCTGGGGATGCTGGAGCAGCAGGCAGCTGAGGCTGGGAGATGCCGAGCTGACTGCAGTCACCCAAACCTTTCTAATTTACCTCAGTGTAGTTTGCCCCACTCTGAGCTGGTAAGCTTGGAGGTGAGAGCGGGGCCAGAGAGGAGCCCACACTTGAGATTTCCAGACCAAAGAGGTTTGATACAAACTTCAAGCAAACACATCACCAGCACATCCATCACCTGGTCTGCATTTCATCCTCCAGGAGGGGGAAAATAAATAAATAAAATCTCAACTTAAGAGGCTTCCAGAAGAAACAACTTCAGTAGGGACCAAATGACAGAGCATCAAGCCCTCCCCTGGCCAGTGGCCACCCAACACAGGGAAACCCTTCAGAGCTGGTCCACAGCCAGCTCCCAACAACAGTGGTGGCACAACCCTGCCCTGCAAAGGACAGTGCTATTGGAGCACCAGTCTCCTTCACCATCTCTCCGGTCAGACTGCAAAGGCACAAAGCAGCCTTCCTGCTTGCTTAAATACATCTTCATCCTCTTCTCCTCCCCTGCTGCTCTTCCACTCCCTGCCCTCTCTTCCCCCACCTCACATCATATCTTTATTCTCCTTCCCCTGAACCCTTCTTTGTGGCAGCTTCCACACAACTAACTGTATTTTGTTGTACATTAAGGACAGAAGAGCCAGAAAACAAGGATGTGGGTCCTGCTCCAGAAGGAAGAAACAAAAACCAGCCTTCCTGCCGTTACAGGGAGATGGGAGGGTTGCACACAGCCTCTGGCAGTAGGGCTTAGCCAACAAGTTATATTGTGTGAGAGCACAAAAGTTATATTGTTGACTAAAAGCTGTGTTTATTTTTAGCACAGGTAACTGCTTCCAGCCACATTTATCTCCCCACAAACCAGATGTTAATGACAGTAGAGCAGCTCAGCCCACCAAAGCATTTGTGGGGTGGTGGCACTTGAACGCCCAACATGACCCCAGCGTCTGGTCTATTCAATGACCATACAGCCACATCCCCAGGGCCTCATCCAAAGAAAAACCCTACAGCTGAGCAGGGGGAGGAGAGTCCATCAGGAAGATGCCACCACCACTGCACCCACATTTCTCTCCTTCAGAGAAATGGCACAGGAGTGATGATTGTGGACGAAGGTGGACTCTAGGCACAGGGCTGGGCAACAGCAGCAGGATTACAGCAGAGACAGACAGCATAACTGAGTTATGCCTTCAGTGCAAATCAGAGCACTGAAGGGAGGCAGAGTAACTTGTTGCTACAAGGACTCGGGTCCTGCCTGATGCCGTTCAGATAACGAGTGCTGGAGAGGAGCATGGCAAAAAGCCTCAGCCCACGTCATACAGAAGTATCTCCTTCAATCAGCTCCTCCTGCACCCTCAGACCCACCCAAGCTTTGACCCCTCTGCATTTCACACAAGCCCAGGCTGCCCAGCCCAGAGCTTCCCCGTGCCCTGGCCAGCAGGAAAGCAGGGATCATAACCCACTGCGCTTGCAAAGCATGGCAGAGACAACTGCCTGGGGCTGCAGAAGGGCAGAGGAGCCCTGTAGGATGCTGTGAAGGTGGTTATCAGGCAGCTAGCACCATGGGCATGGGAATGAATCAAGTGGAAAATCTCCTGACCCAAACATCTGTTGTCCAGCCAGGCTTGCCGCTTCTTTTTGGACTTCAAGATTTGGTTTCTGAACACTTTTTGCTGGGTTTCAGCAAGCCTTCCTGCTACCTGTTAGGTTGTCCTCATTGGTTTTGATGCAGAGATAAAGGCTCCCCTCCCTTAAGCCAAATTCCAGTTATGTATTAGAGAAGGAACATGCTGAGCTCCTAGTGCTAAAATACATCACATTTGGTACGGACACCTCGCAGAGAGCCTGGCACAAAAAGGCCATGGTCCTACACATAGCCTGGGAACAGGTGGGAACCCCTCACACAAATGCAGCATCTCTGGGACGGCCTTGCTGCACGGGAAGCAGCACAGCAATGGGAAGCGATGGAGGAGGAGGTGGGGAACCAAGCCCAGGGCCCCTCCATGGTTGCTCCTGCAGCCCTGGCTCCTGCCACAGGCCCTGAATGTCTATCACTGCTCCTCTGTGCTCCCACAGCTCTGCCTTTCCCATCTCTTCCCCTGAATCCTCCACATCTGGGCCTGAACTAAACCCTTATAGCCACCTACACAGCCCATGACTGAGACAGGATCCAAATACTTTGCCCATCTGCTCTAAACCCAGTGTCAGCCTGACCTTGAGTCAAGCACCCAAATCAAGGCTGGAAGATCACAGCCCCTCCAGGCCGATATAGTTACCGTTATACCCCATATACACCAGGAAATCTTCGCAGCAGAACAATAGTAGCCTTGCCATCCCGTCTTTTAAATATGTGCTGTGCGTATGCTACCCATATGTCCGTCACCAACACGATTATCTTTTAAGCATTTATGCCATTTGCTGCAGCCCTCCACAATAAATCAGGCTGCAGTATCAACGTCAAATCATAAGGGAAGATCGTTTTATACAGTAAAGCAGTGTTTTCAAATTGCTTATGGCTGCGTATTAAAAAAATAATAAAAATAAAACCTACCCATAGTTCCAAAACAGTAATGACTTTGCCTTTAAAAATGAATTAGATATTAAACAAAAATTATAGCCCCAGAGGGGATAACTGCAAAAATGTAACAAAATAAAATTAGGAAGAAGAGGGGAAAATATACCTTCAGCTTCAAAGTCAGAGCACATTTCCCATCTTGAACACAAAGCAGCACTGAGGAGCAGCACATTGGCACAGCTGTGCTGTTTTCCTTGCATTCTTAACACCACTTTTGGTTAAATTAAGAAAAGTGACATTCAGAGCAAGTGTGTGCCCGAGCAGCTGGGGAGGAAGAGTTCTGTCGGTAGCAACACAGCGCAGTCATTTCTCATCTGAGAGCATACGGTGGTCCTGGGTGCCTTGAAGTCCCCAGCTGCCACCACTCACCCACACACAAGAACTGGGGAGATATATACACCAGAGCTAGGGAAGAGCCTTCCTTGGCACAGCAGCTCTCATCTGAGGCAATTCAGGACTCTTACTAATAATATTAATCTAATGATAAAGAATAATGTTGTTTGCTTCAAGGATCAACTTCTCTGTTATTTCCCATCCCACAATATCTGATTACACATAGGGCCACTCTTGAATGACGAATGGAGAAAGGACCCTCTATGAGAGCATCACAGCATTTGTGTATCAGTAATAAAGACAAGTAGTGCAAAAAAGCCAACCTGTTCCTACCTGTAGAGGCCTCCAAAGCAGTGAATCTGCCCCAAGATGGCAGAGCATATCCAGGAGGATGCTCCAGTACTCAAAGTTCCATCACTCACCCACACAGCTCCTCTGCAGGGCCAGAGGTCTCCTGGCACAGAGAGGGAGCCAAGACACAGCAACGAAGTGCCATATGGGATGAAGGTATGTCATGTCCACAGAAATCCTGCAAGTTGGAGCCCTCACCAGAGTATGGTGCTCTTGGAGAGAAGGGCAACGATCCTTTTCTCATCCAACTCAGAAAGCAGAGTCCCTGCAGCACATCTGGACACTTCAGACTTGCTTGTGGCCAGGGAAAGTCTGTCCTGATAGCTCCATCATTGCCCATGACCCTTTGTTCATTCTCTTTAGCCTGAGCTCTCCCGAGCATCGTTTTAAATCTTTGAGACCGTAAGGTCCTTGCAAACGAGACTACCTCTTGGCTGTACATTTGGCAGTACATTGCAAATGGGATAAGGTTTTGCAGCCCCAGCACAAAAGAAAGATGCTCCACTCTTTGCACTAGATCTGCTGCACACCTCTTTCCTCCCTCCTCCCCCAACGAAGATCGCTGATTAATATTCCTGTGCAGGTTACAGTCATTGCACTCACATGTGGCACTATAAAAGAGGAACCCAGTTTTGTACTGGAAACACTCTTATCCGATTCCTCAGGGACTGTCAGCTTGCACCAAACCTTTAATAATAGCCCCATAAGAGCTATTACAAGAAAAGCACTGTGGATTAAGCAGAGATGGGAAGACTCTGGCATTACATGAGCAGAGCTGCAGGTTCTGTGCTTGGAGACATCAGCTCAGGACACTTGAGCTGGGACACTGGGGAGGGGGCACAGGGTGACTGCAAGAAGACCGGGCCCCTCTTTTGTTCAAAACTCACCCCATGACAGGCACGTCACACACTGAGTAACACGCTCTGCTCCTCCTCCTGCCCAGGGGAGGACTTCCAGAGCTCCACCTGCCACCACCTATTCCTATAACTTACCCCTGCCAATGCTGCCATCAAATTCAGCTATTGCACAGGTACAGGCATAGCTATCCCTACCTAAAGGTGGGTTTCCCAAGTGCCATAAGCCTGGAAATAACTCAGGAGCAATCATATTGCACCAGGTGCCTGCCCGCCCAGAAATGGCAATAGCCTCGAGCAAGCAAAGGTCAAGCGTCACCCATGTGGTTACAGCTGAGCTGCTCAGGACCTGGTGTAATGTTGAGGATGTGCATCACACAGGCAGAACCCTGCCAACACCACCACGAGTGGCTCCAGAAAGGAGCAATAACAGCTAAAAGCACCCCAGCTTACACCAAGGCAGTGCTAACCCTGGCTCCACGCTCCTGTCCAGAGCCTGGCCTCCTGATGCACACATGGCTGAATCAACAGCAGGCACTGGGCTGTGTCACAGGCACAGTCCTGCCTCCCTCCAGCAGACCTGGAGAAGCAGTGAGCAAGCAGAGCAGCAGAGTCCCTTACACAAACCCAATGCTGCTGCGCTATGGAAGTGCGAAGGGGCTGCACGGGGAGGGGAGAGGGGAGGAGGGTGGTGTTACAGCAGTGTTCAGAGGTAGAGTTTGTGAAGTTCCCAGAAGGAGACTTTGGGGATTTGGGCCAAAGGAAGATGTTAAGATTATGCAAATGTTCCTCATGGGTCTCCCAGGAGTCCCTGGCTTTGCACCCCAAATTCTTCCGGCTCCTCATTAGTCTCTCTCTAACCCCTACTCACCAAGCAAGCCAAAAAGTCATTCTGTTGTCAAAAGCTACTACCTGTCACAGAGGAAACACTTTTGCTCCCTCATGCTCACTCTCTGTGCCAGAAAGGCTGACAGCACCTGTCCTTCTCATTCATCATTTTAATTTCCCCAATTGACACCATTTGGATTTGGGGCATTGTTTGCTCTCCATTGTTGCTTCCTGCACAGCCTGGCTCCATGCACTCCATCTACCCTCTCAGCACCTGGAAACACACTGGGCCATAAGAAAACCTTCCCACCAAAAGCACATCAAAAATTCTCCCGCATGGTACTCACCAGCCAAGGCAACAGGCATAGCTTGGAGAACAAAACCCTATACTCACAAAAAAATAATTCAAAACCTTCAGTGGACTAAAGTACTGCAGAGCTTGGCTCTGGGCCAGCACAAAACCACAGGCTGGGTTATTAGTGCTTCCATGGAGCAAGATGTGACCAACATGCACCGAAAGAGGGGGATCCCAGAGATCTTCCCATCACATGGGGACCAGGGCAGCTTCACACCCATTGCAGCAGGTGAGGCCCTTCCCCAGCACCCCCAGTTTGCAGAGCTCACTTTGCCCTCAAGGAAGCACCAAGTAAAAGGCAAGGCGCAGCAGAGTTGCTAAAGGCAGTCAAAAGACAGACAGCCCAAACCCTTCCGGCAGACACCAACCTGGAGGCAAGATGAGCACAGGCGTGAAGTCCTTTTGGAGGATGAGCAGTTTCTGCCACCCCTAAACTCTGCAGAGCATGGAAGCTCAGGAAGCTGGGGGCAAAGGGGCTTTGACACCTGATCCACACCATACATTAAGTTTAAAGGAGGGAGATGGCATAAAAGGGCCATAAATGCACCACAGTGATTCATGCACAGACCCAGTCCTGAGCTGTGGTTACAACCCTGTGATCCAGTCAGCTGCATTTATCAACATGGCTCTCACTAAACTCTGCTCCAGTTCTGCAAGCAGTTTCCCTGGAAAATGGCTCATGCTTTTGGGATTACCACATCTTTCACTCCTAGGTTTCTTCTCTCTCTGCCTTTGTTTTTTTAATAAGCACCAAATTCTTCAGAAGTCCTAAGGTTTGCTCAGGCTCCCAGCCCTTCCCACCTTCCATGCTGCCCTTCCCCTTGGGCTTTCAGTCTGTCCCACTCTAAAAATAATTCAAGAGAAATTACAGAGGAGTTATACTCCATCCGTCTCTGAAAATGGTCTTTGTGCTCATATTATTTGCCAGTGACACTCCATCACCACAATTACCACTGCTATTTTATCTCTCTCTGCCTGTAGTGCTGACGAGGGAGCGGCAGACAGTGCTGGTGTTTAAGCTGAATAAGTCACTTAAATACATTTATACCCCCGGATCACAACATACAGCATAAATCTAACCATCTATCATGCACCGACTTGATACAAATACTCACCATGATATCAGGCAAAGCAATCACAAGAAAAATGCAGGATGATTTGAGCTGCAGCTGCCTGCAAGTTTTTGACAAGGGTATTAGATGAAAAAATTCAAAAAAGGGATGAAGCGTCTCACCTAGACATGGCTTTTGCTGTGCTGACTCCACGGGGAAAGCAGCAACTTGAAAAACTTCTTGGTAGATTTGCAGCTACACTTGTAATATCCTAATCCAGCAAGGGATCGCCCGAAGCTCAGCATTGGAACTGGGTTCTTTTCTTGAGCAAATCAAAGAGGAAAAATGCCCGGGGACAGGATGCTTGGTATGGGGGACCTGGCTCAGGTCCTGGCTGCAAAGCATCTCCCAGCTGCCCTCCCCAGCTCTGCTCCACTGCACCTTCTGTGTGCCAGGGCTGGGAGGCCTGTCCCCATCATTGCTGTGCTAGGTGATGGTTAAAAATTGGGAGATGCTTGGATCCTGACGCAAATATTCTGCACGCCTTAAACACTTCTCTGAGGGACTCTGCCATAGACTTGACTGGGAAGAAATCACCTTGCACTTCCAGCTGCCTGTCTGCGACATGATGTGGGTATCTCTCCTGAGCAGGGTTGTTATAATGTTGTTAGTGTTGGCCCCATTCCTTGTAGTCTTCATCTGGAATGTGCTAGAGAAAGGCAAGACACTGTTACAGACCTCACCATGTCTGGAGCCAGATGTGCTCTGTGAAATCCACTGTCTACCACAGCACCATTGAGCCAGAGGACAGTGGGGTGGGCAGGCTTCCCTAGGCAGCCCGAGGGGCAGATAAAGCTCAGCAGAGCTCAAGTGCTTCACAACGGACAGGTGAACAAATTGGTGGCAATAACATGTTGCAATCCTAGGCAAGAGCCATTCTCCAAGCAGGCAATTAACCTGACACCTTTATTCCCAATTCCTTTCTCCTTCAACCTCAGCATGAGCCAAGGACAAGATCAAGGAGGATGTGATCCTTGAAGGTCTGGATGCCTTATGTGGTAACACACTTTTGCCTTTCGCCACCTTGCAGGTGCTTGGAGAGGAGAGGGATGAAAGTACCACACATTCAAATTAGGGACAACTCTTCAGCCTCTCATCAACCCCAAGGATCTCTGCTCCCAACACTTGCCTGCTCCCTGAACAACATTTTGCCTGCAGCGTATCGCTACATGGACTGTGCTTTAAATAGCAGCCTTTCCTAGTGGAAATATTTTTCAGCAAACCCAGTCTTACTGTTTTTCCGAGAGTCCAATAAAGCCCATGGAAGGGTTGATTTTTCCCCCTAGGATTTCCTATTGCTGGCTCTCCCAAAGGCAGTTTCCCAAGGCCAGCCAGCCTGTGGTACCACAGCCTTTCCCAGAGCTCCACTTCATAGTGTGTTTAATTAAACCCCACCAGCTGCTCAACAAACCCAGCCTCTCCAAGTGATCTTGGGAAGAGGGGAGGAGAAGGGCACTCTGCAAAGTGGACCAGCAGCCCTGTCCAGCTCACCTGGGAGGATTTGTCCATGCACACACCAGGCTGTGGGCAGAGGTGATGAAAGGGAATCAGGCAGGTTAGTGTCACAAGAGAAGGAAAAAGCTGTTTTGTCTGATGACAGGAAGCAGGGCCATAACACAGACCCTGATACTCCTCTGTGCTGTGCTCAGGTGAATTTTAACTCAAGACTTAACACTAGAAGTCTTGGGTTCCCACCCTCAACTCCAGCAAAAAACACCCTCTGTTACCTGTCTTGCCCGTGGTGCCTGCAGAGCACCAAAGGCAGCACAGGGCCACCACCTCCTGCTTCTCTTCTTTCCTCAAATTTGTCTTCAACCCAGGCAGTGCAGGTGCCTGGATGAAAGCAGAAGCCAGGCCCTGTGGTACAGCAGCAAGCACCACCACTTTTCCCCCAGGCAGACCCCAGGCTGTCTGGATGCATCAGTTTAGGGGCTGGAGGCAACCAAGGGCAAAGCAGGTACAGCCCTGGGACATGGGACAGTGCTGGAAAAACCAGAACTGCCAGCTCATGGAATAAAAGCGAGTGAAGGAAGCAAGACCTCAGCTGCAAAACTTGATCAAAGCCCAGCAGAAATCTGCATGCTGCCAGCAAAGGAAACAGTCAGGGGAGACATGCCGGGTGGCAGAGGGCTTGGGTAGTTTGCTGCCAGCTTGCACTAAAGCAGATAGGAAAGAAAAAAAAAAATCAGTTATCCCTCAGCCTGAAGTAAATTACAAGACACATCCCTCAGGAGCACAAGGTGAAGCTCTTGATCAGATAAGCAATACTGGCATGTAATTCCCCTTGATATCGCCTGATTTGAATTTTAGTGCTTGCGAAGAACGCATGACTGACCGCTCTGAAAACTGTGGGCATCTGTTCCAGCACAGAAGGAGCAGAGCACACAGCCCCAGGCACAAGCATCCCTACACCAGCTCTGCTGCCGGAGCCACAGGGAAAGGCTACACATCCAGGGAAGGAGGACGGAGCTCATCCCCTGCTCCATCCAGCCCTTGCACACCCCACCAGAGCTGGGCACACAGGGACCAGCTGAAGCCTTGTGGGGACAGTCATCTACCCCATATTAGGCAAAAATCAATTTTGCCACCAGAAATATAAGATCTCCCAGGGTTATGAATCACATCATTCTGACACCTCCCCACACCATGAGAGCTGGGTGGGAGCTGCAGAGGTGGAAGGGAACCTGTACTCAAACATTGGCCCAGTACCAAAGAAGTAGTGTCTTGGACATCCATCCTCCTTTAGCACGTCCCCAGTACAGAATCCACCTTGGGGTCTACCAACAGCTAAACCCACCAGAAACCCCACCGCCACTGGAGGCCCCACACTCTTGTAAGACAGAAGCACCTAATTTCTGAGGACAACCCCCAATCCACCCAGAGCATCAGACTGCTTATCCTGTACTACTGACCATGGCACAGCAATTGGCCTGGGAGTGGTTTGCATGCCATCAACATTCAATATCAATGGTAAAAGTCAGAGAAAAAAATAAAATCAGACTTGGATCCAATAATCACACATCATATTAAAAGCAAAGAAGGAATCGCACCTGATTAGATGCAAACAGAAATACACTGAACCCTCAGCTAACATACTCAAGCAGAGATCTGTTGACTTCTGTAACCAAAGTTCACTTCTTCCATTTAATACACATAGCTCTAACTCTGTACTGCATATCAATTGAAACACTCATTTCTGCGACAAGGACAACAGGATCCACTCCAAAACCAAACCACAACAGAGGTTGCTTTAAGGAATTTTGAAGGTAACTCTGGCAAGAAAAGCTGACTATTGAAGCTGCTCCAAATTCAGAACTGGTGCAAGCATCAGGACTTAGCAAATAGCTCACCACAAAGCAAATAAAGCAATGCAGGGCTGCTAAAGAAGGCTGGTCTGGGACATTTTGGGTCTGCCTGTCTTCTTCCTCTACAGCATCTGAATCAGCAAGGGACTTGGTAATTTCTGGAAGACTTGTGTACACTCAGTTAAAATAAAATTCATGATGAGTTTTCCTAACTTGCCAAGAGGGAATACATCCGAACAACAACACAGAAATTGCAGGGGATGAGGCAGCTCAACCAGGAACTTAGAAGCAAGAACATTTATTACCCAGCCAGCCCCTAGAGTTTGCCCTGCCATTCAGCCACACCACGTGCTTCTGCACATCCTTCATCAAAGGGGGCTGCAAAGAGGCACAGCTTTTGCAGAGCAAAACCGAGCAGTTCTGAGGACGTTCACAAATTTGCAAGTTACCACCCTTCAGGCAAGATGCAGTAACTGAGCACGTGTTTGCTCATAGCCTGTCCTGATTACAAAGTAAAACAGGCTTATTTAAACTGCTGCTTCGGGCACCTTTTCATTTGAAGTGACAAAGATGGTTTAAGCAAACACATTTTACTCTGTAATTGGGGCCAGCTAGGAACATATCTGTGGTTGATTCCCACAGCTCACCTGCCACAGGGTAGCTTCTGGCATGATCACTTATGATCACATGAATGTCAAAGCAGTCCTAGAAAATTGTGCTTTCCCACAGGAGCTGGGCACAGCACTTAATATTTTTTATTATTTATTTATTTTATTTTTTAAGGAAAACATGCTTTTCCTCCAGAAATACTCTGTGCTTAGTATAAAATTTCAGGGTGTTTTTGGGGAGGGGAGGCAGGATCACATGTTGACCAGTTTCTTTGTATTTTCTGTAGGGAAGAATGGTTAGTCACCTGCATTCCAGTGCTGATCCCAAATACACCACTCCCTTACTATTTTTGCTTTTATCACTCTACAGCTCTCAAAAAGGCTGAGCTACCAGTGTGTTTACAACTATGCAAACATACCTTGTTTCTACAGGGACACATGAAAAATTAAGAGGGATCAACAAAAGTTGCAAATACATACTTGAAGTGCATTCAAACCCCATGTAGAGATTCCCATTTCAGATTAAAATGGCTTTAAATTACTGTTTAGTCTTCTGCCAAGAAAGAGCCCTGAGAAATGGTTCTTGCTGTGAAGAACTGTGAAGTTTAAATAGTCAAGACTAGCTGAAAGCGTAGTTCTTATAGCCACTTCACACCTGGGCAGATTAAAGTGCCCACCATCAGAAAGGGAGGCTCCTGGCCACCTTAGAGGGAAACTCAGATCTGTCAAGATCCAGTTTGCAAAAATAACATCCTTCAAAACAACCTTTGCACCCTTTTTTCTCTCTGGATGTTAGGTAAGCTGAAAGGTGCACCAAAAAAAAAAAATACTGACAATATCTGCAAAATAATAAAGAATAGTAAAACTAAAGAAAATGGCTGGTCTGGGATTCACAGAAAGGGAGCAAGACTGCCCTTAAAGCCAGCATAGGATGTGCAGCCAGGAAATTCACTGTTAGGAGAAAGCTCTGACCAGCCATGATTCAAGGTCAGCCTGGCCAGCCTTTCATCATCCCTGGAGGATGCAGTACCTCCTTGAAAACCATGGAGTCTCCTTGAAAGCACTCAGGCTATAAGACAAGAAGGATCCCAAACAGAAAATCCACAAATACACCCTGGTTAAGAAAAATTCCACAATTTGCCCATGACTGACAGGTTTGGGTTCATCCTTGCCCTCTCAGAGGAGGCACTGCAGAAGAGATGAGCACTGCACAAGCCAGCAGAGAAACTAGGAGCCCCAGCAGCAAGTAGAGCAAGAGCTGTTGGATGCACAAAGAATATCAATTCTTCTTGAAAACCAAGTTAAAACCATCTCTGTGGAAGTGCCCCCCATATGGCCAAAGCCTTGGCCAGCAGCAGCCAACCTGCAGAATGCAAACACTAATGGTGTGCATCCCAACCCTGTGATTAGATGCAACAGCCTAAGAAACATGCTGCTTCTAGCCAAGGTAGACCACAAGAGCAAAGCTTACTTTTGCCTTTGTTTCAGAGCAGTCTGCAGGGTTTAGCACTCTATTTCTCCCCTTCAATAACAGCCCTTTACCCTAAAAATCAATGCCTCTTCCCCTCCTGGACATGCTGCTTGTGGTCACTCATTACCCAATTAACACCCAGTGGGGACACCCACCTCCCAAGCTGCATCACGAGACAGCCACGGTATAGCTCCTACCCTGGGGGTGGCCACATTACAGCAGTTGCTCAATATTTGGAGACGCCTACTCAGCCTTTTCACATCGGGGGTCAACTAAGGGCAAGACCGCACCTTCACCTCCAAACTGCCTTGCTCCTGTGGCTGCCTGCAAGGACTCGGTTGCTGAAGGCAGAACAGACCCCAAGAGAAAGCTCAGCACCCTGCACTCACTAGGAGAGAAGCAACAAAGGGCAGGGGAGGATCTCAGCAGGTTTGGAGCCTGTTCTTAGCCACAGAGCTGTGTTCCCGCAGCCTTACTCATACTGACTTGTCTGGGTGGCTCTATACACCTGTGATGAGGTATATAAACCCATTGAGGCCAGCAAAGGGATTAAAAAGTATATGGGTTCAATAAACCTACATAGGTGCTCCAATTCAGGGAGAAAGCAAGCTGAAGGGTAAGGCTGAGCAGAGGAGCAGGCAGCTGCTTTGACCTCAGCCATGTGCCCCATATCCTACAGATCCTGCCCTGCTGCCTCATACCCATGTGTGCCACAGGCACAGCTTCACCTCCTCCTTGGAAAATGAGGCTCCTCAAGCAAGCCCATGGGATGAGATCCTGGCATCTTTCTGTATGCTGAACAGCATAAGTAGCTGATCTGTGTGGAGCTGCTTAAAAAGTACCCAAGTAGGGAACAGAAAGAGCATCAAAATCAAGCTCCTGCTTTTAGAAACACACTAAAAATACACTCTGCTGGAGGAGATGGCACAACAGCTAAACCACCTGCTAGGAAAATAATACTCAATTGCTAAAGTGCCTAAATACAAATGTACGTGATTTAGAGACTCTAATTTGGGTAGAGAGAGGTGGGATGGGCCCACTTTCAGAAAGAGTCATTAACACTTCAGAGATGGCAGGCACTGGTTTCGCTGCCCGACTCCTCTTTTTGACTCTCCTGCTAACTTTACCCTCTGGTAACTTCACATAGGTGATAGGGAATAAGTCAAAGATCTACTTCTCTCTGCTCTTTCTTGCAACTTCTTTAGGGCACAACAGTTTCACCCTAACACGAGGATATGAAACAGCAGCCCAAGACCTTGCAGCGTGGACTCACACAGTTACTGGCAACCCACCTGCAGGCAGTGCTCAGGGACATGCAGCTGAAGACCTCTGTAGCAGTTCCTTGTCCACAGGATCTGGGAGGGAAACCTTTCCTCTTGCTCACATGGGCTTTCAACACCCACAGCCCCCTTCCCTGTGCAATCCATTCCTCTTCATGCTGCGGCAGCTTACTCTTTGAAGTACTTAGAAGATAGCACTAAAGCTGGTCTTACGTCCTGCTGCCAGGGTGCCACAAGAGCCAACTGCTCCCTCAAGGACAGGAAACCACAAGAAACTCACCTGTGGGGCTGAGCTTGTTAAATGGTGCCCCACAGCCCAGGTGGAGCTGATCAGGGCCCTTAAGGCCCATTAGTGCCCGAGGGCCCAGTACGTACTTCTCTGCTCACAGCAAAGCCTCTCCTCTGTGGTACTGGGAAAAGTCTGTGGGTACCAAGTACTCAGCCTTTCCTTCTGCCTCCCCAGCCTGCCCTGGAGTTTGTAGTTCTCAACACGACAAAGCCTGAGCTGTGACCTGTTTTTCACTGCTGTTGACTCAAAGGGTTCCCAGATTTACGGCAGCAGGACACGTTACTGGGTGTGTAGTATGTGCTCCTGCTCCTCTGAATTCACAAAGCGAGTGTAAATTAAGGACTGGATTCTTGTGCTGTGTCTTTGGTAGTTGACAGGTGATCCCAGAAGGGTCATGCTCCTGCCTTTGAACCTGATAGTCCAGCATACAGTGTCATGTGTCCTGCTTGTACAATACACTGAATACATACCTGCCAGACAAGATCAGAGCTTAAGCTAGATGTGAAGTTACTTAAAATATTATCTACATATTGCAAGAGCTCTGAAAATGAACAATATTACATACTTTACTCACTGAAAAAGACTCCAGGATAGATTTAGTGAGCAAGCTACTACAGCTCCAATCCGAACCAATTAAAGTGAAGAAAGACTTCCTCTAACTTAAGTGCCATGGATCATAGCCCTTTGCCTCCATCTTTTCACATAACTTTACAGGAACAAGAAGTTAAAGATATGCATGCTACTTCTAGGCTTACATCTTGCACAGACTGGAATTCAATTAACATCATTCTGCAACAAAACTTGGAGAAGCACTTCAGAGCTGCTGCTCACAATGCAGAAGCAACTGAACAAATGATACTCTCATTAACGCTCTGTCTTTCCCTGCTGTGCAAGCCAAATCCTTGAACACTAAAAGCACCTCAGCATCAGCTGGGTTCACAGACATCCAGAGCAATTTTTCAAGCTCCCTGACTTTTATAGACCAGGGGGGAAGGGATTTGGTGTGCTTTAATCCATTCTATTATATGAACTCAGAAATGGTTTTCACGCTCTAGCACTATAAATTAAGCTGGCTGCAGTTATTCTATTCCTGATTATGCTGAAAGTTACTGGCAATTATTTGATTACTATATTTTCTTGCCCTTTTTTTTTAATTCTTTTCCAAATTAACCTGTGAACTTAGTTTCCCTGGTAGTAAGTAAATAATGCAATAAAACTGGAGATAGTAGCCAACACATTCACATCTGGATGCCTGAAATTGTGGACACAGTAAAACCTCCTGTACTTTGTAGGTGGAATTTACTGTATTCACTTCCCAGCCCTTCAGACTGGAAGAACATGTTGTATGAGAAAATCACAATTTTTTGCACTCCTGTATGTTTTTTTAATCTAGAAGGCTAATCACTTTTTAGACATAAGTGAATTTACCTTTGTAAGTCATTAGACAAATACTATCCCACCCATTTTAGAGACTGGAAAACTCAGGTCAAGAATCATTTAAGGATGGAACTTCTTACCCTAAAAATAGTCCAATCTGTGCAACACAAGCTACTATTAAGTACATCTGAAGATGGAAAAGAATCTGTTTTATTAGTGTATTCATAAAAACATATGCAATTGTGTATTCATAAAAATACATGCAATTAGGGAACACCTTCCATCTGTTTGGCTCCCCTTCCCTTGCTCTGACCACTGTAATACCTTGTCTCCTAAATACTGTTAACAGAGGGAAAGATGTACACAGACCTGGTTTACCTCTGGATAAGTTAGGGGGTACGCTGTACAGTTCAGAGTGTAGTAAGTAACTTGCTTCTCTACAGTGTTATGGTATTCTGGGAGTCTAACTGTGCCTCTTGCATTCATGTGAATTAAGAAATGTGACTTTGATGATTTATTTCAGTACAAATTACTTCCCAGTACCAGTAAGCATAGGAGAGTCCAGCTTCAGGCTGGATACTCAAAACCTTAACAAATACCAGCTTTTAAAAGCTTCAGTAAAACCTACCTGGGATCCCATCAAACTCAAGTGCCCATGTCAGTTATTCTCAGTTATTCTAACTATAAGGACATGTCAGGTACACAAAAGACACGATTCAGACAGCATGACTGCCCTAAAATGATAACTTTAGCATAATGCACTTGACAGTGGAAAAGCAATAATAGCTATTTTGGGAACAAAAGAAAAATACAATAGATCTGATGACTAAGTGTTCTGGTCCCCAATGTAAAAGCAAAGTAGATCCCTGTCGTATTTAACTTGATTCCTTTGAATTAAACACTTCCATTAAAAGTTTCCCACAGTAGCTTTAATATTTAATTATGTATTCCACCAAAGGAAAGAACAAAATCTTTGCAAAGGGTTTTTTTGTGCATGTGAAATATTTATCAGCATATCTCTTTGGACAAGTATTTTTATCCCCCAGGCTGGGAAAAAGCTTCCATGTACAAATCAGTTTCAAAACATTTTATTTTACAGCTTGAAAGTTTTCTATACTTCAGCACCTCATGCCGTGACTTTGTTATTTCACTTGTTAATGAATGGTAATTAAATCTCTTTTGGCTGAAAAGGTTGGAGGGCTCCTGCTGTATTACAAAAACAATTTCTGAAAGTTACAAAAATGCCCAAGTGTCTAGAAATTAAAGAGTAAAGTTTGCCATGTTTTGAGTCCAAGTTTGAATCGCTTGGAAGGATTTATGTGGGAGAACGGCATGTCCCAGTCAGTGTGTACAGTCTCCCCAGTTGAACAGACGTAATTATGTCACTTTGTGTCTACCACAGTAAACAGAATCGCATTCTTAATAATGTACATTGTGGCCACAAACTTCCTTGATCTTACTAACAACTGTAGCAAACACTGCATAAACCCTATTATATACTACCTGCACAAAGAACTGCTACATGTGTACATCTAAGTAAAGACTCCTTAATTTTGCATTTGCTCAGTAGGGCTTGAAACATCAGCCTATTAATTTTTCTTCTTTTCTGTTTTCTCATTTCTTTCAGGTGCTTTGAGTCAGAAGATAAATGGAGTGAGTGCTTACAACAGAGGTAGATAAAGGGGAAATAACTATATATTAAGGCATTTTGTGGTGTTACAGTGCTAAATAGAGACACAGTATTGAAGAAGAAATATCTGCATGCTCTCCACTATTCAGTTACACCAGTGCAGGCTTCTGCTGGCATCATATGGGCAGATTTGGTCCACAGTTTGTAAACCAAAACTACGTTAACTCTACTATAAAATGCCTTTTCCTGAAGGCAATACAGTGATTTCAGAGGGAAAGTTGATTCTGAATTTCTTTTAAAATTACAGGTTCTCAAACAACCCAGCACAAACAGAGTTTAGCAAGAAACTGGGGACAGGAATGTGATGAGTCCATTCCTAAGCTGTAACTCTGGGAAGGGGTCTGCTGAGAGCAAAGCCCCCTCCAGTGAAGCGAGGAACATCAGATCTGTGGCGTGGAAACTCAGGCTCCATGTCAGTCAAGAATCGCTCCTTCTCCCTTTAAATAGAAACAAAGAAAAGGAAAATACATATTTCATTCTGCAGCCCAATGATGTTTACAAACTAAGGAAATCTGTGTCCTCCAAAGTTTCTTTGATGCAACCACATATCAAGAGATCATTAAAAAATTGTTGACTAAAGCCTGTTAAGCTAAACCACCAAGACTAGGTGTCTGTTTGGATCTAATTACAAGCCTACTGATGGTTTTTGGAATTAATAAAAATTAGAAATAAATGAGCTCTCTTCGTGCTACTCCCCAAAACGGTCAGAACACCTCATTAGAGCAAGTTTGTACATGAGCTCCATGACTTCAGATTTCTAATCACCATCCCATTCCAGCAAGTATATGCCTGTTTTCAAACAAACAGCTAGATTCATCAAAGGGAGATACTTTCTCTTTGTTGAATTTTAATGCATAAGTAGTGTTATCTGTCTTCACATTTTAATAAAGTTCTAGTGATAATTACCCTGCCTGTGACATTTGCAGAAAACTAACAGTGTGCTGTGGGTGCACTGATAGCCCCAGGAAGTTGCTCCATCTGAGGATCCAGGAGGGCTTGAATTTTATGGCCTTAAGAGGAGGGAACAAGGGTAAGCTGGTTCTACTCTTATGAGATTGGGGAGTTAAGCATAGCAGAACAAATACAAAGGGCAGTATTTCAAATTCACTGTGATATACCTGGAGGTTTCAGAGAAAGGTCCTGAGATATTTAAAATTAACCAAGTGGAGCTTTATGAAGTACTAGTTTATCATAACAGCAGAGGTCTCAAGGCTTTACAAAGAAGGTCAGTGCCATTACTTTTATTTTACAGTCATTGAGACTGAGACACAAACGTGAGTGCAACCACGCTTTTGCAAAATCCAGCCTTGTCACATTAGTACCCTTTCTCAGTCCCCAGTAAGGAAAAAGAAAACACTTCCCAGAATTAATACTTTTCTCTTTGTCCCTAAATAACTGTGTCGGGAGAGGAGGAGGTTCAGAGAAACCCTGTAGGATGACTAGTTATACTTCCTTTTCCAAATTTAACCCTTATGGAGGTGGGAGAACAGGCAAAAGATGGCACAGATGAACTTAACCACGAAAACCATTTATAACGGTTTTAATTTTATGAATGTAGCACTAATGGATGTGCCAGCTGACAGCACTAAAAACTAGCATGTTATATTTAGATGGCTCATCCTATCTCACTATTGGGCTTCCAACTCTGGGGAAAGAAAATGATCCAGAGTCCACGCTCATTCTTTCTTCATGCTCCCATGGAGACAGCCAACAGATGTGCTCATCAGTATGGAAAACTCTATGCAGCCGAATACTGTAATATATTTTGCAGAATTAATGTGCAAGCAGCCACGTGCAAAAGCTCCCAGTTACTACTGACATCTCTCAGTGCACTTATTTACATATATAGGACTGCAGGATCATGTCTCTGGTGTGGATTTAAGCTTCATATTTTCTCACTGATCCTTATCAAGATCAAACTGGAACCCTGGAGCTAAAAGCAACTAGGAAAAGTAGTGAAGCAGAAAGGAGAGAATGGGAAGAGTGAGAAAAAGAAAGCCTCAGGCATCTGGGAAAGACAACATTCAGAATCAGAGAGCAGAAAAAGAGGATTTCAAATTCACAACCAAAATCTTAAACATTGGATTTTCAGCTTGAACACAAAACAAAGCTAAATTCCTGTTGTCAGTTGTTATATTCCTTCAGCATCCCATGGAAAGCTGCATTAGTTTAGCATCAAGACTTTAAATCACAAACCAGAACTGTCTTGTGCAAATCAATAAAAGCTTTAGATGATACCTTTGTGTGAGGTTATCTGAGAGTATTAATTCTCTTTCATACCTGGGTAGTCAATAATGCTATTAATGCTATTGTCCTGACAGGATCCTCTTTTATTAGCAAAACCAGCCACATTTATTTCAGACATGATGTTAACATTAGCCAGCATGATAGAGATCAAGTCAGTGGTTTTGTGTCAGCTGGGATTTAGAGCAACCTGAGATTGTACAAATCAAATGGCCCTGGCTCTTTGGCGAGCACCTACACACCAGGCAGTGCCTGTCCAGCCCAGTCTGAGGCAAGAACGATATGGAATGGCTGTGAAGGGGGTGAAGGACTCCTTGGGGAAGGATCTGGCTGCACAGCAAGCTCTCTCCATTGCAGAAAGCAAAAGACATGTCAGGGACAACTGGCAGTTTGGAAAAGGAAGGCTGCAGAACAAGGTTGTTTCCTTTGCCCTGCTGCTGGGCAACACAAAGCACAGTCTAGAGACTGCAGAAGCTGGTGTTATCCAGGATTGATATGCCCAGTTATGCCTTGGGGTGTGCATATCCTTCAAAGCAGGATGTAGTCCAACACGTTTGACTGGGGAACAAAACAATGAGGGACAGAGGAGAGCAAAGCCCAGCACCTGCCCACCTCTTGGCTGCCACAAAGACAAGAGAAGTGCAAGTCAGGGCTGACAGCACAGTATTGGTAGCTTCTGAGCCTCAGGTGGGAGCAATGAGATGCTATCATCCTGCAGAAGCACCACTAACAGCATCTGAATGTACTTCCAAAACACAGATGTCACAAAGACACCATGCTTATCAGACTACAGCCATGCCTGCGCACAAGAACAACAGCCTGACAAGCTGCACTAATGGCAGATATCTATCCTGAACCTATAAACAGTGTAATGAGTCCAGCACTAATTGACCTGCAACATGAAATTCCATTCACTGTGTATGATTAACAGACCCAAGTTCAGTCACCATCACCTCACAAAATATTTTTGTTTTACTTTGAAGCAGTTATGCCCCTAACAAGTTGGGTTTTGTCAATAGTTATGTCAGGAATTAACTCTAGGTACAATGTAACAGCAAAACATGAGTGAATTTCTTCTCATCTGATGAACAGAAAGAAACATGATGCCAGGGTCCAAAATGGAAACATTAAAACTATTGTGAAGAGGATACTTAGTTGCTGGAAATGGATTATTAGGCATTACAGTGGCCTCACATATTGATCCTAAAACTCCAGGAAGGCCATTTGCTCTGCACAATTGTTGCTAATTCCAAACTTTAAGGTAACATTATGCAATTTGCAGATGGACAAAAGTCACTGTTTATCACTGACTATTTTGCTAATTCAGTCATCAAAACTGTTTGCTGGCTGAAATATGATTAAGGAAGAAATAGATACAGGCAGCTTTGAATTATATTCAGCTACGTAGAGAATAGCTGGCTTTAGTGTGTGAGGAAGGGACAGGCTGGGGATGGAAAGGGGTGGAAAGACAGAGGTTCAACATGAGGTTCAACAAGGCCAAGTGCAAGGTTCCGCACCTGGGTCAGGGCAACCCCTGGTATCAATACAGGCTGGGGGATGACAGAATTGAGAGCAGCCCTGCCGAGAAGGACTTGGGGGTACTGGTAGATGAAAAGCTGGACATGAGCCGGCAATGTGCGCTTGCAACCCAGAAAGCCAACTGTATCCTGGGCTGCAACAAAAGAAGCGTGACCAGCAGGTCGAGGGAGGTGATTCTGCTCCTCTGCTCCACTCTGGTGAGACCCCATCTGCAGTACTGCATCCAGCTCTGGAGTCAGTACACGAAAGACACGGACCTGTTGGAGCAGGTCCAGAGGAGGGCCACAAAAATAATCAGAGGGATGGAACACCTCTCCTGTGAGGAAGGGCTGAGAGAGTTGGTGTTGTTCAGCCTGGAGAAGAGAAGGCTCCAGGGACACCTTATAGCAGCTTTCAAGTAATTAAAGGGGGCTTATAAGAAAGATGGGGACAAACTTTTTAGCAGGGTCTGTTGCAATAGGACAAGGGCTAATGGTTTTAAACTAAAAGAGGGTAGATTTAGACTAGATACAAGGAAGAAATTTTTTAAAATGAGGGTAGTGAAACACTAGAACAGGTTGCCCAGAGAGGTAGTAGATGCTCCATCCCTGGGAACATTCAAGGTCAAACTCGAAGGGGCTCTGAGCAACCTGATCTAGTTGAAGATGTCTCTGCTCATTGCAGGGGGGGTTGAACTAGATGATCTTTAAAGGTACCTTCCAACCCAAACTATGCTATGATTCTATGATTCGATGTGAGAGACCAGACACTAATCTGTGTCCTCTGGGCACCATCTCATTGGTATGAATAATTTAACTGGACTGCAGAACATGTCAGCAACCTCTCTGCTGGATGTTCTTGTCCTGGCCATAGATCATGGTAAATCTAGACCAGACTGAAGTAATATGAAGGATAGCATTCAGGAAAATTAGGCAACAATATTATATCACCTCAGTCAAATTTGGCTACGTTCTGATCAAAAGGGTAAAGCAGGATCTAAAAAAAATCTAGTTTATGCAGAAAGTTGTGTAGACAAAACTGTTATTTTCCCATACTTGGCCTGTTGTTCCTTGCGTTTCTGAGCCAGATATTTCTTCTTCACATTTAGAAGCTCGTTGGCAAGTCTTTCAATTTCATATTTGTATTCTTGGCTCTGCGATTCATACATATTCAATTCTGAGGACAAAACCTAACAAACAAAAGAAAAAGCAGAAACAGGAGATGTTAGTTTCACTTACACATAAGTTAGTACTTTTACAAGCACTTTTTCCTTTCACATTTGATGATATAAGACATCACCACTTTCCACCACATCTCATCATCTATCATGATGTTTCATTTGATCACCTCTGCTCACCTAAGGACAATTTACAAAATTAAGGCTATGCCATTTAACCCTAACAAAACATGTAAAAATATGCTCCAAGCATTATGGGAATGGTATTAATACATACATTAGCTCTTAATGTTCTGGGACGCAAATCTGCGTGAAAATCCAAAGTGAAGGTCTTTAAAAATAATAAAGTAGGGACTTATTTAATAATAATGGGGTTTATTCACAGGGATGCACTTTGTTATGTGAAGTAATTCAATCCACACAGGCAAAGTAGTACCAGGCCGTGTAAATACAATACTGCTTTCATGTGAATCAGTAAATCTTAAAGAAAGTAGGAGCATGCATAGTGTGTTTTCCTTCTTTAAGGGGAATAGCTTGACCTGGCACCACAAAATGGCTTGCATGCCAGTACATTACAGCATACTGTGCCTCAAATACACAGTAGCAATTGACTGCATTAAGGACAAATGGGAACCATATGGAAAACTTCAAATCACATTCAGTTTAGCTAAACTTTGGCTTCTATTTTACATTTTCTACATTGTTTTTCTTCTCCGTGGACTAGGATTTGCATAACAGCCTCTTTGTTTCCTAAGGGCCCATCTGCTCCTGCATTTTTTTCCTCATGGTTAGTATAGACGTGATTATGATGCAGTGAACAGGAGATGATGACTTCAACAAAGAGAGGAGCTGTAGAAGTAGATGAACTCCTGGGGAGATCTTTCATGCAGGCAAGAACAAGGGAAGATCAGCTTATTCTATCAAACAATCACTTTTTAATATCATGCTTTCAAAGTTTCCCGTAAGATTCCTTCAGAAACAGGAAAGCCTCCCTTCTAGTGACAAGGGGTTAGGATAGGTTACTCCTGTCATCCCTATAAAAGTTGCAAGTCTAATCTACATGTACGCATTGCAAGAGAAATAACAAGAATTTGAGACTGCATTCTCAATATATTCCCACTAGTTTGTTAAAAAGAAAATTAAATTGCTTTGATTTGCTTATTAAAGATCTTAATAGTTCAAGAAAAGGGAAGGAGAATAAGCATAATGGAAAACTGATAGTGTCCCAGTATGCCCATGCACAAAAAGCATTTACAGCATTGTGCTGCATACTCATATTCTAATAAGACTTCTCCTCTATTTTAATGAAACAAACTAGCATGATATGAAAAAAAGTTCTTCTACTGCTATTGGTTCTCCCTTGGGGAGATGCAGTATTAACCTTATTTTCCTGACCTAATATACTAAGGCATGCACACTGTTTATCCAAAATCTTCCTGAAACCTCGCTCCCCAGGATCACTGGTGAAATCATTCTGCAAGCCTGGCAGCCCCTCAGCCAGAGACAGAGGGCATCTCTTACTTTCAGCTGTTTAGTCTTCTCTCGCAGAGTGTGCTGGTAGAGCTGTAACTGTTCTGCGGCTTCAGGCCCAGGCTGCCGGGCCAAGACATGCTTCAATTCCACATACAGTTTCTCTTTTTCCTAAGAAAAAGACAAGAGGAAGAGCTCTTATAAAACTACTATAGCAGCAGCACAACCTGTGATGAAATCAACCTCACTGAAGAATGCAACTCAATCAGGATGATATTTGCAGAAACAAATCTGCCTGTGTGTCAGTCTTTCCTCAATAGCCATAAGGTATTTAAAGTTGTTGTGATAGCAGCGGGAGAGCTCATTAAGAGAAACATCCAGCTACTTCGAACCACGAATGAAATACTCTTAAACACTGTCATCAGTGAGCACGCTCTACCACAGAGAATATAAAACAGTCACTGGAAGAGTATCCAGGGGTGGAAAATTAATTACTAGTAACTGTGCTTATTGCAATCTTTCTTCTTATGAGCTACATTTCCTTACACTAAGGATCATAGCTTCACCCAACAGGATGTGAGCAGGCTATAGAAATGTCAGGGAAGGACTGTACAAAAGAATAACTTCTTCCAAAGAAAATCCTGCAAAGCACATGTACACACTCACATATGTATGTGTGTGTGTGTGCATGTATATAAATATATATATATAAAAACCTTTCAGTTTAACTGCAGGGGCCCTGGGAAAGGGAAAGAAAGTATAAACAGCAACAACTATGACTAGCACAATTACCACCAAGTAATTTTTCTTTGTCATGTGTCTCCTCTTCCTTCATGTTGGAACAGTATACTTGTGGGAATTCGATATAGCCATGCCTGAACAGAAACTACACCATGGACCCACTTACAGCTTTCTGTACTGAAATGCTGCTTTCAACTGTGTTTTGAGGATGTACTTGTTTTCAGTCTGAGGAATAAAGCTCTAGAACAAAGCCACCTTCATAGCTTTGCACATTACAATATTTTTAGTATCTACCCTGTCAGACTAAAATTATTATTATTTAACATTATTTAGCAAGATCCCATCCTTGTCTGCTACCTGGAGACCTGAAATTAAAAAGGAGGGTTATTTGACTGGAAGTCGGACTAGCAGACAAAAGATTTAACTGAAGACGACAAAAATGCCAAGTAGGAGATCAGACACGTGATTATTTACACTGGCTTTGACAAAACCCCCTTTTGCTGTCTTTTTTATAAGCTCTGTCTAAACTCTTGCCACAGAATTCTTCCACTGATGTGGGAAACGGTGCCATCACATCACCTAGAATTGCTACATTTGGCCTTGCTCAGTGGTTGAGCGAGGATTTTCAAAGTGGCTTGTTATTTTGAAGATGTAAAATTCTAGGAGTCCAGTCTTCAAGAGCATAAGGAGTCTGGAATTTTTAAACCTCAGCATTTCCTGAAAACCATGTGCTATAATGGTCACAAGTTGGGACCCAAAATGGAAGCACTTCAAATCATAAATTACTTTTGCAAGCATTGCCCTTAAACTCTGAATATTACTGAAGAAGAGTTCTTTATAAATGAAGTTGTTCACAGTTTATCTTTGGAAAAATCGAAACCTCCTGAGACTCAGACTGAAGTATGCATAGTGGCAAAAATTAAATTGAGAATTCATTCTCAGTAGAGAGTTGTTATGTCACTACAAGTGGTTTCTACTACCACCTTTTCTTTCTGAGGAAGCAAGATTTTACTGCAAGTTAGAAACAACAGCAAAAGAAAAATCTGCCTTGTCAAAATCTAGCCGGTCAGTATTAACATTCCACCCCTGAATGTATCACAGATTTGTATTTTGGAAGAGTGTAATGGTAATTTGGATAAATATGGAGCAGTTGATGGATTGAAGGTCTTATGTGCAATTGTTTTCCAATTTATTTCTCTCCTAACCCTCTACAAGGGCCAACCAAGCTCTTCAAACATTGTGCAATGGTGTGTATAATAACCTCATTTAGAGACAAAGCGTGCAATTCTATTATAAGGAGAATCTATCTTATGCAACAGAGACTCGTTAGCTGTCCAATGTATATTGTCTCCATAATCCAACAGAGGCAGAACCAGCTGTCTTATAATGCACATCCTGTCCTTCCTTGCTAAGCGCTGTCCATCTCTTTTACATCCAGTCAATTAATTTGTCACTGTGTTAAAAGCACCATATGTCAGCAAAACGTTAAAAGAAAAACCTGGATACTTATTTCCTCATCAGCAGAAGTTTGTATTCACAGGTTGGCATTTCTATAATTTCTGACATTTTACCCCAGGATGCAAGAAAAAAAAATAAAATCAATTCATTTCAATTAATTTTAAAACAGCAACCACCAGGGTATATCTAAGTCAGTCACAAGGTTCATGTGATAATACCACCAAAAAATGCATTACTTACAGCAGGTACTTTTATCGCTACACATAAGAAATCAGGAATGCCCAGGAAAAAAAAATCAGCACAAATTAATAAAGAAAAATTTTGGCTTCTACTATACTCTAGCTATATTCAAAGAACAGACGAGCTGTGCAATGTGCATTACATGCAGATATCTTATAAATAGCCAACTATCAGATACAGCATAGAACATGTAGAAAGACCTGTAGGGTTGTCTGATGTGTGAGCTGTATTCAAAGTAGCTTTCAGCTGTAGTGCATAAATTAATACCACCAGAAGATGGATCTATGTTGCTTTATTGTTTTGGAAACAAGTAAAATGCATGTGCATTCCCTAAAATGTCTGAGAACAGTGGGGCCAGATGGAGAGAAGGTATCTTGACACTGACAAGAAAATCCTAAGTCAGCAGTGATGATCAGTGGTGTAGCAGTAATTAAAAACAAGAGAGTAAGCTGATCTGTTTGGTGCCTACTGGAAGTCAGTTAACACTATTTTGCCCAAAGCAGAAGTCAGTAAACATTTATTTCTGTTGGCGGCTGCACAGATGACGTTGCAGAAAAAGCTACCTGAAATCTTACACCCATTGTGCAGGAATAAGTCAATCCATTATAGCATGTGTAAGATGGGTTTCTTTGGCTTGTCCCAAACTGCCTTCCCTCAAAACTCCCCTCCGTCCTTGTGCCAGGCTGCAATCACAACATACATCTTGTCAGTTATGTGTTCTTGAGATGAAAAGAACTTAAAGTCACAAACATGCTGCAAGGCACTACCCTTCTTCTTGAGGAGGTGAAGGAAGATCCATCAGATCTCTCTGTAACTCCATGCTGTTAAGCCTTCACCGTTAAGAGTAACATACATGTCTTCAGATCAGGTCTAGACCAGTAACAAAGCTTTTTATGTGATCCTTCCCATAACAAAATTCCCATGGAATTCAGCAGGTGTTTGACTATAGGACTGAGCCCATAATGTCAACCAGCTACATTGGTTTATGACATAACCAAAGCCAAGCCAATGGTGGAGAGATGAGGGCACATTCATTTTGTGCACATAGGGCACACTGGGAGACTCAGATTGAGGGTTACAGTCACATTTCAGGCATTCCAAAGAGAATTTCAGCACCTCAGTGACTACCTGCTGTAAAAATTGTGTAAATAGAACTCCACATTAGTTTTAGAACAGCCCTTCCTGTCTTAGATTTGTTTTCCAGGGGAGCTCCAAGGAGCCCACAGATCTACCTTTAGGCTCGGCCATGACAATAAGTTTCTGCATCCCTAAGTCTCTCACCCATTAATTGGGAGAGGGAGGGTGGGGAGGTGAGTGGTGCTTTCCCCTAAGTTTAACTAGCTGCTGTCTCAGCCAGAATCTGGAGTTCTCCCGGCCTGCTTGCTCTACAGCAAATTGAGAAAAAATAATTTTCTTCTGCAGAGAACTGACTGGTGTTTGGCAAATTTCAACTGATTCTTCAGGAGCCGGTGGTCATGAGTTGGCTTGGTTTAGAGCAAGAAGAATCACTTTTGCAAGCACAATCTTACTTCAAAAGAAGCTATTGCTGCTGACCAGCACAGCCCAATTTGCTCATTTTTTCCCTGCCAGAGGTACCATCAGCACCATCAGACACATTCCCAAAGTGACACCAAGGCATTTCACTGCTTTGATAAGGACTGGGAGGCAGTCACCTGGGATAGACAAATGCACCTGGTATTAGCTCTAAAGATGTGACTTCATTTTATGTCATCTTCTCCCTCACCATGACACCAGAAAACTCCTGAAATAACCCATCTTGTTAGTTAGCCCAGGGTATCATTCTGAGCCAGAGACGATGGATGACCGTACATTTAATGAAGATGTATTCACAGCAGAAATAGGGCATGAAGTCCCAGCTTCCTCATTTTTATCAGCTTGTCTTTCCAAGTAGATAATTCAACAAATTTACCTGGCATAGCAGCACACCAACAGCCTTCTCCACCAGTCCTGCAAAAATCCTATTGTGCACCAAAAGCTTTCAATCACACAATTTATTAAAAAAAAAAAAACACACAAAAAAATCCCAAAGCCTTTGACTCAGAGTAAATTTCATTTATGTTAGCTCCTGTCTCCAGCAATTGAGCTAAAGAAAAAAACCCTGCAAAACAAAGATGTAGAGCAAAAGTGTGCAAGGTAGTATATGGTGGCAAACCCCAAAACGTTTAACCTAGCTAAAAATCCTTATTTTAATTGGTAAGGTGGAGAAAGCAACACAGTAACTCTGAAAGCACGCTAGGGTTCCTCATGGCTTTGGTGAGGAAAACAAGTCAGTCAATGTGCCACAGGGGGTTTCTTGTTTATTGGCATTATAACCAAAATGTCAGCGCTATGCTGAACTCCAGAGCCATTTTGTTTATGATGCCATGCAGCAGCAGAGCATCCTTAAGGGGTTGTGATTCCTCTTCCAAAGTGTTAAACAGGACACTGAAATCTGAATTAAATACATACATGGACATACACATCTAGTCATCGTCATTTTACCCATATAAGCTGCATATTTATTTGTGTGTATGTGTATACCTAACACAGTAGCTGTTGGCTCAGGACATCTATGATTAAAAGTTTTATGAGGTGTAGAAAAAATTAGCATACGGTAACCTTCACGAATTTTATAACAATAGAAGAAAGTTGCCTCCAGCACTGGGAGAAATGTGCAGTATAAACTTTTTCAATAAACACTTTTCAAAAGCTCCTGCTCTTTCTTGTCTATTCCACATCCATCAGCAAACACCTTTGCAAGCATGCAGTTCCCTAGAACAGCTTGTATTTTCATCATCATCTAGACCCTCCTTTAACTGTCCAATGTGAGGGGTTTTATTGGGTAAATTAATTCAGGTTTGAAACAGGGCACTAAAGCCCTTTTGCAATGTGGCAACACTAACACCGCATGAGATGCTTTGGGTTTTCTAGTTAAAATGCTGCCACCAGCTTGAAGGAAAGGCTGGGATTATCACCCCATCTTTGGTGAAATCTGCACCACTCTAGGTGGAGTTAAATGAAACCTGTCTTATGACTTATCCCTCCAGTTGATAATAATGCTTCTCAAGAGCAAATCCGTTTCCTTTGGCACAGAGCAGACTGCACCAAATTGACTGGCATTTTCCAAGCAGCTTAATGAGAGGAAGAAACACCTTGGAGCATCTTCTAAGGTCTTCACCCTTGACTCTTTTTTTTAACAGTAAGAGCTGAATGCTGCATTATTACCGTCTTCCAGGAACAACAAAAGTACAAACATTTCCAGCTAAAGCGCAATTGCAACATTATTATTTGTATTATTATTGTTAGGTACTGGTACCATTGTATCTTTCTCAGAAAGTGTGTGGGAAAACTGGGGGGAGGGGGAGTGTCCAATGGACAAACAAATAGGTTACATATCCTCCTCTCCTTTCAACTTCTGAACTCTGAGACACAAGGATAAGAATCTATCAGAAGAAAATGGCATGGATGCCTCTTGCTGAAACAACAGCTGCAACTCCCTTTTTACTATTGACATTACACAAGAGTTTATAAAATTATTAATCAGGGTAGCTCATTTAATCATAGTGTTTATACTTTACATTGCAGAAGATTAATTATCCCCTGTTCTTCCATATGTGTGAACAGGAACACACATACACATATATACACACAAAATAAAAGTGAGCTGTTCCTTGAAGCTGAGAATTACCCTTGACACAGCATGGATTGATGTAAATATTCCAGCTATTTCCACAGTGCCTGCGGCTTGACAGTTGGGCTGAAGAGAGTTCTAAACAAACCTTTGTTTCACATTATAGAAGCAGCTTGTCTTAAAGTGTCCTGGAGGAGATTCAGAGGTTGATACAAATCTTATCAACAAGGAATCTAAATATTCTAAGTGAGTAAGTCTACAAAGCAAACAGTGGAGAACCTTTTACTGGCTAATAATTACTATATAGAGGGTTTCAAGAAAAAAAAAAGTCTCTTCTTCAAATGTAGACTATTTGACTTAAAACCTCTGTATTTTAACATCAGTGTAAGAGCATGTATTTTAGCTATTCAATAGCCATTTAGATTTTTAAAATATCAGATGAATCAAATGAGAATTATCACAAGTCTGCTGTTAATGATTAGCTGTTCCTGCAGGTGGAGGCTTGGGATGGGGATTCCCAGCATACCCAGCTTCTGCTCTCACTTCTGACTGATCTGACAGATGACCTCAAAGGGTCAGAGAAACTGCAGAGCTGCTTCTAGAAATACCTATCTGTGAGTTAGACACCCACATCTCTTTAATCACCTGCTTGACTTAGATCCTTAGATTTCCCTGAAAGATGAGAGCACTTAGCTTCAAGTCCTTTGGTGTTCTGGAATTGCTACCTCTGAACAGCTGTCTCAAAGTCAAACCACCACTTAAACCTACAAATACTTGTCTAACAAGGCAGTAAAGCCTACATACATCTTTCTGACAGGATAGCAGAGTTTCCCTGCATATGCCAAGTACCTCAGGGAAGAAAGAGTGGTCTCCTGTTACACTTTGGAACCTATTAAGAAATAACAGTACATCTAAGAAACACACACAGCAATTCTGAAATCATGAATGTTTTAATATATGGCTTCCTTCAGACTCACTGTAATGAGAGCTGACCCTCTGCTAGCCTTCGAGGAGTTCTGTTTCAGCTCCCCTTGCCTGCTTCTTAAAATTCAAAGAAACAGAAACAGGACTAAAGGAAGGGGAAAGAGAGCAAATCCTAATGTTCATGTAAAGACAACTGCTGTGCCCTAGCGTGCCATGCCCTGTTTAAGATTACAGCTATAGCTACTAAGACAGGCACGGGAAGACTTGAGCTCTGAGCCTAGAGGATGTAGAGCAACTGGCTGACTGATGCACCCTACCTGGCAGAGAGTTTCCCTACATGGGGTTCATGGCTCCTGTGCACTCAGCACCTCATGTCTGGCTGTCTCAAAGTGAAGAATAGAGGAACAGGGTTCTTTCTACACCTGCTTGTGTCTTCATGTGTCCAATTTTAAGCTACCTTAAAAAAAAAAAAAAACCAAAAAACACAACGCAGTGACTCTGCCTGCCTGCCTCTAACTGCCCCAAAACAGCCTTAGCGCTGCTGCATCTTTCTGCATGTGTTTTCTCAACAGCAGCACCATTCACACTCCTGTAAGAATGAAAGTAAGTGATCAGAAATAGATAAAAATCTAGTCTGTCCCTGTGGAATGTCTTTTTTTGTTGTTGTTGGGCTTTGTTGTTGCTGTTGCAACTATCATACAAAATAATCATCCATCACTGAATGGGATGCTGTAGGTTGTCCATATCTTGCTGCTGGGGGAAGAGCAGAACACCCTTGCCTCAATGGAAGAACGCCTGCCAAAGGGTACACCTGAATAATAAAGATTTGCAGCTGGCTCTGGGCCACACTATATAATATTGGCTTGTGAATGTATTGCTACACTGCTGTTGCACTCGTCCAGTATTTTAACTTCTCTAGCAGCTTCTGGATGGCTGACAGTCAGCATCAGATTGCTAACAGCACTGCAGAGTTTGTGCATTGCAATGTATTCAGTCAGCACAGCAAGTCATTTACTTTCCCTTAACAAGATAACTGGTTGATTAATATACTTTACCCTGGGGTGTGCAGCAGATTTATTTCCTTCCCAAATACATGCTGAATACAGGAATGAGGAGTAAACAAGTTTGTTTTCAGTAATTTGTTATTTACTGGAACAGTTCCTGAACTTTTTACTCAAGCTTTATTCTAGCAAACTATCATTGAAGCTTATGGCAATTTTGACTGAGTAAGAACTTTAGGAATGGGTCGTTTTACAAAATATTTTAAGTCTAATGACACAAGGTATCCATGCTCAGGATTTCTGGGTTCAAACCAGATGTAACGCATTTGAATAAAATACTTTGGTGATCACTGTTTCTGCTTTTCTGATGCAGATTACAGGTAACAGTGATGCACCTTGGGTACTTATACGGCCTCCTCCTTTCAGTATCTGAATGCTGTTAAATCTTAATGTACTTATGCTAAAGTACGGCTTCCAGCCAGGGCAGTGATCCTCTTCTCATTCTACAAGAGGTCTGAACACAAAGAGTTGCTACATGAATTGCCAAAGTTCACTAAAACTCCTCGAAGATACACAGAAATGAAACTCAGTCTCCCAAGCTTCCAGGACCGCCATGCTGAGTAAGCCAATACATCTGCTCCTTGCTTTTCAGAAACACCAGGGCTAGACTACAACAGTAGGTTAGAAGTGTGGGAGAAAAGTCACAACCATAAACCACAGTATACTTCAAGCCAACAATTTTTTCATGCATGCTAAAATTCATGGACTAGGAGTACATGTATTAGAACGCAGGAAACAAATATATACTTGACATTCATCTATCAAGGATAGTATTTGTGTAATTAAATCAATCTTGCATGACGTGGAGGGATGGCATCTGATGACCTACTAGAGTTCTCTTTCAAGCTCAAACTCAAGTAAATATATCAATTCTCCTAAAAAACCTATAAAAACACATTACGCGTTCAGGTACATTTGCTACCTATAAACCCCAAGAGATTTTTATTCCACCTGCAACATCTTTGTAAATGGCATCTGAATATTTCTGACTAAAACACCATTAGAGCAGCTAAAAATGGTGCAGATCCCCAGGAGTTATTTTGATCTGTTTTCTTCTAATTTCTCAAATCAATTTGCACCTTGCTTCTGTCCTAAACCATTTATCATGGGAAATCTGTTTTGTTTATGAGGGCAATGTAGTTACACAAAGATTCAGTAAAAATTAAACTCTTCCTCTAAGAAAATTCTTCACCAAAAATGTTTTGTTTGATCGCTAAGTAATCTGCTTTGCTTCCCATTTGCCAGTGCCAGAAACATTTGCACTATTTTTATTGGAAAATTATTTTCTTAGTCTAAAGAGCAGCCGATTATCTTCACCTGATGACATTAAAGTGATCAGCACCTTTTCTACCTGATTTTTCAAAACCCTCCTTAAACAAACATATCCTAAACAAAAAAAAACCAAAAAGGCTATTTTCCTGGGAAGACTTTATTCTCTTCCATTTGAATTGCAGCATATGTGGGAGGAGGGAAAGAATGTAAATGCCAGTGTGTTTTTAAGAGCAGTTTATCATGCTGTAAGTTTCTATAGCATAGAACAACTTCTAATTCTAGATGGACTGAGATTAGAAGGGCTAAAATAAACTAATGCGCCAAGAAGCATATTCAAAATATGCAGAAATAGAAATCAACTCCTTTCTGAGGAGAGCTAGGGCCAGAACTGAACACCCCTCAAATCCCTGTTGAATTCTTAAGGTTTACAGAAAAGTTTCAGGTAGATATGTAGGCCCTCAATAGACCTTCACACAGGTGACTCCTATCTTTTCTGTTTATGAGATGTGATTACTTATTATATCATCACAGGATTGCATATGAGCCCAGGTAAATTGCACTGAGAATTAACACAATGATCCTACAATTTGCTCATTGCGAGTGGCTCTACACTACTCACAGAACCCTACTGGATACACAATCAGTGTTACAAAAAAATAATAATTAAATTAACTGGAAAAAAATAGTATCAGTGTCAGAACAAAAGGCACTAGAGAAATTCTAATTGTATGGAGAAATCACCATGCCAGGCATAGAATCACTAAAAGACACTAATCCTTCAACTTAACACCAATACTAAAACACAGAACATTTCCACTTACAGCCAAAGTTAAAATCCCCAATCAAAGCCCTAGTTCAGCAATGAACATTTCAAGCACAACAAAAGGAAAATAAAAGGACAGCACAAGAAGGAAAGAACCTGAAAAAGTAGTCCTGAAGGATGACTCAATGCATTAAGTACCTTCATATGTCACGTCATACTGCATTGGAGACTCCAGTTCGAATCAGACTCAAGGCACTAACTCAGTAGACCGTTGTGCATCAAAATATTGTGCTGATAATTAGATATTTTCTGTTCATCCTAGTTAGAACTGGGTTACAGCCAGAGTTCATGGGAATACATTATTTTTTCATTTGAAAACAGAACAGAGATTCTCTTTGGAGTCCAATTCTAAATCAAGGCTATTCTTACAGTGTGCCTTTAACACACTAGTGCCTAATTCCGCATGGCACTGGGGAAGTAAACTTTTTCTTTATGATTCATACCCAGCTGAAAGCCAAAAAGTAAATGTTAGGCCTGAGCCCTTACTGTATTTCTCATTTCTATATTCCAATATAAATCCCTTGAAATTCTGGCCACCAACTTAGAACTGGAGTCATAAACTCAAAAACCACACTCCACCACGTACTGTTTTCTTTCTCTCCTCTTACTTAAGATACATAACAACGCTTAGGTTTTTATAAGGACAGGAAAGCATTTTTCTGCTTTTTTTTTCCATGTCAGGAACCATTTGATCAACGGTTAGAAGTTTTGCCAGCTTAGCTTTCTCAGTTAGCGGTGCAATTTCTTTGTGCTGACATGGCTATGCCAGCTACTGGCTATGCAATTAGATGCAATTATACTGGCAAGAAAGTCTTCTGCCATTCAAGAGCTGGTATAAGCTAAATCAGAAAAGTGACTTTTTTGCCAGTAGGAATGGTACTTTTAAGCATAGAAAAGGCCTAAAGCTCAATATACTCACCCCTTTAATTGAGGGCTGAGAGAGCCACTAGCTTCAGCCGCAACATAGGGCATTAATCCAGTGCTTCCAGAGGAAGTCAAATCCTCCAGGAAATAGAGAGAGAAAAGAGCCAAGTCCTAGTAAAGTGTAAAAAGCCAAAAAGAAAATTTCCCTTTTCATTTTCAGATGGAAAAATCCCTTCAAAAGGCTGACTTTATATATAAATGATAAAGGAGCAGCAAAGAAAGGATTGTATTTTGGCAGTGGATTTTGCAGTTCACCTGTAAGTTTCAGTGCGTACAAAGCACTCTCCCAAACTACCTCTGCTAAAATCTCTCTAAAGGCAAGATGACAGAGAAACAATAATGGGCAGGTCAAAAGACACTCTTAGGGATTCTACAGTCATTAGTTTCCTGACGTGAATTGCAGTTATTTTTATGAAAATAGACAATTCTGCCAAAAAAATCCCCAACTCAGACTACCTACTCTACATGTAACATGTAAGTAGGTTATACTCTCAAATCCAAGCAGAATCTATACTCAGCACTGAAAATATATAAATGCCAAATTTGAGAGGGTAAAGTAAATCTCAGCCATTTTGAACAGGTGCAGATAATACCTAAAATAAAACTGAACTGGGCCTTAAGAATACCAAAATAAAGGCAGCTAATAGGAGAGTATTCTCCTATTTCCCCTAGCAGGCTGGTTGATGAGAAGATCTCTTACTCTACATTTGAGCACACTTTTCTGTATTACATGCTGTATAATGGAAGCTACATGAGCACTGCAAAAGCAATGAAGAACCTAGCAGAAGCACGCTTCATGAAACTGCCAAGCTAGGGTGTCCTGGTTTCAGCTGGGATAGAGTTAACTGTCTTCCTAGTAGCTGGTACAGTGCTATGTTTTGAGTTCAGAGCGAAGAATGTTGATAACACTGATGTTTTCAGTTGTTGCTCAGTAGTGTTTAGACTAATGTCAAGGATTTTTCAGCTTCTCATGCCCAGCCAGTGAGAAAGCTGGAGGGGCACAAGAAGTTGGCACAGGACACAGCCAGGGCACCTGACCCAAACTGGCCAACGGTGTATTCCATACCATGTGACGTCCCATCCAGTACAGAAACGGGGAAGTGGGGGGCAGGGATTCGCCGCTCGGGGGACTGGCTGGGTGTCGGTCGGCGGGTGGTGAGCAATTGCACTGCGTATCATTTGTACATTCCAATCCTTTCATTATTGCTGTTGTCATTTTATTAGTGTTATCATTATCATTATTAGTTTCTTCTTTTCTGTTCTATTAAACCGTTCTTATCTCAACCCACGGGTTTTGCTTCTTCTCCCGATTTTCTCCCCCATCCCACTGGGTGGGGGGGAGTGAGTGAGCGGCTGCGTGGTGTTTAGTTGCTGGCTGGGGTTAAACCACGACATAGGGAAAGAAATGATTTTTAGAAGGACTAGGCTCTCATGGACTGGGCTGAAAAAAGTGATACAAGATTGAAAAAATAGTATTTCAGATAATGAATGAGCAGAAAATTTTTGTATACATGGAAGCAAATCCCAAAGTTCTTCCATTAGTTGGGAGAAAACTTTGATTTCAGTAGCTGCCAGCCTGCATAAACCCACATGGTAACACACTGTTCTAAAGCAGATTTCTTTATGAAACTATCATACCAGCTCTGAGAAATAAAGATGGTTATGTATATGTTCAGACACTATAGCAACAAGCACCTCAAATTGGATAGAATAGCTCTACTACCAAGTTAGCACAAATGAAATAAAACATCTGCCTATTTTGAGTGTTTAGCTAGCTATCGTTACTACTGAATTGAGTCATGTCTCCAATATATTCATTCACATACCACTATAAGAGTGGAAATGATTTACTTGATGTGAGGCACGCAAAAGCTAAGTAAGCTGCCCAAGGTCACACAGAAAGTCTCTTCTGCTCTCTCCTCCCTGTATCTTACAATACCTGAAATGAAACTCTGCTGATTTATACTGGAGACAGCAGCATCCCCTCTACTCCTCCTACTCTCTGTCAGTGGGACTGTCAGTTCTTTGGGGGGATTGAAACTTAGCTCAAAACTTGGCTCAACACAAGGACATGTGGGTGTTATCTGGCTGTAATGTCTGAGTCAGATATATGAGCTAATCATGCCTTTTGCCCTTGCACTCTTTGAAACTATGAGCTCAAGATGCTAACAGTCTGGAAGCATCACATCCTGACTGCCCAGTCCTGGTCTTTGATTGTTGACAACTTAAAACAATAGTGATTAAAAATATATATGTACAGAAAAACAATACTTTCACTACTACATGCAAGGCTTAAATGAGACACATTTGCCTTTGCCTCCCTCCACAAATAGTCTTGGTTGCACATCTCTTTTACAGTTATGAACAATCTTCTGAGATGACTGACAACAGAGGTAAATGACATATAATGTGAATCTTCCCACTGTTATCCATTCCAAGACGTGCAGCTGAATAAAATTCCACTCAGTCAGACATAAAATCAAATTAGAGGAGTTCACTCTGAAGAGAAAGAACTAAATTTGAAACAAATAAAGCAGTGCATAATTCACTTTTAATGGCATAAGTTCCTAAACCACACTAATCATAATCCTAACAAGGTAATACATTACATCATTGTGAGTTTACCACACCACTGTTCAGTATGCAGTAGAGCCGTAGAGCTTCAGTCACGTGAGGGATTTGCCTTACATGCAAAGTGAACGAGTAGGTTTTTTGCAGTCAGGAGTTGTTCAGCAAAGCCTTCTGTTTTTTAATAATTATACCTTATGGCCATACAACACATTTTGTTCATACCACGTGTTCACAAAGACCTTCACCCATCACTGAAAGCCCTTGTTTAACACACAACGTATTTCTCCACAAAGCCCTGCAGTATTTCTCAATGGTTTAGAAAAGAACCAAAAATGCTGTACCTTTTAACTGCACAAATTCAGAAGGAAGGTAATGACTCAAACATGGAAATTGGCTAACCCTAAAGTAACATTTCCTATGTTTGGCAAAAATGCCATTGGATTTTTATTGACCGTAAGTATTCAAGACCTTGGTTTTGAATCTGATTTTTAAGACAGCATTTTTCATCAGCACAGCAGCTCACAACTGTGAGAATGTCCGAGTTAAAGGAGAAAGTATGACCACCTGCTTTGCAGCTACTCTTCAAAGTCTCAGGATTTCCACACTTATTTGGTGTATGAGAGCTTATAGGTTATAACCCAAGATGCTGTGGCTACAGGTCATAGATAAATCAGAAACAAGAAAAGAGTTTAATAATTTCTATAACATGGGACATCATTCTACACCTTTATTAAGTGTTCAACTCTGAAAAGTCATTCCAAGAAAAACAACATCCATCATGTTGCATACTCAATACCTCTCAGTAAATGTCTGATACAAAAAATGTGCCCTGCTGACAGGTTAAGCGATATTTTTGTATGGGATTTTAGAGTCAAGCTGGGTTCTTCCTGTACTGTCAGCAATCAAAATTTTCTGACTGAAACGTAGTGTATCTTTCTTTAATCACATAGCATGGATTGTAGCATGCTTTTACAGCTGCATCATTTTTAAAGAACTAACAGGTGGAAAATAGTGAAAAAGCTAACAAATAGGATATGATCAAATACACATCAGGAGCAGGTAAGGTAAGCAAATGCTTTTCTACATTAATCTATATACTGTGATCCTTACTTAGCAAAAATTTCTGTTTATTTATCCAGCTCATCCTGAAACATTGTTCCCTGCATAAACCAGCTTTTATTTAAAAGACCATTTACAAAAAAAAAAAAAAAGTAACCGTCAGAAGACAGAACTACAGTGCATACAATACAAATGGAATTATTTTTTCCTTATACAAACATTATGGCTCTGCATGAGGATGCAGCAAGATGAATACCCTACAAATCAAACTGCAGGTTGCTGACACCGGGCTCAACCATTTCCAGACGTGGGTTACTTCTAAATTCCAAAGGTGTTTTTAATACTCAATGTTCAATCCACATAGTTTTTTTGCACTCCATTTCAATACTACACTTTGATGTGAGGGAATTTAAGTTACATAATATGCACACACAGAAATCATAGACACAGACGCTCGCAAGCTTCACCTTCAACAAATATCCTATTTGCCAGCATGATGGCCACATACACATTAAAAGTTATGTATGGGAAGCAAGAGATTAAGGTTGGTTCAAAGTAGATACATTCAAGGGCTACGCCCTTGTCACAGGGCAAGATGTAGATGAAGACAACTGGGAGTGCAGAGGTGTCACTTATGCAAGCAAATACAACGTGGGCAAAGCAGTTATCTGACCTAGTAGGTTTGTATCCCTCAGCTCCTGCAGTTTCTAACTCTGAATGCAGGGGATGTTACGCCAACTAGGCACAGGCCAAGTCATCAGCAATTCTCCCACTCCTGCAAACGAGTGGAGACTGAACTGAACTGAGCTGACTTCCAGGAGAGACCCATGAAAAAAAAAGAATGCCTTTAAGCATGAGGGGTTTACCAGGATTTAAAGGAATAATTAGACCTTATGGGGGAGCAGTGCCTTATACACTGGCTGTTATATTGATCAGACAGCAAAACTCACTAAGCAAGACAAATTATATTGAGGGGAAAAAAATTAAAAATTCCAGAAATGGGAGCTAAATTGCTGCTGTTTCCCATAATTCTAAATTTCAGTCATGATCAAACCCTACACTCTCTATCAAATAAGGATACACTGCCCAGAAAGGGATCTGGTGAAGCAATCAACCTGGTGCGTACAGCTCAACTCCCTCTGGAAAGTTAATATTACTGCTCTTCATTAATTTCCTTCTGCTGGAGGTGTTCCTCAGGCCTGCTTTTTCACCAGAGAAGTTTGGAACATGACAGCATCAGTTTCATAAGTTATTAGCCAACATTTTGCTTCAGTGAGTATCAGAGTATCACTTTACAAAACAGACGTTATCATCATGCCAAGGGAAACAAGTCCAAAGAACAATAAAATTACCTGTACAAGGTTATCCAGACACTTAGCAGAAGCAGCTCAGCTAGTACACTTAACATGCGAGCCCTATGCCAATGACCTATCCAGTAGGACATACCCTTTGAGGAAATGAGCTGGGGGACGTCCTCCATCTCTGGTTACCTCTCCTTACCCACGCCCTGCTATGAAAGAGCCCTATTTCAGTCATTGTGGAGGACTCAGAAACACTGTGGTAAAACAGAAAAGAGCTCAGAAATGTTGATGGTAAAGCCCTGAACAGAATGTGGAGCATGGTATTTTTGGCCTTTTCTTTACTATCAGTCTCTCTGAGCGAGACCTTAATTTCAGCATTGTTGCACAGATATCAGTGCCTGAATTAAGGACTCAAAGAATCTCATTTACAATTCTAGGCATAATAATTATTTTTTATATAGCCAAACTCTGACTTAAATCTAGGAAAATAATAATAAAAAAAAAAAAATAGAGTTGCCATAGAAGTACTGCTGCATAGACAGAAAGATTGTGCCAACGGCTAGTATAGTAACGTAAGCTCAAATACCTATTATTTCAAAGATTTTCTTGGGGAGGCAACTTAATGCCTCTGTATCTCAGTTCTTCACTTCTAAATAAGGATAATAGATAAATGGGAGCACACTAAGGATAAGGCAAGGTACACAAAGGAGACTATGTAAAAATCTAACAGAATTGGGTTTGTCCATGGGTAAAGCACAATAAATTTGAAGCTATTTTTGCTACATTTTGTTTAAGCTAACAAACTATTTCACTGACAGCATTTCAGTGCTATGCAACAAAAATTACATTTTTCCAAGCAAAGGCATAATATACCATACATTACCTTCAAATGAAATTGCAGATCTATTTTTTCCTACAAAATAATAGAGAGAGACAAATCCTGCCTTGATAACATCTGCTGAGCTTCTTAAGACAGAAGGAGATTCAGGTCACATTCCACTCTCCATTGAGTGATATCCCACATAGGCATCAAGACTGTTAGGGTATTTAAGACCAAGATGTTAAAATCATACCTAGAGTGGCAAACTGTAGCTATCCCTACAGTCACCAGAGAGAGGGAGAAATATTTCCCAGTTTTACACCTATGGTTGAAGCCCAGAGACAGTCCTTTTTTGTTATATTTGAGAGCAATGTTTGCACTACAGGAATATAGTCTCTCCTTGATTCTACAACATAAATCTTACTGGTATCACTGGGGTTAAGGGACATCTGATACAGTTAAAAAAAGATAAGCTATTACAAAAATTATTTTTTGGCAAAGTTCAGCACAAAGACCTTGAAGTCAAACATCGTTCAGACAGCAACATATCTAAATCACGCAAACTCTGTAGGATTCTTTCTGCCAAAAGCCAAGCTAAGCACAAATGGAATCAAGCAAGGATTTTCCTTCATGTCCTGGTCATAACAGGTATGTTTAAAAGGACAAAAAAGCCTTTCCAAAAGTCTAACACTGACTTGAAGATTAATCTATGACATGAATAAACTAAAGCAAACTTTTAATTTTATTTTCCAGAGTTGTCCAGGTATCAGTAACCAGAATATAAAAATCAACTAATCAGATGCTATTTGTTCTCTTTCAGTGAGTCAGTGCTGCCATCTAAAGCTATCCAAGGGGCATGCAAAAGAAATTCAAAGTCATGCATATAACATGAATATAACATTCAATAAGCACATCTGAGTAGACAGAGAATGCAGGGTAAGTCAAATATGTCAATAAGATACAATAAAATAATGATGCTGTAGTACCTGAAGGAGCAATTCTTTCTCTATCACTTCACCTGTCTTGCTGATAAGCTGCTTCTGTAGTCTTTGTATTTTCTGAATCAGCTCATAGGTACTTGGGTCACTGGCCTAGACAAGAGCAAAGCAGTCTCAAAAATTATACATTATAAGAAGTTAGTGTTTCTTGCTTGCAAATGAAATCTATAATATTTAAGTGTTCAAAAGTGACAAATATAAAGGGGGGGGCGGGTAGTGTTGGGGTTTTTTTAAATGGCATGTACACAAGCAGTCCTGAAACTGGAATCTCTGCCTCTTGAAGATCAGTTGGAGCATGCTCATGTTTAACACTACTACCCTTATGAATCGTCCTCAAAACAACTAATATAAAAAGGAGTCCTTCAGAGCTTAACCCCCAAACCAACAAAGATTGGTAGAACCATGTGGCAGGGAAGGAAAAGGAGGTTAGTATATCATTTTTAGCAGAAACTGAAACTGCCCACTGACAAATGAAGAGCAGTGCAAGTACTTCCTACTGTTTTAAAAACTTCAGAGTGCCAATTGAGTTTTAAGGAGAGGAGGATTTTTCTCTTGAACAAAAGAAAGAGTAACTGCAATAGTCTTGAAACAGGTCGAGAAGTTAAGAGGAACAAATTATAGGGGTACATTACATTGATAAATTATTATGAGGCTTTAAAGTCTCCATACATGTGGAATCTCGTTCTTCAATGGAATTAAGTGTTTAAAGAGGTGACAGAGTGTAGGCACTATACTGCTGCCCTCTATCAACATAGCCTGTAAAGACCAGGAGCTAGTAGATGTCTGTCTCTTCTTCTTCCTTTTTCATTCTTTTGTCAGAGATTGCATCTGGAGGAAGCTTTAAGGGGCAAACAAATAATTCTGTGAGGAGCAGCCAGCAAAGCTCACTTTCCCACCACTTTTTATCTTCTTGTTGGATCCTTACATGAAGGGCAAACTCTGACTGAAGCTTTTCCCCACTTGGGGTTTCACAACACCTCTCCCCCACGTGGTTTTTCCTCTCTCATTTGGTGTCTCATAAGGATTAAACTCACACTCCAGTAAAGGCTCCAATAAAGTCCTGCTCTCTGTATATTTGCTTGAGTTTATAAGGAACTTGGTATCTCATGGCTCAATCTTTTGTCTGATTTTATCTAAATTGACTAATCAATTGAAGCGTAACTGGGACACTAACACAGATAAACATGCAGCGCTCACAACACAACATCATTTCCTGAGAAACGAGGCTAAAAAGTAGTTGAGTTCCCACGACCCACTCAGTCCTTGATTTTTTTATAGCATTGCCCAAACATGGTGTCAATTTGTAACAACTGTAATGATATGAGGGTGTTTGTTCATTAGGAATTGAACCAAAACCGCATCAGGATTATTTCATATGGATCTTGCCATCTACTGGCCTTTCTGTGTTCTAAATACAAACCAGTGACATAGAATGGAAAGACATCATTTCCCATTATCAGTCTCTTCATACATTCATTTTCCCAACACTGGATGTTTTGACTGGCCTGATTTTCCTTTGTTACAAGGTGCTGCTGGAGATTGTACCTAAATGTCTTTAACCTAGTTCAGCGTCCTGCGTTTCATCTCCCTTCCACAAGGAAAGCTAACCACACCATTCAGCTTTAAGCTCAGCATGGAAAGATCAGAAAGTAACTATCATGCTAGTAAGCACAGCCAAAATATTCAGCTCTGCTTCTGTACAGACTAGCATGTTGCCACTCATTATTAGAGCAGCTAAGCAACCCAGGGTGGCATCAGATCAGAGATCCATGCAACAGAGAAATCTCAGCTAGCTCTGACTTCAAAAATATCCAGTGATCCCAACTGATGTTCATATATTTGGTCTGTGCTTGACAGATTTTTTATTTTTCCCCTTTATTTGGCAGGTTCAAATAGTGTGAAATTTTAGATTTGCTGTTTACATAACAGTTGAACTCACATTACCTGGAATGGCTATCTTTGGGGGGCCACCACTGTTTATGTGGAAGCCTCTTCCTTTTCTCACAGATGTAATTTACCTCCTGACTTCATGTCTGTCTACTCCCCAGTCTACCTGTTCTATGAACCTTTCTAATTCCAGCTTTCTTCCCATATACATCCCCCTAATTGGTGAGGGTAGATTTGTATCTTTCCCCTATCATCCTCTTTCTCATCATCCATGTTAAGGAATCACCCCCTTCTAAATTCACCTTATGCATTCTTATTCCCTTTAGCATTTGACTGGCTCCTTACAAATCCCTCTGCAATTTTTCATTGATAAAGTGACACAAAAATAACACTGATTGCATTGTGCAAGGAAACCATTCAGCAGTTAACCATTCCACTGGCACTATGGAAATTTCAGTCTGCCTGGCCCTCCACATACTTTGCATAACAGTAAACGAAATAGGCTTTGTGCTGTGTCACTGATTTGGCAATATAGGCTTTGGGAACTTGACATGCTGACACATCACCTCTAATTTTCTCCATCTGTGAACATTCAAGGGATTCTCCAGTTCTTCTTCCAAAACTTTGCACCGAGTCTGTTCCCTTAATAGTTCCTTCCGCATGTGATGAACCTCCTGCCTTAAGACCAGCATAAAACAAACAGAAAAAAAACACAATGAAACCACATCAGTGTGACCAAGGCACTAATATGGACATTAACAAATCATTCTCCCAAGCACTACAGCACTGGCAAAGTGTCTCTTGTGATTAATAGTCGACACTGATACCACTAAACAGGTGGAACCATAAGATAACGCAGTTAGACCTCTGCACTCACTTCAGCAAGAATGGCTCAAAAAAAGGGACTTTTCATCATTTCCTGTGGAATCTACCCCACAGCCTACTGGATCTCACTGCCCACATCTTCCCATGTACATTAAAGCCAGAAGGACAGTTAATTCATCTAGAGGACAGTTAATTCATCTAGAGTAACCTACAAATCAGTTATGGAGTCATATCCAGTTACTGCTGTATTGAAACTAACAGCCTGTGTTTGAAAGAAGGTTTTAAATCTACATGGCTCACACAACCCAGTAAATAAAACACACTCTAGGACCTAAGTATGATGGACACTGTTCTTTAAAGAACCCAAGTTTGATTTCTTTTATTACCTCTCCTCAAGGAATTTCAGGGGTGATTTGTTGCTGAATTTAAAATTAATTGAGGACTCCCAGGATGCTTTGACAACTAGGCTCTTACAGTGGGGATAGGCGGTCGAGGAGCAGGAAAATAAGGCACATTTTACAATGGTCTGACCCTTATCACTTTAGTGCATGGATCCTGTAAGTTCTCCAAGGGGAAAGGGGGTGAAGGATCACCATGTGCCTACTCTGCCACTGAATCTTTTCCTGCCAAGCTCAGAGTTGCATTTAGCTCACTACAGAGAAAAAGGCCTTTTTTAACTGTGAGGTTGGACAAGGTTATGGAAGAGGAAAAAACCCCACATCTCCAATTGGCAAATCAAGAAAGCTAATTAGCAGCACCAGTGATAAATGGAGTCTTTCGACAGGCAGTTTTCATGACAATTTTGGACTTCATTAAAGTATGTGATTGCTGCTGCAGTTAAGAATTGATCCACCCATCATGGCATGCATTGCACTATACTTCAATATCGTCACTGAGTTTCAATACAGTACAGACTTTCAGCTGAATGCATTTGGGCAGCAAGTTCAAATCCTATTCCTGTCTGCAGTCAGTCAATGAAAACTGCAATCGCTAATGTTTTGTGCACAGTTCTCTTTTCTGTTACACCAAATCAAACTGGCATAATTCCACTGGAGTCAATGGGACTGACCATGGACTGAAGTTAATTTGCTCCGGTGAAAGCCGTGGAATTATACTAATACAGTTAAGCTAAAGATGCCACCCAAAACTGTGGTAGCTACACAGAATTAGTATGACTGTTATCTGCTAAAAACATAGCTGCCTCCCCTTACAAACCAAGACTGATTCTATAGAAAACGACAATAGTTTCCCATCAGCAAAGAATTCACCTCAGATATGGGAGGGTTAAAAAAAAGAAGGGAAGCATTAAGCCAGAGAAGGAGGAGATAAATCAGGCTGGGGCTATTAAACTTCTGTTTTAAAGAAACACAACCTTCAATGAAAATTTAGCTAAATCTTTCTTAGAGAGCAAGTCTGCATATAAATCTGGAAGGAGAGAGCTCTGAAAATGTGCAGCGGTTTGTTATAAATATGTCAAGTGTTCCCCATCCTCTGTGGATTGCCTAATAAAAAGCAGTTCCACTAATTTGGGCCTTGGGTACCACTAAGTAGCTCACTGAACTATGAACACCTTTTCTGCTGCTGTCTGTCAAGTTTATTCTGTAGGCAGTAACTCACAGTACGAGGGGAAATATGGAAACTATTTCAACTTTGGCCAAGATGTCTTTTTTCCTGCTTTCCTCCTTCTTATGTTTTGATTTTCTTAATTGCTGATAAGTTGTTTTGTGAATTTAATCCAGCCTGTGTTTGAGGTCAAACCAAACAATCCCCTTCTCTAAGGTATAATATTTGTTGATACAAATCTTTACCATGCATAAAACATATTTTCTGTCCCAAACACAGAATCATGGATGCAGTCACTATGGAAATGTATTCAGTCAGTTTTTCTACCTGAGCTCCTCCACATTAGCCACACTCTTGCCAAGTATTCCCTTCTCACGACGAAGTTTTTTGATCTCGAGCTTGAGAAGTCGGATGTCTTCCATTCTCTGTCGGTATTGGGTTTCACCCTTGTTTAAGATGGACTGCTGGATTTTTATCTTTTCATAGAGCAGAGCTACTTCATCATTGCGCCGAACAAGCTGGGACCCTAGGATATCTCTCTCATTGATAACCTAAGGACACAGGGCAAAGCAATAATTTCACAGTTCCTCAGTACAATCCTGAAGTATCATGACTATATTTGCATCAGTCAAAATCATGTACATTAAGAGGTTTCACTGTTATTAGTGAAAGAAATATGGCAAGGGCCTAATAGTTTCCCCTATAAGGGTTCAGTCACCTGAATAGTATAAACTACGTATTCTGTTCAATTCAGTATCTTAACATTTTTGTTTCAATGGCACTATAAAGCTTTAGTAGTACCACATTTACAGTAGCTGAGTATCTTGACCTTAAAAATACACTGGACAAATGAGGGAACAAAATGCAGTGTGTTCGAAAAGTCAAATTAGAGATTTCTACCTGGTCAAATTCCTTCTTCTGCTTCAGCCTCTCAGCATCAGCTTCAGCAATGATTTTTAGGAGTCTTCTCTCTTCTGCCTCCTGATTTTCTATAAAGTGTTTGGTTTCCAGAGCCTGTTTTTTCATCTTAAGCAGTTCAGCCTGATGGAATCAAAGAATATAGGTAACCTGTGCTTAGTAACAACTTTGCATTACATAAACCTGGGATTAAGAGTCAGGATTTTAATAAAATCTCATACGTTCTTTTAGTTTCCTCAGAGGTACATATTTTAGTGATTTGTTCTCAAAAACTAACAACACAAGCAAGCATGAAGAACCATAAAGAATGTTGTAAACAGTATTTTAATATCGTTTTGTTATACACAACAGAAATTTGAATGGATTTTTATCTATGACAATGGTTCAAGTGGTAATTCAGGGACACTTCATTTAATAAAAATTTTTTGAAAATTAAATAGGTCATATTTGGAAAGCTTTTCAATGGAGTTGTTATTCAAATTTCAAAGTCAGTCTGGGATGTAAGAAAGGATAGTTCACTCTGCTGGAAAAAGCAACATCTATGGTACGTATTACAAACCAGCATCAACTCGGGACAGGCTTCAGACTGGAATAACAGAATTGGTGGAGAAGATGCCAGCCAGGCATGGAACAGCAAAATTAAAGAGCTTTAGAACTTTTTTAGTGGATGTGTAGATGAGGAAGACTGTGAAAAGAGGGGCTGTCCCTAAGCGCAGGAGTAGTAATGCACTCTTACAGTAACTGCACACCTCTAATACAAACTAACTCTGGAATGTGCTCAATAATTCTATCCCACTATCATGAACTCTGTAATTCAAGGCATGTATGTAGATAAAAACTAATAACGTCTTCTTGGATTATTAGAAATTTCTATCATTGCTAGGCAATTAGTTAGAGCCAAGATGGAACTAGCTGACTACAGCCCATTTTCACAGATATGAAACTTTCAAGCCTTGACTCAAAGACTTTGCCACAACTCTGACCCTTATAAAGGATGATGTTCAAGCTGCCTTTTGGGAAAGAGCATCATCCAATGCTGAAAGAATGAGGCTGTGATGAAGGCTGCACCTGCAAAAACATTGATTTAAGACAGAAACAGTTCCATTGTCATAATAAAATAGCTTGTTCCATCCTTATTTTCTTTAATAAAATTCTCATTTTCCCATATGTGCAACACTCATATCTCTCTTACTCAGTGTTAGATGTTCATCAGAATCCATCAGCCAAATAAAAATGCAAGCCACTTGATATTGAAATGCAATCAACACTGTGCAAAAGCTGTCTACAAATGTAAAACTGCTCATGTGTTTGGCATTGCTGGATAATATTTTTTTAATATATCAAAATTCTATGTTCTCCTTATGTCAGAAAAAATATGAGTTGTAAACAAGAAGTGGCATTAGATGTTGGCAGCAAACATTCATATAAACAAATCTCCTCACTGGAATGCACTAAGTTATAATAAATCTGAACTGCCTTGTATAGTAAAGAACATAAATACTTTAAGCCACACAAAGGCCCCACAAGCTAACAGGACTTTCAGTGAGATTAAATATGCTAAAAACTACAGTATAAGGGTCTGTGTACATTAGGTAAGAGAAAAGGAAATGAATAAACAGTCACTGTGCAAGCAGAAAAATGGTCAGGTCTAAAACTGCTGTAAATCAGCACAGCTCGTTTGAAGTTGGTTCAGAGAGTTTGTAAGAACTGAAGAACAGTCAGCAAGAACAAAGAATTTAAATGGGACCTACGCCAATATCTCAAACCAAATTCTTGTTTAGATTCCGAAATATTTGTGTAAGTAAGTGAAGACTTTTTTTATTTGTTCTAGAGGTGGGAGGAAGATATGAATTTTATAAAAGGTATAACTGGGGCTGGACACAGAATGCTGAAATAATAACAAGTCAGAGGTTTAACATCCAGATTTCTAGAAAATGCTTAAAAAAAAACAAACCTGTATGAACATCTACAAAAAATATACAAAAGCACTTGACAGCAGGTCAAACCTGGAGGGCCACAGCTCTTACAGCTTTCAGATATATATTTTTCAACATTTGGATGCTTTGTCAAACCAGTCCAATCCACAAGCCTGTATGAAGGCCAAGTGAAACCAAAAGATGGCATTGTACTGGCTTTAATGGAGCTGGGATCAGGCATCCTCCATTTCATTTACCATGATTACACATTTAAGACCTCTATGCTAGCTGAGGCAAGCATAAATCTAATGTCTGTATAATCTCATTCCTATAAATCCCAGTCCTCCATGATTTAGCATGTTCTTTAAACTGATTTCCCAGGAACAGCTTGCTTGCTTCCTTCACATCAGCACAAACAGGACAAATTGAAGCTGGTTTGCTACACAAATAATTGGGTTCTTTTGCCTGTGTCAGTCAGCTCCCTCTTTGAATCCCCTTCTGCTTTAGTATTCGGCAGAGACACTCAGGTAGAAGACCACAATGCCCTAAAGCTAGCTGGTAATGTGATGTCAGTGTATGGACATACTTGCTAGTGAATAATTGAGTGGGTAAACCATGTAGCAATCACATGTTTGTCAAATGGATGGCAGACAGTTCTGAGGTGATGAGACAGAATTGGGGACTAGTTAAGGCAGAAAGCTGCACACAGGAAATGAAACACTGTTTGACTTCTCCATCACTGACAGAACAACTCTGAGACAGATCAGGTACAAGAACACAAATTCATCACCTTTTTACAAAGCTCTATTGACATTTTGTCATAACTGTAATATGCTGAGAGGGGCTGAAAACTCAAGGAGTCATTGCAGCATAGCAATAAACTGACAAAAGAAAACACTGTGGAAAGTGGCAGGGGACTTTTGATTTTGGGGGGTGTTGTTTGCTTCCTGATTTTGGATTTTTCCTAGTGCTTAGTGAAGAGAAAAAATAAGCTGCTGTGGACACTAACTCCTTAAATCTTTTGAGAGCGCAGCAAATTGGGTTGCGATATCACCACAAATCTAATAGCTTAGCTAAGGATGGGCTGCAGCCAGTGCTGGGAAGAACCAGAGCTTCAAGTTCAGTTTTCCTTCGATTTAAAACAGATTCTTGCTGCTTTATACCACAATATTAAAATAACTTTCTGTGCAGACGGACCTACTAAAAGGCACTGCCTAACTCCCAGAAGGCTAATGCTTGCTAGTCACACAGAAATACAAGATTGTGAAGTGTAATATAATGGGGTTTTCACTTAAAAACAGCAGAGAGAAAAAAGTTTTTAAAAAGAAAAAACTTGAATTATAAGGGTCTATTTTAAAAAGTATGTTAGAATCAAGCTATCCCCAAAATCCACATTTCTGCAAGCAAAATGGAACTTTTTAGTAAAAATGTTCAGTCACCCAGAGATTTAAAGCTTCCAACAGACAATCCAGGACCTTTCTGATTATAATTATAGGCAGAGATTAAATTTGTCAGATACACAGAAGATTTGTGTAACTAATACCTCTAAAGGGTAGTGAAATCTTGTGCTTCAATTACAGAATAGTTTATTAAAATACAGCAAAACAACTAGCATAGACCAGGAACATAACGCAGTCTGTGAACTTATGGAAGCCATCCTTTGTAAGAAGGTGTATATGTAAAGGCTCTTACTTTCAATGATTCCTTCTCCTTCTCTGTTTGCTGATGTTCTAGATGTGCTTTCACAAGGGCTGCTTCTTTGTCTGTGATCTCTTCTTTCAGCTGATCCACCTGATGTGTCACAGTTTTCAGTTTCTTCTTCATTTCTGCTATCTCATCCTAATAGGACAGGAAGTGTGATCACAGAGAGGGATCAAAAAAGAGGAAGTTTGTGACTGGATGTTCAGGCTATTTTGATGTTGGAAAATGCAACAGATCTCCTCTTAAGAACTGTGGCTGTACATATCACAAGACATTACTTTTTAATCCAACAGAACGAAACAGTTTCATTAAATGACATTTTTTTGTTTATGCCAGCATGACATTACAGTAAAAAAGCCTTTAAAAGATACATTGACAAAAATAATGACCAACAATTATGAGTATAATAAGCCATTTAATTTAAAGTGCTGGGCACACAATAAGAACTAGCATTCAATCCAAATTAATAAGATTCTGATCCTACCCATCTGTTTTCATGCTTCTAGTAATGTGTTTTTCAATAAGGTTGTATGCAGTTGGGCACAAATGTTTGAAGAGAAGCTGTTTTTATACAAATGAACATACCCATAAGTAAGATACTTATATGCCTTTAAGGGAGTATAGGAAATGCTTATCTCCATTTTGCCTATGTGGTCAGCTTGCACATAGGTGCAAGGGGGAAAAGAGTGTTCTCAGAGATTGAGAAGTCCCTGGTATGAGAATATTTAGTATATATTTTAAGCTCAAAACACAGAGCAAAAAGCCTGGTAGCACTGCAGAGAGATCAGGTCAGTAGGAATACTTCTACTCACAGCAGAGAGGTGCCTGCCCATACAAAATTAAGAAACTGTTTCAACTCATTGCAGTGACGGCACATGTCGTGACGTGAAATGGAAGCTAATAAATTCAATGCTTAGACAGACATGCTCTTCTGGATCTAATGAAAGTAGCTTTAGAAGCTATTACTCCTCCGCCAGAGGCTGCCACCTCACAGAGAGGACATCATAACCTTTCATGGGAATACATTCTGTTTCAGTACAAAACCAGGGTAGCCTAGAGCTCTTTCAGCACTGTCCACCATAGGTGTGAATTTACTTGACAAATGAGTGATGTTTTCTTGCGTGAAATGCTTAACATAGTTCAGCAAGATCTTGAGTCATCGCAGTCTTCACAAATAGTACAGAGAAAGTAGTGATTAGTAGTCTGACAGCCCTCAAAAACAAAATCCATGGATTCCACACTTAGTTGGCAAATTAAATGAACCAGAAATAAATGTGGCAATATGCCATTAGGCCCACCTGTTTGAATGTTCAGTCACTCCCGTGAATGCAAAAGTCATATTAAAAGCTGGTTTTGCTAAATAGTCTATAAATCTCTTCAATGTTGCAAAAGATGAGAGAGATTTAAAATATGGTGCCCAGACATACACCCAAATACATTCCTGATTCTGTATTTAATGAAGAACAGTAAGAACACACAGTTTTTGCAAACAGGTCTCCTAATCAAATTGCTTAAACAAATGAGCTCCTAACACCAAAACAAACCCCAAGGATGAAAGCATCAGATATTTATCTCATATTAAAAGCCTGCCAGCATGCCTTTTCCGGGAGATTTTACTGAGCTGAACATTATGTTACTCTGGAGACCACTAGCAAGGTGGGCCACAGGGGATCTTTCCACATTAAGCAATCCAAAAATACTTACATCTAGCTTTATCTAAATAGGTTGTGCAAATTTGTTTTACTTCCCAGAAGGAAAAAGAATTTGCCATAATTTTTTTAACACAACCCTCTTTTTTATTTTTTTCTTTCATGGCTGGCTGACCTGTTACTGAACTATGAATGGCTACTTTTTCACTGCTACACACAATATTGCCTTGGCCAAAAGATCTTTTGAGGTCAGCTATCTTCTCACACAGGACTTGCTAAAGAAGTTTTATGGTAAGCCAAGTAAGCTTTTAAAGTCTAAACACCAGCCTCTAATGACTGGAACTGTAAACAGCATTGTGTATACCACCATATAACATTCAAAACCTGAAAAGGCTGTGGAGTTCATTGCTTCATTTTGTAACTCAGCACATAGATGCCAGTTCTTTATAAGTAAGCAAATTTATGTTGTATACTTAAAAAAAAAAAAAAAAGTCATCAGTGTTGCAATTTTTCACCCTTATTTCTCCTGAGAAATTGTTTAGGAGCAGCAAGACTCCCAACACTGCGTCCGCTGATGAGAAGCGGACAAAGGTCAAGTAAAGCATCCCACATCAATAGCAAAATGGTTAATTCCTAATCAAATTCAGCACACAGTTGGATAGGAACTTGGGCAGTTCATTCCCATCTGTTTCTCAAGCAAAACACTTACCTATGCAAACCAGTGTATAAATTGGTAATCTACTATATATGTCTATGTTACAAATCCTTATTCTGAAATAACCTAAGGCTGTAAGTCACAGCTATCCAAGGCCCCAATCTCTTCCAATTGCAATAGGATTTGTGTAGTATTTTAGATCTTTACATCAGAATAACAGAACGCATCATTAAGTGATCTGTTCGCTTCCTCTAGCATTGTTAGTGAGATCCCCAAGGAAGAGAGATGAATGGAGAGAATCATTATCTGAGGAAAAAGACACTCCCTGAAAGGAGCAAGCGAGGTGGAAGTGTTAAGTTCTGTCAGAAAATTCCACTTCAGCTGGGAAAGTGTTCCTTCTGCTTTCTAAATCATGATTCACAGTAATGTGCATACGCATTCAGGGCTAAAGAGGCAATCTTATTTCCCCTTATACCCTATTTCCCATACATGCAGACAACTCCTAAAGGAATAAAACAGAGTGGAACCAGGATGGAAAGGAAAAAGTTTCTTCTCTGATAGCGTTTTATGATTCCGTAACTACAGTGTACCGTGATTTTGTGTGTGGTTTGAAGCAGGGATATTGCCACACGATGACTGTGGACTCCTACTTCCAGTCCAAATACAAACTGTCCAGATAAAGCATCAGGGACCCAAAACATCCATTTCCCCAAAACACAGAGGAATGAAGAAATCACTTCTGCCATTTATCCAGTGAGCTTTCCTTTTAACAAATTAAAATTACATCAGGAAAAAAAACAAGAGCAGAGAGAGAAACGCAAGGAAAAAATGTATCCTTCTACCTTAGCTTCAATCAGTTTTTTACTGTACAGGTTCCTCTCTGTTCTCACAGCTTCACAGCGGTTTTGTTGCTGTTTTAATTTAATCGCAGACTCTTCAATTTTCTTCTCATAGTCACAGATCTGCATTTCCCGTATTTCAATATCTTTCAGGTGCTGGAGGACCTGGAGTGGAAAGAAGTGAACATGATTAAACCATCATCACAAGATTATAAGGATGGGACAGAGTTTGTGATTTTCTTCTAAGATGACAAGTTCAAATCCTGTGATAAGAAGTTTTAGCTACAGCTAAAAATCACTTCAGTCCAAGTACAAGTTTAACCTTTCTGGATTGCTTATGTGGGACAACATTTTATTTTAATCTGATACCTAGGTTTTGTTCAAGACTAAAACAGCTTTCACCAAGAATAGCCTTAGGTTATTTATAGAGCAAAGCTAGACTTTGTATGTTGTTTTGGATGTCAGCTGTATGATAAGAGGAATAAAAACACATATGTTTTTCCAAGAAGTCCTGCATGTACTCCTATCAACCCAACTTTTTTTTAATGAACACATGATCACAAACTGTTGATGATCACAAACTGTTGATATATAATTACAATAAGAAGAAAGTCGGTTAATGTAACTTACACTTGATCTAAACAAGCAGGTAATCACCATTAGTTGCCTCTAAGAAGGATTAGAAATAATGATGTGAAGATTACCTAAAGAGAATGGAGTATTGTAGACTGTAGAAAGAAGATAATCACATGCAGTATCAATAAAAAAAATACAAAATTTTATATACACCTTTATTAAACAGTTACCACCATAACAATACATAAGAATTACTACATTAAAGGAGCAAAAATACAAATAGTTGCTAATCATTATGATGGGCTTCCTAATTATTTTTTTAAGACATAAGAACCTTCCTCCTGCCATACAAAGTTGAAAACTGAGGAGCGCAAACAAGCAGTATTCAAACAGAATCCAGCATTACAAAGAAAGAAGATTAAAAGAAATAAAAAGAAAACTAAGGAATACACACATCAAGAACATTATTTTTCAGGTTCATTGCCCGGGGGAGAAAACGATGCCACCCTTAAAGCTGGGAAAAAGATCAAACATTAAAGAAAAAGCTGAGGAATCACATGGACAAAATCCAGGAGAGAAGTCCCATTTACAGCTGCATTTCATACCCAGTTCTCCTGAAACTGTTTTTGAAGGTAACAGTTTGAGCTAAGATTTATGTTCATATGTCAAAGCAGAAGAATAAATATATATATATATATGTTTACATCAAATAGTCAATAACTGCAAAGTTTGCGGTCGACAATGTTGTCCCTTGCTTAGCAGTAAAGCCTTGTGAGGTCTAACTACGGGGCAGGAGCTTAATTAATTGATCATTCTACCAGGTACCTCCAACCAACTTTGAAGATAGGGGATAGCTAAATAGAGAAAATTTTATTACAGCAGCAGGAATACCATTCCAGCACATTTGTAGCCGACTGCAGAGGATCTCAGGAACTGCTTACAGTGCAATACAAAAACACAGTCCCAGTTTATAACTTACTCCTGCCTTTTCTGTTAAAACAACCTGCCAATAGTAATAGCAGGGAGAAGAAATCAATAAGGCATGATCACTAAGGTGATCATAGGCTGGAGCAAGATTTGAAAGTAGGTCACTGCATTTGTAAGTCTTTTACTTGGTTTTGATACAACGTAAGTGCAATAAGCTTGTGGGCTAAGCTTTCTGAGTTGTGCTCACAGGCTGGATGCTGACTCTGCTTTTTCAGGAATGATTAAACTCAAATAATTCTCCCTTATAAAGACAGAAAAGATACATGGAATGTTTTCCAGCGGAGCCCTGTGGAAGGCTGAGCATTCTCAATTCTGATTTGGTTGATAGCACACAACACCTCTCAGATTTGGCGAGGAGGTGCCAAAACTAAGCAGAAAGTATTAGATATTCATAGATTTCTTCTGTGCCCTCACAGGGTTTTTTTATCCGTACACTTATCTATCATCTACTCTTGGTTACCTGTTTAGTTCAGTGAACCTACTCAAGATCTCAGTAATGGTGCCATCCTTATTTGCTTACCTTTATTTAACCACTCTGACAAGTGCTGCCATGGTCTTAATGATATGCCTAATGTTGAGCATTACGTTTTCCAAAAGATCATGCAACTTAAAAAAGAAAATAGGTTTTTTAATGTTCCTGGATATGTTGTTAAACTGTAAACTTAACATTGTAAATGGCTTTTTTTGAAAAAAACAACATATTACAGACTGGTTTTGTGACCTCTTATAAGGCGCAGTCAGGGAACACTTCAGGTGAGACTGAAGGGTATACTTCACTGCTTCCTCTCAGCAGCCTAACCTTCCACAGGGAAACTAAGATTTCATAATCTAAGAATTTCAATTCAAAAAAGAAATACTCTAATAACATTTGTAGCTCAGTAATACAGGCTATACAACAGAGCAAAGAGCCAGATTTTTTTTCTTATTTGTGTTGGCTAATCTAGAAGTAAGACTATTCAACAAGTGACACTGGCTTAAAAATGGTAAAAATGAGCAGTCAGCCAGGCCAATAATTAGAAGAGCAAGGCTAGCATTAATTCTCACCACTAAAATCTTTTACTGCTGTGGATATAACTTTGCTGACTCTGTTCATCAGTCACTCATTAGTAAATGATGATTTTGAAAGAGGAATTCTGCAGCTCTATAGATTCAGTCCTGCTGTAAATAACCAGACAGCTTTCAGAGCCAGCATGGCTCTGTCCGCCTTGCAGAAGTTCCAAGAAGTCTTTGGACTTAGATGGGTTTGGCTCTTTACCAGGTCTTACACAATTCAGAAGGTGTGCAGCGAGCTGCTTCAGAGCTGGCTTGATGGTAAAAGGTGACAGAAGAACATTGACTGGCCATATGATTACTGCCCATCAGTAGCTCATTCCCCACCAACTGTGAAACGGCTCCTGTAGTTTTGCCACAGTTTCTCAAGTCTGCATAGGTCAAACAGTAAACCTAAATATTACCTAGTGGATATAATACTCCTGATCCTATATCCTCCTTCTACCCTGTATTTTGCCCTATCTTATCCTTCCAAACAATATGTAGTTTCATGTAGGGAACCTCTGCAGGGACAAGACTATTGTCTCACATACTCCTGTGCTCAGAACTGCTTCTGCTGCTCTTCACCTGCAAGCTGAGTCAGGAATTGCCCCTTTAGTGAACCACAGAAGCATGCAAGTCCTTCGGAAATTTCCAATCATCACAACACAGGCATCATTATACAAACGGCTCAAGTGTCATAACCCATTTACTGAGGCTCTGCCTTATAAGAGGTGACAGAAAATTTGCACCCAAAGTGGCAGGGGAAAAAAAGAAAAAGTAAACAAGTAAACCTTTGTCATTTTTACCCTCAAAATATTGTTAGCAACCCTAATCAGAATTGAAAGCAAGAACCTTGTAGTTCTGAGTGTTACAAATTACTCCCTGGCTCTAGTTTAAAATGTTCTTAACTCATATCTATACTGTTAGAAATGCACTATGAGGGAAAGATGTAAAATATGACTTTGCAACAAAGACAATTCTCACGTTTATAGAATATTATTCCAAAGAAATGACAAAAGGTATTCCAGACAAGGGAGCATATACCATTCAAAAAATTATTTAAAAGCCCCTGGTCACATGAAGTTGGAAAGGATAATTTTAAAGTGAAAAGACAGGAAATAACTTGTGAGTTGAAACAGCTTGAAAGCTAATCCCAGTAAATCAATGAGCTTCTTGGAGGGCCCTTCAATGTGATCTTCAGCAATTAATGGAACATGTTACAACCGTGTTCCTGAGTATACCATCAGGAATAAAGTTGTACATAATAATGGGCAGCAGGCAACAGAAATTTTATGCAGTGTTTCTCTGCAGCTGTTCCTGGAAAACTTCAATTTTGCAAACTAACTTGAACATGTTCAGAGGTTTTCACATACTGGGAGTAATCCTTCAAAATGCTGTCTCTTACAAAGATGTCAAGCACTGTCAGTTCTCACTGGCCTCAGTCTAAGGACACCAGTAGTATGGAAGATAAGGTCTTTTGCAGGTAAGACAGAACAACCAGAGAGTAATTTCCAACTGCATATGAGTTTCAATTGTGGGACTCAGGTATAGAGAGTCAGAGGCCTTGTTTTGAACTCCAGCCTTAATTTCATTTCCCAAATGATCGCTGAATAAGAGAAATACATGGCTATACTCCAAGTCTCTCACAGAATACACACCCGTTGATGAGGTTCCCCCAGAGAGACCTGAAACAGTAGCAGGCAATACGCACTGACAACCGACAAAAAGAAACATTTGTAAACTGTGTGAAGACCACTGATCTAAGCTTCCTCCCACTGGCACATTAGGAAATTAATATTTTGCATCTTTACAGTTTTGAGAGTAAGACAGGAAAGAACCACTTGCACAAAAAGCTGTTCCTACCTTCTGTTTGAGCTCACTGGTTTCATTGATGAAACAATCTCTCTCCTTCTCCAATTGGTAAATAATCTTCCTTTGTTTCTGAGCTTCATTCTTATAATTTTGGATTTCTTCTTCCAAGTTCTTCTTTGACTGTTCATGGAGCTTCACCAAATTTATCTGCTTCTGAGTAGCACTGGTAGCCTTGACCAAGTTCTACAGGGAAGACAAAATAATGACTCTTGAGCTGAAAAGGCAACACTGCCACCACTATGACAAAAACATGCCATTGTCTAAGTGGATTATGGACTTCGCAATGTTACTACCCCTTATCTAATTTGTTCAGTTGAAATACTGGAGTCTCAAATCTGATTTTTTTAAAAAAAAATCTCTAACAGAGCTGCAAAATAGTGCTTTTTCTGATTTGAAGTTAAAACATTAGTGTCTGCATTACAAAAAAATTGCTAGGATTGTTTACAAGTGGATATAACTAATGACTGGAAAAACCTTACCAGCTTTAGGGCATTTAGATTGTAAAACATGCCAATAGCCAGTAAAATAAATAATAAAGCCAAACACCCTTCCTTCTCATGTCCTAAATAGCAAGTTCAAACTGGAAATTAACCAAGGTTGGTTTAAAATTATGCATAAGGGTTAAACAGAAAACACCAAGATACCATCTTTAAAAAAAATCAGCCTTCTGGTCCCACTTTGAAATTTCTTTCCCTATACAAAGCAGGTATTTGTTACCTGCCAGATCTGAGCCTCTCCTAGAGTCAAAACACAGGACAGTGAATCTATACTAAGTGAAGCACCTCAGAAATCATCTTTTAGCATTGAATTTACTAGATTACCCTTCAGGAATGCCCCATAAACATGAGATGCTATCCTGCAGTACAAGAACCTTGGGCTGATCGAAAACGATCAGTATGAGAAATGGACCTAAAAGCAAGGATTAACATTAACACAGCCTGCCAAGCTACTACATGGTGCATCAACATTTTGGTTTGTTCTTTTACTAGCAAAGACTTAGTTTGCCTAGATTAATATGAAACTTCATATGCTACAGAGTGTAAAAGCACAGATGTAATGAATTCTTTGGATATCAAAAAACAGGTTTGCAATAAAGGTGAACACACGTAGCATTTTTTAACTCCCTAATGGTTTATATGTTAAAATTTAGAAATCCTTTGTGTGTTTATGGGTACTAATGCTATTTCAATGCACAGAAAAGAAGCAGTATGAGCATCTGCTTAAAGAAATCTGAATGCTTTATTTAATGTTATTTATTCTACAACATTTCTGTGCCGCTGTGAGTGTTTAAACTACAGACATTTAATTCTCAAGCTGTGAGATTTGTTTATCAGTATTCCCAGTGCAAGCTCACCTTGCTTAGCATGTCCCTTTCCCTCACAAGCTCATCTATAGCTTTCTTGTCAATCTCCGCCTGCTTTTTGGCAGCCTCCAACTCTAGAGAAAAAGAGGAAAGAGAATAAATCCTGGGTTCAAACTGTACAGCTGTTAAAAATGCAGAAACAACTTAGTGGACTTTTTAAAAAGCCGTAACATTATATGAACAGTTCAATTAGCTATGACCAGGTTTTGCAACCACAGGTATCAGCTAATGATGTTAACACTTATTTGGGTACTTAGAAGAGCTTAGAAGAACTCAGGCACAGTAATTAATGGTATGAGGGCTTATTATACTTGGGTGTTCAAACCAAGATACCACAAAGAAGTTGTATTTTCAGAAATCGTGGAGCACACTGAAAATCAGAGCCTTTTAAGAAGCTTCAGTGTGAGCATCCAAAAATTGAGGCACTTTCAAAAACAGTGACTTTCAGAATTATTCTAATCCCTCTATGTGAAGTCCAGTTCTCCTTTGAAGCAGTGAGATTCTGCTGGCTTCAGTGGAGGTAAACTACTTGCTATGGGTCAAGATTAACACTGGACATATACTGTTAAAAAGGTATTAAAAATTTGAGACATGTTTTCACTATATTTTAAGATTAATTAAAACCTGTTACACTAACACAGCAGCTCAGGAAATGCAGTACATTGGCTACTAATGACATGTCTTTTTGCAATATTTGACACATCTTAGCACTGCATTCTCAGGCGTTCCAGTACAGATTTGAATTTCCTAAGTTCCTTTCTCCTTTCTAGTACAGAGCACGACCTTAAGCATTACTAGCAAAACGCTTGTGGGAAAGCTCTTCCACCCTCACAGAGATGTATGAAAAACAGACACAACTTCCCATAAATACAGTTATATGGAAGGATTCATATCTCATACATGCAGTCTCTTCAGGACGCAAGCTACAAACAAGCAAGAGCAGGGAGAGGCATTTATGCCAGTATATATCAACTTGAACTAGATGAAGTTTTCTTCTGCCCCAAAAAGTCTCATCAGCTCAAATATTTTGCCAGCTTCATAATATTATTTTAGAAAAAATAAATAAATCATAAAACTGTTTTTTTCTGAAAATCACTTTGAAAATATGTCTAATTTTATTTCAAAGCACATTTGATTTTGAAATTTATTTGCATTTTAAAGTTAAAAAAAAGAAGATGGTTTTAAATGCTCAAAAATACCCCAAAAGGTTTTTTTTTTAAAGTTAAAATATTTTGTTAGACCCAAGGCATTTTCTTCCAAAATTTCCATCTGTCAAAAATGTTGAAAGTTCCTTCTTAAAGTTTTCCAGATCTGCTAACAAGTCAAAGTCAATACTTGGACAGCTCTAGTATCCACGATGACCAACTGAAGTTCTAAACATACCAAAACTAAGTTTATCAGCTAACTTGCACATATACATTTCCAGGCTGTAACTACTCAGCAGAATCAAATCAGGAAAAAAGTGTCCCCTAACCATGTCTGGTTTCGGTAAGCTCCAAGACTGAGTCTCTCTCACAGGTCAGTGCAGGAGCAATGAAGGTGCATTGTAGACAGCTGTCTATGTGACATGGCACAAACTGGCACACCCCAAAGTTCAGTTATGTCTGTTGTATTTTCACCCCACATATGCTACATTATGAAAATTCTGTAAGCCTGCAAGGTTTTTAAAATGCTGCTGTAGATTCCAACTGTCATTTATACAGTCTCATACTAGACATTAAAGGAGAATGATCCTAACAGGAGGATGTACCCTGAATGAATAAATTACAAATCAGAAGACAGATCCACCCATCAGTTAGGCACTAACCTCTCTCCAGTCCAGATATTTGATTTTTTAGGGTGTTTCTCTCATGTCCTGCATCAACTTTTTGTTCCTCTGCAACACGCAGCTTATTCTGGAGAACATCTCTTACTTTGTTCAGCTTTGAAATTTCAAGGCGCATCTGAGCCACTTCATCATCTCTGGCCTACAGAACAGCAAGAAGGAAAGGGGAGAGAAAGTATTCACAGAAAGAAAATGCCTCTGTACTCAGTATACGTTTGTTCCATGAAATTCAGGAAGCAAAGGTCTAAATGCTGTGGGTCACCTGAGAGATGATAATTAGTTAATTGAACAATATTAAAAATAATTTAAATAAAGCCAGATAGGGCAAGGAAAATGATAATCAAATCTTACGCTTTAGGGCTGAAGACGATCAATAAAGAATCCTCAGCTGCAAACCTCACACAGCACTACCCAATTAGTCCTGCAGATTAAACATGGGCAGCTCTAATTTCCTTTGAAGTATTAGGAACAGTGACTGTGATGAGAAAGATATCTGTACTGTGTCTGATTGCAAGTCCCTAATAGCAGGTATCTATTATCCCCATCTCTTTTATAACCTATGGCTTTAAAGAAAAAGCAAAATGTAGAGTTCATCTCATTTGCTATACAATCAGAGGAGAAAATAATCAATCAAAACACTGCATAACTGGTTAGTAGGAAACACAACCAATAATCACAACAGAAATTAGTCTCTTTCCTTTTAAGAAGTAAATATAACTTCCTCATATAATTCAGTGCCACAGTTAGGTTTTATGGCCATCACAGACTACAGTGTTCCACTTACAGCCTCAGATACTGATTCTGTGAAATGGTGAATCCTGCTATGTGAGTATCCTCTGGGAGGATGTGAATGTCCTCAATTCTTACTGACAATAACCTTCAGGAGATTTATGAGTACTTTCACAGTTTGGGTTGCCCAACGCCATAGTGGAGGCACTCAGCACACTGCAGGATGAAACTGCAAGCACAGGGCCTACAAAAAGGCCATCTCAAATCATGACTGGGGCACTTAGAAACTTTAGCAATTGGCTTAATTACTAAGTGGGCAGTATCTTCTACTTTTTTGTTCCCAGAAGTCCGTGTGCATGACTCTACAAGTTCCATCAACTTTTCTTGAAGTTAGGATAAGATCATAGAATCAAAATCCTCCTTTTGACACTCTAGAGCCCCAAATGTAAGTCACATTTGAACACATTGTAAAGTTTTAAAAAATGATGGTGTTGCTAGAAGTGATAAAACCAGATAACCTGGAAAAGACAGTAATTTTTTTTCAAATAGGTAAGAAAAAGATCCTCCAGTCTGCCTAACAAAATATACCAGAAAACGAGCTCCTACCATACAGCGCATTAAGGATCCAAATCAGAATTATCTGTGTTATATTAGTTGTGAACTGAGCTTTTAATCTGTCAGTGGTTAGTTTTAAGCATTCTGACTAACAGTTCCCTTTTTTTTTTTTAAAAAAAGCTCTCTATTGGCAAACAACATTTTTATTTAGGTGAATTGGTTATACTTGACTAAACCTTGAGAAGATAATGATTTTCTACCTGAATTTTCTCATGTTTAGTGTTTTATCCCCAACGATGATACAAATGCAAGATATGGTAGACAGAGTAATAACATCTAACACTTATACATTACCCTTTATCACAAATGCTCTCAAAGTACCCTAAAAAGCATATGCAGAAATCATTTAATCCTTCCCCAACTGAAACTCACCTGCTTCTGAGTGGTACAAAACAACTGTTAAACAATGTAAAGTCAGGCAAGAAAACCCTTTAGGTCAAAAAGTAAACACCATCTTGGTTACTTATAATTAACTTCCCCAACTGATGCTGGGGGGGGGAAATTTTAGTGTTGGAAGCAACTCCCTTCAGTGGAAGCTATCCAGGACACTGTCGTTATAATTTATTAACATTTTTCAATGGGTTTTGGCAACATTCAGTTTATGTTAATCACTGTAAGAAAGTAAGTTGTTGCTCTTATCTGAAGACCTCACGATCGAAAAAAGACCTTATGCTTGTCAAAAGTACCATGCATCCTTCATGAACACAATGTGTTGAGCATTTTGCTTTATGTGTTTTAGGAAACACAGCTCCTCCAGCAGGACAGGTGCTACACTGTCGGGTGACAGGGTTAGAGACTGCACCATGGTACTGCCACAGAAAGAATGACATCCAGTGACAGCCAGATCTATTCCTAAAAACTCCTCAGATTTCCTCCAAAACTGTCCATAGGGAACTATCAGTTCAAGAACTGAGGTCATCCCTGTCCCAAGTGGTAAGACTGCCGTCAGAGTGATACGGCTGATAGGATGCATGCACCTTCTGGTACTTACTTTCAGTTCCGCTGTCTTCTGCTGGATGTCCTGCATCACCTCTTCAAACATCACACTGTGCTGCTCGCTCTCTTGCATGAGCTTATTATTTCTCATCTGACATTGCTCAAGTTCCTTACCAGCTCTTTCATTCAAGATCTGTTAGATTAAAGAACAATCCTATTAATTCTTTTTAATCTCATTACAATTTCTACATATACATGAAGACAGAGCCTTCCATCTCCCCAGGAGATAAAAGCTGCTACAGATTGTTGTCTGGTTAAAAACCACTCTTCATTGCTGATGAAATTACTAATGTGAAATATGATACATGTTCATATTGACTAGTGGAAATTATAATTTCTAATGAATAACACAGTGTCTTTTTTTTTCTGGGAGCTTAGCAGGTCTCTCTTGCAGGTGGTAGATAAATATTTTACTTCTTGTTAGGCATTTGGCAAGCATCACATAACACAACTTGCTACTTATAATTACTGAAAATGAATATGAGATTCAAATTACTTCAATCAGCACAGGGCAGGGGAGCTCTGTTTCTTAGCAAGCAAATCCTACATTAATATGCTGATAACATTTCTCTGGGCACATGGTTTGCTGAGACCAGGACACAAACCATTTTCCTCTCTAATTTGTCTTCAGCCAAAATCCTGGAACAGCAGTTTCATGGTTTCTATGGAGAACATATACCTCAATACTGGAGCTGCCAGTCTTCTCTTCTGCTTGGTGGGACTTCCCCTAACAGACATTACTCCATAAGTGAGGAAAGCACAACCATCATATTTTTCACTTCAAGCATTAATGTGTGATAAACTGATGAAGTCAGTATGTACTATGCCCTTAACAAACATTGAAGGAAGAGAAGCAGAATCTCCCTCTTCTGAATGCATGCAGAAGCAAAGACAATGTGAAAACAAGGAATACTGTTTCTTGTGTTGCAAATGTCAGGATAACACTGTGCTTCAGGCGATTCTTTATTGAAACTTGGACATGGGTGGGATGAAGCATATAGCAGCTGAAAGCACTGTCATGCAAGCAAGGATATTTTATTAGAAATTTCAGTGGAATAAGAGCGGGCATAACAGCCAACTACAATTCAGTTGAGAAACAATAACCCAATGACACTGCAATAGCTGAGACACCTTCTCTTGCAGATGTCTACCCTGACTCTTGCACAGTTAGATAGCCGGTGTTTTGGACAGATTTTTTGCAAAAGACAATGCAGGGTCTCCACAGACACCTTCAAGCCAGCACGGGCAACAAAGCCAGTGCAGTAGTCTGGTTCATTAGCCTAGGCACAGCACTTTATGTGAACTATTGGTTTCCAGGGTAGTTTGGACAATTGAACGCCCCTAAAATCTGCACTTAGAAAGGTTTAAAGGAACTATAGAAAGGAGGACAAAGAATGGAACAGAACCAGGAATTGTAGATATCCTATTTAAAAACAATGTGATTGTCCTGGCAGATCATGGAGCTGCCCTCAAAAGCTGCATCAAATCAGTGATATTCAAAGAAATAATCAAGTCTTCTCTGTATCTCTTTATGTGAAGTATTTTACTAAGACTCTATGTTGACAAAAAATTGTCACAGACCTCTACCTTCACAAATTCAGGGACCTGAAGGGAAGAAAAAGCCATAAAAGTCATAAATTTACAAGATACACACAACTCCCAGAGAAGTTTCCCTTGAGGTAGGACTGTTTTACAGTGATGAGATCTCCCCTGCCATTTACTGAAATTGGTTCTCTGAGAGTTTCTCAAAGTCAGGGGAAATGGACTGAAAACCTGAAAATTCAAACACTCACAGAACACTATGTTAGGACATTTCCACATAAAGTTTTTAGAAACAGAATGGGGAAAATCAATCAAAAAGGTTTATGAAGACAGTTCTCTGCTCCTTCACAGAAACTCTTCCACAAGCTTGAGAGATAGAAAAAAATTATTGTGACAGAGAAAAAAGAAGGGTCAGAGGTAAAATGAGTTTACCAATGCCACTACAGTCAATCAGTGGCAAAACTGGCAATATACGTCAGAAGTCCAACCCAGCAGTCTCCTGTTACTATCATTAGATCATCCATGCTCTTCACGGACTTTGTCTCATTTGCTGTGATTTTTTCAAGATGATCTCTAACAATATCATTGTGATCCACTACTGATTTCTGTGAAGAAATCTATCTGAAATCTGCCAACAAGCTTTAAAGATTTACTTATTAGTAAAGTAATATTTATATAAAAATAAATATTTATTAACATTTATTGACTTAAAATAATCACCCTCCCTCTCCCTTCAGGAAAACCCATTTTCTTCTTATTTTGACATCTGACCCTAATCTTAGACCTGATGACTACAGTGGGCCATGTACCCTACCTTCTGCTCTTTTAGATGCTGTTCCATTTTCAGTTGTTCCTCTTTGTTCCTCTGTATATGTTGTTGTAAATTCTTGATCTCAGCTCGCTTGTTACCCATTTCAGCTAGAAGATTTTTCAGCTCCTTCTCCATTTTTTCCTTCTTTCGAGCCTCTCGTGATGCCTCATTCTGATGCAGCTGGATTTCTTGCTGAAGCTATAATAATAAAGACAAAAGTTTTAAGTTCTGCTGCCTTTTATTCAGGAAAATAAGGCCTCTCACCTCTCCTTCCACTATACTTGATTTTAAAAACAACAGCTTCTATACTACTGTACCCACTACTACATGCAATATGCCAGATCTTCTCAGAAGTAAATATGTTCTCTAACAGTTGACCAAAAATCCTGCATGAGGGAGCCTATTTACTGATGACAAGAATTTGTTAAGCAACAGTCATTTCACCCACGCAGAAAGGTCTGATACAGTTCAGACATAAAAGCATTGCTCTGGAGATGCAGTGGCACAAATGTATTTTCAGTTGTAAGTTATTTGTAAAGTGGTACTTTCCGAATGCAGCATTAAAACTAATTAGGGCTTGATGTTGTATTGGAAGGATTTTTATTTTGATTTTTCTATCTCACCAGCAGAAACACTTATTACACTGATATTAAAGGAAAGAGAGAGATATCAGACCAATGTTCATTTTCACAACTGCTCTCAATCTTTCTGCTCTCAAAGTTCCTCTGTGGGAACTTTGAAAGAGGAGCTTTCTCTCTCTCCCTCCCCCAAAATGTGATGGAGCAGAATCAGCAGAGAGGAGACACAGGGGGCTGATCCACATGGAAATACTCAGTTCAGCCAGGGACTGGCAATTGAAAGATGTTCTTTGCTGAAAGATTCCTCTCCCTCTGAGCCCACAGATGAAAAGTTGCCAGAACTGACAGGGTCTTCAAGAGGATCTTCAAAAAGACATTGTCATTTAAGCAGTCTGAAGTGGAGAATAATTTCATACTGGGAGAATGGGAGGTGGTTACAAATGCTGTAAAAATCCGTAAATTTAAGGGCTGATGAAGTGAGTATCAGAAGATTAAGGCTGGCAAGATTCACTAAGTTTTGACGGGAGTTTCAATCCTCCCTCTTTTCTCCCATGCCCACAATGCTGTCAGAAAAGCAAAGATTTATATTCTCTTATAATACATTCCCATCCATCTGCTTTAGAAACAGAAATGCGTTCTGTGCATGAAACTTAGGCTGGTCATTATTTTCCTATTTGTGATTAATACAAAACTGTAAGCGAAATGCTGCTTCTATCTCTTCTCTGTTCTTTAAGTGTTCTTTTCTGCTTTTCCTTTCTCCTGTTGTCTTGCTCCAGCCCCTATTTATATTCTGCTTTAAATTCTCTTATGCCTCATTATTATGTTTTTATATTTTGATGTAACAGAGTTCTGTATTCCATCTTCCATTCTTTTCTACTTTCTCTCCATTCAGTGGGTATCCTGTTGATCCTCAGTCTTCTGTATCTCCAGCTGCTATACACATTTAAAGGAAGCTATACATATTGATCAGTAAAGAAGAGCTGTCTACTCAAGATGGTCAGAAAAACAGAACCTAACTTAAAGAGGAGACAAAAAAGTAAAGCTGAGATGGAATATGACTGCTCTCTACAGACATTGGTGAGGTGAAAAATTATTTAAGCTCAAAAACAGTAGGCAGGAATCCATGTGAAGAAGAAAGTAGGAGGTCTCTAACCATTAGAAAAGTTAGGTTCTGGAAAAGCTTCCCATAAGAAGTAGGGGAGAAAATAGCCTAATTCTTTTTTACGTCAGAATTTGGTACATTCTTAAAAATGATGGTATGGCATCATATGACAACCACAGCCAACAGCAAGGGACCTAGGACCTCCATTCCAGGTCTATGTTTTAAGTGGTTCTTTGGAGGCATAAGGATTTACAATGCAGAAAAAAACCCACATGTCCAGTATGAGAGAGAACTATGACTCAGGCAAAGGAACCTTGGCCTCATTCAGGGTATTGGGAAGCTATGCAAGCAGCTGGTACATGACAATACACTTTGCAAAGGACATAGCCTAGAATTAGAGAAAAATATAAAAATCATTCACAACAGACTCCTTTCTGAGCACTCCTGAAAATGTTTGAGATGTGAAAGAACAGGTAGTAGCATACTAGTCAATGGAGATCATTTGCAAGAGTGGAGAATGGTTCAGGACAAAGCCTAAAATAACCACCTGGTGATCTGTACAGACCTGCAAAATGGATTGATCTGCCTCGTTTTTTGCCCTCTCTGTATCCTGCTGCTGTTCTGTGGCTTGAGTTAGACTTTGACGCAGCTTCACAACCTCTGACAACAGTTGGTCTCGCTCCTTTGTTATGTCTTCTTTAAGTTTTAGCAAATCCCGGATACTGGAAGCAAGGAAATAATAGTCAAGCAGTGTCACAGGCCATTTCTGTACTTCCTCCTACGCCAGAGCAAGATCTTTTGTGAGAAACAGGAGTTTGAAAGTAATTTGTTTCATTTTAAACTCCTCTTGGAATAAGGCTCTGCTGGTCAATTGAATTATATGCTCTACCTACTGTGATTCTAGTCACTGTCAACATAGGCAGCTTTAAAAGCTAACCTAGTCCAATAAATCACTTTTTCTTGTTTTATCACACCCTCATGGGTCTGAAGAAACCTTCAGTTTCTCAAAAAGGTAACAGGGAACAAAATTCCTTCCTCTCCACCCATTCCAAAATTACACAGGGACCAAAAATGTTACATTGTTGTAACCAGTCTCTCTGCAGCTTACCTGACTGGGCACCTAGCTAGGTTATGCCTTACAGTCACCTAATGTAAGAATAAAACAGACTTCCTGTTTGGACACATTTACAATCTGAAAGAAAAGTCCAAGCAGTGTGGGTTCAAGCTCAACCTTAAAAACCAGCCTTACAGTTTTAAAAGACTATAAAGACTTGTCTAGTCCCATGGCCTTGTCACTGGACAGAGTATTTAAGCATGGAACTGGAGGGCAATACAGAAGGAACTTTAAGGAGAAATTGTAAGTAAGCAGGTCTCAGCAGCCTGGGCAGCAGCTGGAAACAGCAGGAGTGAGGTCTTGGCAAGGTAACAGCTCCTGGCTCCTGCAGGAAAATGCAAAAAGCAGCCACAGAGAGCTGCCTTTAGGGAGAGTTATACTAGGGAAGGCTTAATGACCAAGCTTTTAGATCCAAGGAAACCTGTTACACAGGTCCAGACCATTTCAGGGACAGAAGGTGAAGGAGTGGATTTCTCATGCATCCAGGTGGTTTATGTGCTGGCACATTCCTTGAAGGGGAAATATTTGAGCACACTAAAGGCCTTGCTCACAGACGCAAGTCTTGTTTATGCAGCCTGGATACACAGTGCACGGGGAGATGAGCATATCCTGAATGCATAAGATAAATAAATACCTTACACTGTGTGAAATTTTCAAGCCAGAACCAGCTGGGTCAACCATCAGCAGTCTTGACAGAAAGTGCACAGGTCATAGGGACAATATACTTAATCTTATCTTTGAGTTTACACTTAATCTTACAGCATAAGCACAGTCTGAGGACCTGATACTACAAACACTAGCTTTTGGAGGGCTTTTGAGCAGCTTTTGAGGATCATTATTATTTGCACAGTGTAGCAGCTAGAGGGTCGATCTGAGACTAGGTCCCTCTATGCATAAGTATTCAGTAAAAAAACCCCATAGTCTTGAAAATGCATAAATATAAAATGCAAACAAGAATACAGACAGTGATAATGCCTTATAACAAAGCTGGGAACAGAAGCGAAATCACGTCTCCTGCTTCCTTGACTTACTCACTTGACCTTGCTGCCATCACATGTAAAAATATTGACAGGATCCTATTCTCAAAGACAGAGTATGTTGAAATGCTAGTCAGATAAAACAATACGACAGATACCAAGGAAGTGCGTAATACCGATTTTTATTTGATCTCTCAGCTTAAGCCAATGCTGAATGAACTCACTCAGAGCCTGATTCTGTACTTGCTCACTGCATAAACACATAGACTAATAAATGTGCATTCATGAGAAAAGCATAAGGCAGAAAAGACCTCTCCTTCTGTTTTCCAGTGTCTTTGTACTGTCTAAACGGTTAAACAAGGTGTAGAATGATAAAAAATCAGATCAGGCTTTGCCCCTCCCTGGGGAAACCTTACTTGTATTCCTGTCCCGGGGATGGTCCAGATCCTTGCTCCAGTAAATTAGTTAGGCGTGCAGTTTCCTCTTGCAGTGAATTTATTGTTTCCTTTGCTTTCTGTTCCTTTTCATAGGCTGCATCCACCATTTTCCAGGCCTTTTCAATCTCCTAGGAACAAAATGGAAAATAATTACATAAATTAAATTGGGTTTAAAATGAACAACAAATTAAAAATTAATTGCCTTGCATTTTGGTTAATTAAGAAAATAGAATTTCATGCCTTTTCATGCTTAGATTCACAACAGTTTTCCTCACCAGTTGTCTTTTCTTTTGGACAAGGATATAGCAAACATTTTGAGCCATTCAGGCTATGTCAATTTATACCACAAAAGCTCTAAGACACATCGATCCTAACATTATCAAATCTCACTCTATGAGGTTTTGGTCATCTGAGTCCCACTAATATCTAAAAATTTACTGAAAATTCAGTGCCCACAAAGGTACCATCTACTTAAATAGCTCACTTATGTCTGTAAAAATCTTATTAGCTGTTATGACAACGAACATCCAATTTGATTTGGATGAGAAAAAGATGTTACTCTGCACTTATCTCCCTCTTTGTTCATTTTAATCTGTGAGCACCTAGTGTATTTTGATTTTAACTACATATTTAGACAAGCCACAATTCTCATGCCAAATTTCAGCACATGGAATTACTTGAATGACAGACTCGTGTGCCTCTCAAGCCCAGGGTTTGATATCCACAAACAGGATAGGGGAGGAAGGTTCACTTGATTTTTTAACTTCCTCTGCATCTCTCTCCCTTGAATCAGATCCTTAAGAATAATACAGCAGACTTATTCCTTGCCAGGTTCAAACCAAGCTCCTACCAGTTCTGGAATCCTGTGCTAAAAAATGCATACATTCAGAAAGCGACTGGACTGGAAGAAAAGTTCCCAAAGACTCAGTAAATAATGAAGACACTACTTCTGACACTAGAAGTCCCTGAGCTGCAAATCACAGCATGATGTCCTCCCTCTCATGCTCTTTTCTCAGCTGGCTCATGGCGGAGTTCTGGGCTTGACGGACTCATACAGATTTAGACTCCAAGTGTGGCTGTGCAGCTCTACATTAGCTCTAGGGTCTCCCTAAGCAGAGCCAGACAGAAGCATCATTACATCAGGCTGTAACGTCCCTTTCAACTCCTACTTGCATCATATGAAAATGAGGCAGGGAAAAAAAAAATTTAAAAACACCTCCACAATGAAGAATATAAAATAATTTAATTTATATCAAATTGTTTACAGCAGGTCTTTGCTGAAATTAATATCTCTGGTTCTAAAAAAACCCATTTAACTTTAAACTCAAAATGACGACACCTATATTATGGTATATTGTTAATATATTTATTGAACTCTTTTAAACCAAATAAATGTAGTACTTAGCTGTTTACTGCCTAAATTAAAAATTCAAGATATTGAACTAGCAGAAGTAGCAGCTACCAGAATTTGCTGAAAAGATAACACAAAATATAACATCTGTAGCCTCTTCAAACTGGAGAGGGAATACATTTTCATTTTATTTATTCAACTAGTTCAGCATATCCAAATTTGAGAAACCATCTGGAACTTAAAGATCAGGAATGTTTGCTCTTCTGGTTTTTTTTTCCAACCTATTAATAAAGAGTTAAACGGTATGCTTTACTTGTTCAGAAATTCTAAAGGAGATTATAGTCAATTAAATTCACTACCTACAAACAGTATTTTCATTACTTAATAAATTACTTAGTTCAAAATTTAGTTTGAAAAATGTGCTTTTCGCTTACATATCAAGCATATTTAGACAGTTTTAAATATTAAAGTCAATTTTTACATTTTATACATTCTGAGTTCTTATTTCCATTCAAATGCAGAAATGATCACACAAAGTATTAAGTATCATCTAGTAAATAATAAATTTTTCATTCATTATTATCTTACATAAAAATGTTCAATTATGAAATTTAAGTAAATGCACAGTAGGCTGAAATAATGGCATGAAGACATAGTGTATCATCTTGACTGGCAGAAAAGCATAAAATATAGCTGTAAATAAACATGTTTCAGATTTGCCAACCAATAAGAGGCAACCAACCTTTCTCTAAAAAAATGCAACTGGAAAATAAGATTAAAGCTGATTACTTAAATCAAAGCTTCCTGCTGGCTGATTAGACTGTGATTAAAATTGGTGAATTAAATCTTTACGATTGGAGTTTTGGCAGATAGAACTGGTGAATAAAATCAATATGCCCTCTGAGAGGTCTTACTGGCTTCAGTGAGTATTTTGGTCTTTTGAGTATTCACAAAATGATCCCCTGTAGTCAATGAGGCCATTCAGATAAGCAGTAATTTCAGGTCACCCTAAGCTGTGGGTTTTGAACTTTATCCTGCTTTTGATGTGTAAAAACAATTGTATTGAATCTGTATGGATAAAACCAATTTTTATCAATAAAGGTAGCAGGGGCAGATGATGGCCCCATTAATAAGCAAAATCTAAATAAGAATTTGCTACAGACTTCAGCATCAGCAAAACTGGGCTTCATTGTAGTTGTTTCTTGGTTGTGTCTTTTACTTTGAATAGTGGATCAACAGATTGCTTCCTTTAACTTCAAAAGTAAAGAGGAGGAAATGTTTGATGGTGGAAGCCTTCATTGAAAAAATATTCACATTATTACTCAGTGGAGAGGGGAACTGAAAGAATGCAGTGTGTCAGTATCACTGGGTAATTGCAGTACATGGTTAGGTAGGTAGCATGTATTGCAGTCTGTTGTATAATTAAAGATAGAAGTACACTGGATGTTTGCAGTTAGAATAATTCAAAAATTTTTGGAGAAGTACTGGAACTCTGGAAATTGTGAAGCAGAATTCATAAAGTGTGACTGCCTTACTTTATTTTCATTAAATACCCCAAAAGATCACATCAGTTTCACTGCTTGGAAACTGAGAATTACTGAAATGCTTTCTTAGTGTATTGGATTGATACCCGTGGAAATTGAAAACTTGGTAATTCCAAGCAGGGCAGTACAAGCTCCTATAAATTCCCCTTCTAGCATTCTTCCAGTGCAGCCTTGTGGATCAGTATCCCTGTCAATGAAAAAGAGAATTGTGTTGCCTTCATGATCAGCTTGGCCCTTTGCTCCTTTGATATGACTGTAAACAGCAGACTATTACATCCGGTTTATTAAAACTACAAAACAGAGCACTGAACAACCATCAGACGTTTAACAGCTATTGATTATTACTGACCTGGGTCCTACCAGCCACTCAGCTGTGTAGTTAACCCCTGCCCCTAAACAAATCCTACTCATCACAACCAGGCTTCACATGGAGAAAAATTTTGCTCTTGTAACTTTTATTTGTATATGAAACAATGACCTAGAAGAGGAAGGCTGTACACCTGTTACCCTGATGACCCATCAAGTCACTAAGATTTAGGGCCTTAATTTGAAGCAACTATACCATTTTTCAGGAACAGTCCCACCAGGATTCTCTTATCTTTTATAAATAATGAAAGATTGGAACAGATTGTTTGTTTAATTTAGTGCTGAAGAATACATTCTTTGCTATTTTAGCACTTGAACTTTCCTCAACACTTGCCTTGGGCACTTCCGAAACACAGTTTTTGAATGTTAGTAAAATTGTAGTGAAATGCTACAACCATAATTGAACTTCCCTTCAGAAAGGAGAGTAACATGAAATATGAAGCGTGTACCAAACAAAACCCCAAAACATGACATGAACATTTTAAACAATATTCAAATCATTCCTGAACATTTAAAGGAAAAACTAATTCTCATAACCAAACTGAAAAAGTATCAGTGCTGTTTACTTGGCCCACGGCACACCATTAGAAATGAAATGTCACATGTTGTGCATTGCACATAATTTCTAATAGGATCGTATTGTCAAGCAGCTTTTTCACTACAAAATCTCTTAGCTGGTTCAATAGTAGGTGGTATTGTTAAGCCATACCTTGCCTGAGCTTCAAATTAGCTGCTGAAATTGGAAAGGGTCTTATTTTTCCTACTCTTCTGCTCCTCAGTTTTATGACATTACTAAGACAATGTCTTCTCAGCTTGGGAACATCTTTAAGGATTGCCTCTGCTACTGTACACACTCAGAGTATTGCCATGTAATAGCAGAAATAAAATTATAAGAATCATCACAGTTCCTGACACCCACCTACCAGGTTTTGATTAGCAGCAGTGAAAATCAACAAGATTTTATACACAGTTTTCCTCCTCCTTGAAGATACTTTGAGCAGTACCATGGACTTGCAAGCTGCAGCCATAGGATGACAGCATTGCTATTTATATTTATTCTGAGTGTATTTTCTTCATAATTCTAAGGACAAGGAACTTCATTTGAAAGAACTTCTATTTCTGTAGTGTTCATAGATCGCTCTGGACTGTTACACTGAATTTACTTTATTGGAACAAAACACTTTATTGTAAGGCATGGAGGTTTCTCAACTAAATGCTAAATTAAAGCCTGTCTAGGCACCACAGCCTAAGTTTTTAAACCATCAGAAGGAAAAAAAGTTCAAAATACAGTCTTCTGATCATTTGGCAGCTTTAGGTTTCTGGTAGTCAAACCTCACTGCAAGGCTAAAAACTTCAATTTGGGGGGGGGCGAGTCAAGTGCTTTGATTCGACAGAGTGCAAATCAATAATAACAAAGAACACATCAGAGTAAATTGGCAAAATCACATTGAAATGCTATATAGGATTCCTTTTCAAAAACACCATGAAACATTTATTTATATGAGTTGATGACACTTCCCTGGTCTACGATCCATATTTCAGCAAGTAAGCAGATTTTTTTTATGTTCTGGCAATAGTTAACATCCAAGCAGCCCTTCAAAAATATTAATGAATCAAAAACTGTATATTAAGTTGAAAATGTGCTATTTCACAGAAGGAAATGTTAAACTAAAACTACTAGTGAGTACTTGAAAGCTGATGGAGTTGGTTTAGTGCAAATAAACACAGAATTTGACTGGGACCTATAAAAATACCAGGCTGAGGAAACAAAGCGATCGGTAGCAAAGCAGAGGTCAAAGAACTGGAGATGTCAGCTCTATACTTAGTCCTCTGGCTAGTTCTCTACATAAAATAAAGTGTTCTTGTAGATGCTTTTCTTATTACCATGTTTTTCATTAGCAATTTCAGATCATATTTAATGCAATTCAAAACTTTACCGTCTTCATTGATGATATAGTTCCCCGATCATCTTTAGAGAGCTTTGTGAGAGCAGCTACTTTAGATGAATTCACCACAAGCTCAGCGTTCAGCTCCCTGCATTTCTCCATGAGGCGCTTTTCATTTTCATGAGATTTCTTCATAACAGCATGGAGCTTCTCATATTCTATTCGGAATTTTTCCAGAGTTTTATCTCCCTTAAGTAGATTGATGACTTCTTGGAAGTCTTTTTCCAATGCTTCAAATGCACTTTCTTCTAGATATGGTTTGCCAGACTTTTCCTGAATGAAATTAGATAGATAATCAACAAACAGGAGGAATTCAACATCTCACTTATGACCCCAGAATATAAAAAAGCAATATACTGAGTGTGTAACAGCTACTAAGAAATCATGACAAAATTTTCTGAAATAACAGTTCTCTTGCTAGCATATGATATGGACATTGCAGGCTACTTTTCAAACAGGTCTCCCCCGATTTTACTGAAATAATTTGAGCTTTAACAGTCAGAGTTCCTGAAACTGAGTACTACTGAGCCACAACTACTTTAAAGATAGGTCTATAAAATACCATCATTGCGATAGTGTTTAAATAATACATCAACTATTCAGGAAGCCCAGTATTTTAGCCTCAATTCTTCCCAGTTCTCTACACTCTAAAGTCTGATTAGTACTCACGATTTGAACATAAACAGTTTAAAGGTGAGAATTTTCAAAATTCTAAAAAAAAAAATAAATTCTGAGAGCAAAATGACACATTTCATTGTTTTTGGAGGGGGGAGGATCTAAGTTCATGCAACCTGGAAAACCTGACATTAAAAGGGTAAAAACAGACCCTTACGACTTGAAAGAAAGGTCAGGCCACGCGATGCACGGAGGCAGAGGCACCGGCTCCAAATCCCCCCTCCTTGCCAAGGCTCTGATTTGAGGGGGTTTTTTCTGTGTCAGAAGCTTCAATGGGAAAACAGCAAAGGCAACTTGAATACTAAAACCCACGCTCCTGTTGGCATGGAAGGGTGGTCTGCGCGGCATGGCCCAAGTTTGGTGCATAGCCCCTTCAAACCTGCTCTGGCGCCCACAGCAACGAATTTGGGTTTCTTCTTATTTTATCCTCCTCTCCAGCATCAAACCTTCAGTTTTGATCTCATTTACGTTTGTGATCATAAATAGAGTTAAAAGAAGAGCAGTAATGGCATACCTACGGGGGGATCACACCCACGATCTTAAAAGTAACAGGTGTTCCTAAATTTTAAGTGTTCTTACTGCCTATGTACAAGTAGCCCAATTGCTCCTGCTTTCAACACAGGATCTAACTGAGCTCCGCTCACAGGAGAAACTCGACACATAAAGACGGTGTATAGATATAGATGACACATCCATGATGTTGTTGGGCTTATTCTGAGGCACGGCACTCGTCCTGTCCGAAAAACAGGCGGGGAATGGAGGCGGGGGGGCTTACCTCAGCCATGCTGCCGGCGGGCTGGGGGCGGTAGGGGTCGGGGCGGTAGGGGTCGGGGCCGGGGCCGGGGCCGGGGCCGGGGCGGCCGGAGGCCGCGGCGATGCAGAGGCCGCCGCGCCGTATCGTAGCAACGGCGGCGGGCGGGGCCGGAGCGCGGCGGGCCGGGCCGGGCCGGGCCGGGCCGGGCCGGGCCGTTGGGGCCGCGGTGGCGGCCGGGTTTGGCTCCGTGTGCCCCGCACCGCTGTGCGGGCCCGCGGCCCAGAGGCTACTCGAAGAGGCCCGTCGCGGCCCTGTACAAGGCCCTGGTCACCCAGCCCCACCCAGCCCCCGTTGCCTTCGGCCTCGGGGTTTTCTTCCACAGCTGTCCATCTTGCTGTTGAAATTCAGCCGTCAGGGATTTTAATCAACGACACGGAGGAGTATTTCTCCTCTGACACGAAAGGCCAGGAGCTGCTCCGCCAGCAGAAAGAGTCAAACGTCCCCTCAGGGCAGGGAGGGAGCCAGGGTGCTGTGGAAGGTGATAAGAGGGGATTTCTGCGGGTTTGGGGGCACAGATTACATTTGGAGCCTGGCTTCTGTCGTTTCATTGCACCTGACTATTCGCGCTGGCTTGTCTGTGCGTGTCAATGATTTTGTACACACCGTGGTGTAGAACAAGGGAACGCAGGACAGTGGCTCTGCACTGCTCAAGAATCGGCTGCTGCTGTCTGCTCTGCTCCCAGCCAACCCCTGAAATAGTTGGGTTTATCTCTATGGGGTTACAAATTGTTTCATCTGTTAGCTTTTTAGGGCAGGGAACGTACTGTACCACGTATACGCTCCCTAGCAGAATGGATGTTGATTATGACCTTAAAGTACCACTTGAAACTAATAATGACAATGGGAAACGTCTTCTCTTCCTGGTTTAATGAAGCCTGAATTGTAGCGCTTCATTTTACTGATTACATGGCAAAATAGGCAATTTCGAATGGATGCTTTCAAATGGTCTGATTTTGCCATTAGAACTGGAGAATAATACACATTTTATAATGTATTCTCTATATGTATGACTTAATTTACAAAATATCCTACATGCTGAAACGTAGTTTCAATCATTTCCAAGCAGACTTCTAAGAAAAACAATCAATAAAGTTCCTCTTCTAAGTTTTGCACTCTTCCCTCATTTTCTTTTGTACTGTTTCTTACATAATAAAATTACCAGGAAGATAATCATATAAATTCCTTGATTCTAGGATTTCAGATTCTCAAGAGGACCAAACTCGTTAGACCTTTAAAACAAAACAGCTGCACATGTAAATAAATATCAAAAGGTATGATTTTAATTTTGCTAGCAAAATACCGCTGGAGGAAGGGAATATTCTCAGAATTAAAAAAACCCAAACAAACAAACAAAAAAACACCCACAAAAACACAATAAATTAGATGATAAATAAAAAACCCTTCAAATTTACCTCTTAAATATATAACCTTGATATTTATTATACTCCTTCTTATAGCTTTAGCAACAAAACAGGAGTGGGAACTTATGAAGGGAGGTAGTTACCTTTGTGCTTTAGGTTCATGTTTGAGCTTGTGGGTAACAGCATAAATATGTCCAAAAATTATACCCATTTATTGAGGCATTCCCATGAGCTTCCTGATCTAGTTGAAGATGTCCCTGCTCATTGCAGGGCGGGTGGACCAGATGACCTTTAAAGGTCCCTTCCAACCCAAAGCATTCTACGATTCTATTCCATGTTTTTCAAACTCCTGGTGATTTGTGTCCTGTGAGACCCTCTAGGGGTGACTGTCCAGGCTGGTCTTCACAACAACTGCCATTTGAGCTAAATTCTTTCAAATTCAATGAGCTCACCATCATGGTAGCTGCACCTCTAACTGCAGTGCAGATATAGTAGGGTGGCTGTGTTAGGAGTCCATGATAACTCATGCTAAAGCCCATTTTTGGTAAGTCAGCCACCATACCTTGAAACATCACAACTCATAGCACATAGTTTCTAAGTGCAACCAGGACACAAATCTGTGTCAAGACTCAAATGTTTACTTTGAATTAATTCTGCAGCAAACCTACAGAATGCCTCAACAGATTCATGACCGAGGATCTGGATTGACACTCAAGAGGACATCTGGGTTTCTAACGTTAGCAAGAATTTCCTGTAGCCTGGGACCAGCCACTTAAAATTCCCTGTGCTTTATATTCATCAGTAAAGTGGAAATAACCACATCTGCCATGCTGCAACAGTGTTGTGACTGTCATGGCTAAAAAGGACGCATTTGTGTCATAGAGTGAACCTCTAGACAAGGTGGAGCTCTTGAAGTGGGATCGCTTTTTAATGCTCCCTTTTAAGCTGAGCCCATGGTCCCAGCTCTGGGAAAACCTTTCTGCTAGTAAGAGCAAAAAACTCCCACAGCCACAGAAGATGACATAAATAAATAAATCACCTTAAATAAAAATAAATAAATCTCCATTAACAGCAGCAACAAGCCAGACTCAGAAAGTTTAGTTCATTGAAAAGATTGTTATTTATTTCCCTGAATATCTGACTTTGCTCAAGAGACACCTGTACTTTATGGTAAATAAGCAGAATCACCTGTTTCACCAGCTGCATAATGGAGTTTCACATCAGTGGGGTGTGTTTGTGTGTGTGCAGAAAGGGTTACTAGAGGAGAAATATTTGCTCACTGATTTATTTGAGGTCACAACCCTCAGGCAGTTAATTTAATGCATGTTTTAAACTGTAGTGGCATGAAAATGATAAGCCATCACTTCCTGAGTGCAAGGATTTATGGGCTACAGCAGAGATGTAAATAAATAAAGTAAAATCTCATCATAACATCACCCAGGAGAATGTAAGCAATTTGGGGCAGGGACCATGACAGTACATGTCTTCTGGAAAGTGTAAAATGACACTGGAAGGTAGCGATTAGAAGAATTGATAAAGGAAAGCTCGGGGCGGGGGGGGGTGAAATGTGTTTCCTTTCACACCACGCTGTTGTAAGGAAGAACATCACTAGGTGGCACTCCACCACCACAGAGGTTTGATAAACTGCACACCCTCCCCGCCCCAAACAATAGCTATTTTCAGCCCTGACAAGCTTTTTCTGGTTTAGAAACATGTTACACATATTAATTAACACATGAAGACATAATGGTTGGGTGAACATGTGCTCATGGATGAGGTCCTGTATTTGCATATAATTTTGCTCAATTTACTCCGATAATATCATCAATGGGAGATTACCACTAAGGAAAGTAAAACTTGTCTAACAATTTACTAATATTAAAATAATATTTTATATATATTACAAATATGTTACATAAATACTGCTTATCTAGCTGCAAGTCTTGTAATTTCCCCAGCGATATGGAAATCCATCACAACCTCATGGCCTCAAACATGAGTGATGCTACAGACACTGTCAGTGGGCTGACATCCTGGGATGCACCCTGGAAGCCAATTTGCCTTCTCAGAGTTACATCAGTTTTGCAGTATTAAAAGGAACAAGAGCTTACTAAAAAATACTTCTTTTTCTCCAGTGATAAGGAAACGCTATGCGGTCCTCAATTACTTAATTATCTAACTGATATTTTTACTATATTCTTTTTGAATGTCCTCTCCGCCTGTTATTTTCAAAGTAAATGATAGTTTTATAATGTGAACAGTTGTTCAGTTTAAATTGGATTGAGGCTTTCTACTTTGTTCATAAAGATCACACAACAGTTCTCAAACAGCAATAACCTTTGATCATGTTTGGCGCTAGAGTAGAGCCAGTGATCTCAAGAGGAAGAAACATTACCATTTTCATAAAAAGTTAAGCTATGGAAATGTTTTGATTAACAGAGACACCCAAATAAAGAGCTCAGTTAGTTCTGAGACAGAAGCTAAAGCTGACAAGCGGTCTGTGTATAACGTACAATTACATGGTTTACATAAAAAAATAAAATAGATGACAATTATGGAAAGCAACTAAAATTAAGTCGATAATCCTGGAACTAAGCTGAACTTCCCATTCCCCAGTGTGGTTTGAAACTGAGAACAGTTTTCTGTCCCAGTTTTTCCTCACAGTTCTGCAACTAGGATTACGATGGCCTGCCACACTTGTTAGAAAATTCTTCTCATCTACCTTTCGCCGAGCCAAACACAGGAATTCTCCAAGACTGCTGGAGGAAAGCAATGCTCTGTGGAGCCCCATCACCGTCACTGCCCACTGCGGCCTTTTACCACCACAAGTATTATGGTTTATGCTACCAATCTGACCTACAGCTTTGGAGAGCGACATGGAGGGGACGCTTCCTCCTGTGTATTTGGAGGAACAGTCTGGTAGAAGTGACCCCCTCCTATCCTGGCTGCCCAGCACCATTAATTCCTAGAGAGGCTCTGAAGGAAAGCCTACAAGGGAACAGAAACACACTTGGCCCTGCACAGCACTCAGGTTTCTTCAATGGACAATTTCCATTACCTGCTTACCAGTTCTGATCCATGGCTGTCTTCCCAATCATGAACATTTGGGTGTATTTAAAAATGAGTTTCAAATATGTCTAGAGTAATCATGTGTTCATTAGCAGAAACAACTTCCCCTCATGCATTCCAACAGCCTTTCAGTTCCAGCAGCAGAATCCAGGCCCTAATCTCTGATTCCTGTTCCCCTCATATTTTATTCTTCAGCCTTTTAATTCTCAACCACCAAATCTTTCCCTAGCTGAAAATTTGTCTGGCATCTTTCACTACTTGACATTTGAGTCCTCTGGGAGGAAGAGGCTATTAAAAAAAACCCTTAATACCCAGGGAAGGCTATAGAAATCACAGAGATTTAAGATGTTTATAAGGTCAGGTATAAGGGGGTAGATGAGGACACCATATGGTGAGCTGTGAGGAGGTGAGCCCGTCTCCCTGCACATTTCCTTGCATGGTAGCTAGGAGGTGTGAAATATTCATGGGTGTAAGGGAGTCCCCCACTCCCTTCTCCCCTTGGTCTGCTCATGCTCCTGCTCTGCTGGGTCACGCTGACCTGTGCCTATTAAAAAACTGTCCTGCTCCAGTGTCCTTTAGGCTTACAGAATCTTTTGCAGTATAAAAGGTAGGGCCCCAGCAAGGCCTAGGACTCGAGCAAGGTGATCATTCCTGCTTTCTCTACATTAAGGGTTAGCTTGATCCCTCTGTGTGCTCCAGGTTGGCAGCCATCTCCTGTGCTCCTTGTGAAGGTGACAGCTGGAAGCTGGACTAAAACCTGTTTCACTGCTGCCTACCCATGGCCTCTCTATCGCATCCCTATTCTCTCTTTGTAGATCTTGCAAGATGGTTTTTTTATTTACTGCTTGTAGTAGTTTAAGGAAATATTGCTAGTTTTGTAATGGATTAGAAATACTAGTAGAAAGAATAAAATAATTCCTCGATCTTCTAACATGTCTGAAAGCAGCTGAGAAAGACACCTAGAATTTAACTCTCAGCCCAAATCTTGCTCTTGTCCTGCTCCTGCTGATGGGATCTTAGAGTCCATTTTAGAAATAACATTATTATATCTAATTTCTGCTGCAGTAGCAGCCATGTCACAGAGCCACAGGTTATGTCCCAGCATGCGAGGAAGTGTGGTACTGTTACTCCACTGCTCACAGCTTTAGGTCCTGCCTAACATCTGAGTAAGGTTAGCGGAGCTTGGCTCATTATCAAATAAATTACTACCTTTAGCAAGATAATGATCTTAAGCCTTCTGCAGTGCAGCAATACTCAAACAATGAATCATGTGCCGGAGTTGCCAGGATATGTGCTTCTAGCTTTCCCTCCTCTTTCAAACTGCTGAACTGCATCAAAAAACCTAATATAAATCAAATGAATGTCTTGGTTTGACTTTTCCATTTACATGTATCATACTGTTATCATTTTATACCATCTTAGGTGGCACAGAAAGTAGATCCTGAATGGGATGGTGGATATGTAATATAATCTGTTGGGATGTGAGCCTTCCTTTGAAAAATATTCAGGCCTTTTCCCTGTATCCCAGGGAAATTTTGCAGATGAATGTAAATTACAGTCACTGTAACCTGTAGTGATTTGTACTGTCCAATGTGTGTGTGTGTGTGTGTGTATATATATATATATATACATGGTCAGAATCAGTAATTACTACCTTGTCAGGCTTTATGCAGGTGATATTTAATAGACATTTTCCTTTGGCTTAGGTGATGAATAGCTGTGATCTTGGAGAAGGAGCTGTTTTCTCTCCTGCTGCTGCCATGAAGTTCCCAGGGGAAATAAATAATGCACCAAGACAGGCTGCGTCCTGCAGCACAGAAGCAGGGAGATTCCAGTACTGCTCTTGCTAGAGATGATTTTCATAGACTATGGCATAATGAGAAAGGAATGTACTAACAACACCCAGGTTGCCAATAAACCTGAATAAACTTGATTCAGACGCTAAGGAAATAATACCCATACATACACATTTACGAACACAAACCCTTTGAATAACAAAATCATTACTTAATTCAATAAGCACTTCAGGAAATTCAAAGAACGGGCTGACTTAACAGCCCCAGTTATTGCTCACAAGCTAGACGGCTTCAGTGCAAAGCTGCACCACCACATTTGCCTGGTGCCCTCTTGACGTTGCAAAGTCTTGGTGCAACATAACACACAGACTGTCTCCCACCGCAGCACATGTCCACCACCTGAGCTTAAAAAAAAAAAAAAAATCAAAGCAGTGGTGGTGGAGAACATGCAGCATGCCATACTCAGTGGTAATACAAGACAGTTGTTGCAATGCTGCGGAAAGAGGAAGGGTGCAATAAAGGGATCTATAGCTCCCCTAAATCAGATAGATGTTACTATGCTGTCGCTCAGACCTGGTGCCCTTAAGTTTCTTTGTGGAAGTGATAGTTGTTGAGCAAACTTTCTCTGCTAGATCTGTAAGAAGATGCCCTTTAACTGTAGAATGTGGGCAGTGTTGGAAACCACTTTTTTAAAACCCTTACCGTCGCCTTTACCATCAGTTAAGTTAACCCTGCTATGCCTCATCTCCCCCACCCCTATGAGGAAACTACTGCCACTTCTCTGCCTCGAAAGGAGGTTGGGCAGGGTCACAGGTTCTTATTCGTGCCAGCTCAGAGCAGGAAAATGGTTCAGCATCCCTGGGATCCGCTCCAGTGCTTTGATAAGAACTACAAGCGAGGTTACGTGTTTCAGCTGCTTTCCTGACGCTCAGGCACGACCACCAGGAGGTCAGAATACATCCGAGAAGCAAAATGAGCGCATTTCCTCTCCGTCCCCCGTGCCCTCAGTACAAAACCATCTGGGAAGCTAATGGGGGAGCCGGGAGGGAGCTCAGAGAGCGAACTGCAGCCTGCCTAGGGCTGGCGGCGGGGGTGGTTTGAAGGAGGAGAGAAACAAAAAAACCAAAGAGAAAAGGAAACCCGCTCCGGCCAGGCTGGGCGGACTCGCCCGCACCTCGCCGAGCGGAGCCGCCGCGCTGCGGGCCGCCCCGCCGCCCCGGGGAGCGGCCGCCGCCGCCCCGACAGCCGCCGGTCTGCGCGGACCTCCCGCGGGGAGCGGCGGCCCCGGCGGAGGCCCGGCCCGACCCGGTAAGTCTCGGCCGGGGGACCCTGAGCACCCGGCGGGGGCGGGGGCTTTGGGGGGGTTGTCCCGCTTCCCCGCGCGGCCGCCGTGAGAAGGGGTTTGCCAGTGTTTGCCGCGGCCGCTTTGGGGAGCAGAGCCGCGGGACTAGGTGCGGCGGGTGCCCGTGTCTGCCTGCAACAGGTCGCGTTGGCGTGACTTTCCCCGGTTTCTCTTTGCGCAGTAACTTTTGCGTTTCGCGCTCTCTCCCTGCCTAAGTGGCTCGTCTCCGTGGGAATTCGGGCTTCGGGCCGGGTCAGGCCCCCGAGGCAGATTGCCGTGCCCACCAAAGTTTCTGCAGATCTTTCGGCTTTCCTCTCCCAGCAGCCCCGGCAGGAGCCGAAGGCAGGGAGCAGAAGGCAGCCTGCTTTCAGGGGCTCCGTGAGCTGCAGGAGGACTGGCTGCAGCCCCCTTCAGGGGAGCACATGGGGAACCTCTGCGGGATCGAGTCACGCTGAAGAGAGACCCCACGGCCGCCTCTTTCTGCTGGTGAGGACGGCTCGTGGGGTCCTTAGGCCAGTGATGATCTCGGGCATGTACAGTCCGTGCAAAATGCATCACCGAGCTTTGCTGCGTGTTCAGCATTACGTGGCTTGGGCTTAGCTTGTTACAAAACTTCTTTGCCTTTCTTCTGAGACACAGTATGTCTCTCTAATGACTGCAGAGAGAAGCAACGATGTTTTTAGTGGAGCTGCTGTTTGTGCGTGTGGGCACCTTTTTGAAGATGGCCAGTAGGTATTTGTAGCTCAAATCACAGTCAGGACTGGGGTACTGGAAGTCATGGGCTGTAAAACTGACACACAGAACCAGAGCCTTAGTGGCCTTTGCATCTTCAGCTTGGCAATCTCCCACTTGAAGCAATTCTCTTGGGACTGCCATATTAAAATCCTTGAGGAAAATACAGCATGTTGGTATTGGTGTCTCTTATGTGGTCAGGCAAGATGAGCACCAGCAGCATCTCTAAGTGAACATTACTATTAACATGTTTTTAATGAGTGCTATAGGCCTAAACCATAACCAGCGCATCTCCTTCAGGCCTGAGTGTTTGCAGTGAGCTGCCAGGCAAGGGCCTGAGCTGCCAGGTAAGCAACACTTGGACAGGAGAGCAGCTGTAGTGTAGTATGGCTTGTTCTGTGAGGTTTTTGAGCTCGGTTTGGTGATGATGGTAATGCTCTTCTGCAGCTCTGACTAAAGTGATTCTGTCTACCTTCATAGGCATCTGCTTTTAAACCCAGTTTTTCCTTAATATACGTGAAAGGGGTTCTTTCAATCCTTGAGGAAAAGCAGAGCATGGAAATTTGGAAGGGAAACTTAAAGCCTTCTCTTCAACCTTGTTTTCAGCAGAATAGATGCTTCACACTGCTCTGATGTGGGAAATGCACATACTAAGTGTGATTGCCACAGATGTGTAGAGAGGTAAATTGATTTACCAAAGGTCAGAGTGCCAATGTCAGTGCCGGGATCAGTCCCGAGGGCTTTTTGGCTCCCAGCTGGTAGATGATGGGGTTTGGGTTTGGGTTTGGGGGGTTTTTTTGCATTACTTGGATGTGCAGAATGCAGTGATCTGTGTTTGCACCAGTGGAATCTGCAGGGAAGAAGCGACCTGTGCACACGAAAGATGTTGTACCCGTTTATCAAGAGCTCAGGCAGTGGCCCCTCCCCACCTAACTGTCTTCCTCTTTTTGTTGCTTGGAGCATTATGATATACTAAGAACAGCCTTTTTTTTTTTTTTTTTTCCTCTCTCCCTACAAGTCAGACTAAATAGCCCTGGTTGGGGACTGGGGGATTTGGTTTTCCTGAGTGATTATTTCGGGCTGTCTGATGACTAGGGCCACCAAAGCTGCATGTCCTGCTCCCCTTTTGTTTTTTGTTTGTTCTCTCCATGGCAATAAGGGCTCCTGTGTACTTCTGCTGCATGGTGGTCTCAGAGGGATGCCAGTGCTTGTGATCCTCCTTAAGTGGCAATGAGTAACAGAGGGAGGGAATCTGACCTGTAGAAACCTAACACTGGTCTTCCATGAGCTGATCTAACTAATTTCTGAGTCTGTTTTTTAAGCAAAAACTGTATGGCTTTCAAAAGGACAATTTTAGGGTGGCTGTTGCGACTGTCCAACTGCTGACTGTTGTTTCAGTATCTTGGAGCTTGCCTGCAAATATTTTTTTTTTTTTTTTCCCTGATAGCTTAAATTAGTTCCCCGAGTGCAATGGGTACACAGCAAAAGGGGTGGTTTATTTTTCCAGTTGTATTGTTTTCTCCTGACACATCTGCATCCCCTCTAAAACAACTGTCCTGGCAAAATTTAAGCTAAATTCAGCCTCTGTCAACAAAGTGAGCATTAAGAAGCAGTTGTTCTGGGGAGCACTGATAAAGTCTATGAACTCCATGAAGAGTCTGCAGGGGTCTCCCTGCTGTCCTGTGCTGTCCCATCCTGCACACTCTGCTCTGCAGAATTGCAATTGCTATTCATAGCAATGGTGCAATGGAGAAGGGAGCTGAAAAAAAGCTCCTGGCTTGTTCCCTCAGATCCCCTTTAAAATGGGCTGTTGGGTGAGCCAGCTCTTTCCCTCCCAAGTGTTATGATAATCCACTTATACTGGGGGGAAAAAGCAAGTTTGCTGCCAGGCGGCATACTTTCCGTCAGCACATGTAATTGCTGGGTGGTGGAAAGAGGTAGAGACTCTGGTTTTCGGACTGGAGGGAAGGAGGGAGCGTGGCCAGGGTGTGCGCTGGGTGGCATTGTCATGTGCCCGACCATGAATTCCAGGTTTTGCAGGCATGTGGGCTCAGTTGTGTAAGCAAAACCTTCTGCCTGTTCACCCCTCAGTGTGGGCAATAGAAAGGGAGGCAGGTAGCCAAGCTTCAAGCAGCTTGAGGGATGGAGAGGTGGCCCAGGGGTGCAGCTGCAACAGGGCTTTTTTTTTTTTTTTTTTTTTTCTTTTTTAGCTTGTTTTGATTTCCACACACGTGTGAGCCATGCAAAGTTGGCCGAGCCAACCTTGACCAGCAGTTCAGCAAAACAAACAGGTTTTACTGCCATGACCTGAAGGCCAGACTAGCTGCTGAGCTTCAGGGGTGGATTTGATTTCTGGCATGAAGAAGAGGCTCTCATATAGGGCTGACCCACAACAAACACTGTTCTGTGTTGCTCGGACTGCCTCCAAGGGAGCGAGAGGAGGTTTGTGCTAGCATGTGAGGATGCAGCGCAGATGCACCCACTGCTGAGAGGGACCTTCTTCTAGTGACCTTAGACCATCCTCTGAGGTTCAGTCAAGGTCTCTCCAACGTCTATACACATATAGTAGAGGGAGACCCTGACTTAACTCTCTCTTTTGAGATTTAAAAATTATTTTAACACGTGAGAGCATGTAAGTCCTGTAGCAGCAGTTCCTGTACAGCACTTCGTAGCTCCTTTCATCCAAGCAGAAGCACCTCCTTTACCTAACTGGCCTTGAGCCACCATGAGATGAGGCATTGCAGGCCCTGAGGGCTAACAAACATCCACTGGGATGGTACAGCACAGATCCAGCCCTTTTGGGATTGGGGTGTTCTTGCTCCTGTGCTTGGCAGTCTGTGCTGCTACTGGTAGTGTCATGGCTGTGGTTGAGCAGAGGCACAAGCAGCCCTGCAGGCTGCGAGGCGCTGGGAGGTCAGGGCAGAGCCCGTTTACCCAATCCGGCCTCACAGTTGAAGACTGAAGTGGAGAAGTGAAACTGTACACATGGTCTGGTCTGAGCAGGTACGTGGGAGGAGGGAGGGTTGAGCCGTCCCCTCCCCAACGGCTGCCGAAGTGAAGGGGTTCAGGAGAGCAAGGACGCATCAAGCTAATACTGAGCCCTTAAAGGACCCAGCTCCAAAGCCCAGCTCAGCCCACGCTATTCATGATTTCATCAGGCTTTGGATCAAGACAGTCGGAGGGTTTGAAGTGGCGATCGTGGCTGGTAATGAGCATGGTGGATTCCTGTTCCCCAGCCCACTTGTGTGCAGCTGGCTAATGTCTCCCTTGTCAGCCTGCAACCAGCTTGTTGGGCCCATCCTCTCCTCCTCCTGGTTGGAGGACTTTGTTTGCTGTTTAATCTAAAATTTCTTAACTTCTCTCTCCTAAAATATGGTAGTTTATCTTTTGCGGTTCTGTGTTTCACATCTTCCTGTATGCTCTTAGACTTACTTCCTGCCTCTTCTCCTGTGTTTTCTGTTTCTCACATTAGCTACTAAACCCAGCTCCCCGAGCAAGTATTTCTACCTCGCAAGCTGCTTACAGCAGCTAGATGCCTTTTCCGAGACAAACCAATCCCAGACAAAACTGTCCCAGCCCTTGCACTTACACAGCTGCTAATTTGACCCTAATCCATTTTAAAAGGAGAGGGCTGGTGGGTGAGGATGGAGTCAGAGAAGGGAGCTCCTCACTTGCTGGTATGTCTGCAAAGCTGACGGACCTGCTGTGTGATTTGCACACTTTCCTACAGGAGAAGCAGCATTTTAACTCATCCCTGATCACTTCAAAGCTGATTATTTCTGGTCTCTTGAGCTTTTATGATCATTTTATTAGGTAAGGGGGTGAGTTAATCTCTCTCTTAATCAATCCCTAATTTAGATAACTGTATTACATACCTATCTTCTGCCTGAACTTCCTCATTCGTTCTCTTTGTGTTTTGCAGACTTCCTGGCTGTGCTTCAGTTGTGGGTGACTGAATATAGTCTTCTCGGCATCGTGGTGATAGTAGTAATGTGAAGCTTAAAGAGCACCTGCAAAATCGTGTAGCAGGTAAGTGCTCCGGGGGTCATTCTTCCTTCCAGATTTGATGTGATTTGAAAAAGTTTCTTGATGGGCTCTCACTCGGAGACCTTGAGCCTTACATCAGAAATGCCAGAAGGAAGGTGGTGTGGCTCATATTTCAGTAAACAATTCCAGCAGCGAGGGTCAGACAGCACTTGCAGAGCAAAAGTAGCAATATTGTGAAGGTTTAATTTGGAAATGGATTCAGTTTAGATGATCAGTGTTAAAAGCCTCTCTCTTTTGGCATTCAGCATAAAATTGCTTTTGTCTGACTGCTTGGTACAGTTGGGATCTAGTCAGAGGATGATGGCAGAAGGGAACCAAGCGGTCCAAGCTTTGCTGACAGCAGCTACTGCTGCATTTGCTGCTCTGCAGGAGAACTTGCCAGAGATACCTTACCTAGGCTGGGAAGGCACTAGATCCCACCTCTTCCAGGTGTTAGGGAGAGAACAAAGGTCTGGAAGTGCCTGGACAACCTCCTGATGATCAGGAGTGACAGCAGAGGCAGCTGGATTGAAGGGAAGTAGTGGCTTTTACAAGCCAGCAATGTGTAGTTTTCAAGTTTCTATGAAAAACCCTGAAAAACCCACTGAAAGCAGAACTGCTGGGTGAAACCCAGGCATCTGGCAGTGCTGCTCTGTGAACGTGTGACAGGAGGCTCTGCGGGTAGCAGTGGTGGGAAGGGAAGAACTGGAGCTGATGGCAGAGGGAGCTGCCAGAGCAGCAGTCGTGGCAGCCACAGTGTCCTGCTACAGCTCTGAGTACTTGTTACTTCATGTACTCCACGTGATTTTTTATTTATTTATTTCCTTATTTCCTTTATTCTGGATCTGCGTCTGTGTTGGGTGGTGTCTGTCCCCTTCTTCCCATCCCAGTCAGTTCAAACGGCTGCTCTGCTCTAGCAAAGCTCAGCTCACAGCATTTCCTGGCATGTTCCTCCGGCCAGCCTGGATCAAAGCTGTGAGAGCTGGCCCATTGCCATCCTCCTGTCTGTAAATGAAGCTCGCTCTCTTTTTACTTTCCCCCCACTGTCCTTCATTATTATCCCTCTTCCAGAGACAGGTTTTTCTGGCTGATCTAGCACATTATTTATATCAGTGATATTTGCCTCAAGGCAGAGATGCTTTTTCACCATTTACAGGGAAAGCATCTGATCCACCCCACTGCCCTGCATGTGGCTTGGAAAAGCCAAGCATGATGTTGGCAAGGGTGAGGATCATTGAGGCCAACTGTTCCAGAATTTAAACCCTGTTAGGCACAGTTTCTGATTCATATGGTTATTTCAGTTGCCTGGCAAAGGAAAATGTACTGTTCCTTCACTTTCGAAACCAGGGGGAAGAGCACGTAGAGAAGGTTCTTGCACCTGAACAGAAAAGAGACATTACTATAAGGCATCAGCTGAGCCACTTGTGTAACCAACTGCATCTTCCTCTGGGTTGTCTCAAGGCATGGTGGGTGCCATCACTTGAAAAGATAGAGTTTGTGGTCAAACTCAAATGAAAACAATGAAAACCAGCTTCAGAGTGCTTTGCTTTCAGTTCTTCCAAATTGCAGAGGATTTGGTGATGCTCAGGGAGCACCTGATGCGGAGTGGGAGCAAACGGTTCCCATGCTGCCTGCGGGGAGGGAAGTAGCTCCCTAAGACAAGATACTGCCTGTATGTGCCAGAATCCCAGCAGGGCTTTCAGCTTGCTTTGGAGAAAGCACATGCAGTGATAAGGAGACTTTCCTACAGGTAGAGGTCGTTAAGAGCAGTCTAGACTGCCTTGGGAGGCAGAGATAGAGATTTGCTGGAAGCTTTTCAGAACAAAGTAGACAAAGACTTGCCAGAAACCATCCAGGTGCAGTGTAGGCCATGCATGTAGGCTGAGGGGAGAGGCTCTATTGCTTTTTCAGATCTCTTTTTTCGCTATTTTTTAATCTCTTGTAGAATGTTAATACATACCAGAGACGGAGCTAAGGAGATGTTCTCAAGCTTAAACTGTGACATTTGATGTTCACAGTATAGTGCTTCCCAGAGGGGCTTGTGTGTGTATCTGCACCCAAAATGCTTAGATCCTAAGCTATTTCCTCCTGGATGTTCAGGTACCTGACTGCCACTGGTTTCAGATGAGAGTTTGATTTCTAAAGCTCTCTGGAGATTTAGCAACCAAATACCTTGGGACTGTTGGAAATGTGAGAGAAAATGCTTGGATTTTCTGCAGCACAGCCACTTCTGCACTGAAGATTGCAACCTGTTTGTGATAATTGAAGAAGACCTTTATCTTTTTCTCCCAGGCTAGTAGGGGCAAGAATGAGATGGGTGTCTGTATTTTGGGTAGCTGGCATCCATCAGCTGACCCTCCACTACTGTAACACAGTGACAAAAATTATCTGGCATGCTAGGTGACTTAAGGACATAGAGCTCTACTGCGGTCCTACCTAGCAAGCTGGTGATGCACAGTCTAAGTATCATGGCCATGGTCTTCTGCAGCTAAAGTCAAAAGACGGTCTGATGGTGCTTGGCTGATGTCCATCCCACCTCCCTGTCGAGCCATAGCTGTTTCATGCTCTTGGAACGAGTGCAGGGTTATGATCTCAAGCTCTGAAGGAGTTACAGGAAGAAATGTCCACTGAAAGGGACGTGTTTGCGTCATAAGTCATCCACAACACGTGCTCTCAGCTCAGCCTCGTATTTGCTGCTAGTCCTGGGCACTTTCAGTCTCCCATGCGGAGCTGGAAGCTGTCTTTGCTCCTTGCTAAGCTAAGCTCCTTGCCTGCTGCAGCAGAGAGGATTTTTGTGTCTATGAGCAGGGGCCCCACAGCTATGACTCAGAGCTCCCATTACGTTGTAACTTAGACTTTAAGTGCGTGGAGAGGCTGTCCCTTGGCTTTCAAACAAAGATTTCCTTTGTTGTGCTTTATGTTATAAAGGAAGCAAGCGTATGTGTTCACCCCACACATCCCAAATGAAAACCACGTGGCTTCACAGCCTTAACATGTGTGTTTGGTATTTTTGCTACAGCAGTGCATGTTACATTGCTCTTATCCCATTGACTCTTTTCAGAGTTTTTCCTCCCAGCATTCAGTTTACAAACTCTTCAGGGAAAGAAAGAGCTTAAAGATGTTTTCTTTTGTTGGTAACCAGAGGGGACTGAGTAAAAGAGCACATGAAAATTATTAAATATGGGTGCATGTGACAATAGGCTGGTCTCTGAGTCGCTCTCTCAGGTGAAAATGCCTGAGTTGGTGGCCACGGGTGCTGAAAGGATGAGCTTCATGGAAATATTGTACGGAAGTGGGCAGTTTGTTTTCTTGCTTTTTTCTTCTGATTTCTATTTATTCAAACTCATTTTGAAAAGCAGGGTTAGCCAGCAGTACTTTGCAGCCAACATATTTGTGTGCATGCGTGTCTCTTGGCAGTTTTTAGGTTTATGACTAGCGAGCCAAGACTGGGCTTACTGCTTCCCAAAGCATTGGTGGTGTTTCTCCTGTTCTTTTCTAGAGCCACCAGGTAATGAAGTAAGAGGGTCTGATTCTTCCTGCAGATGCTGGCATGCAATGTGGAGTGCCTCTGCTTAGATCAGGGAGTCATCCTAGTGAGAGTCAAGGAAATGAACGGGGCATTGCAGTAAAAGTGCTCTTTCTTGCTCTCTCCTCCTTCTACACCCTCTACCCATCCCTGCAGGGGCTTTCACAGTCTTTTTTTTTTTTTTTTGGGGGGGGGGGGGGTGTTACTTTATTTAAGGAGCTATATTGTGTTTTATAAAAGAGCTGGGATTTCAGGCAATGGGATAAAGCATTGCTTTTCATTTCTGTGGTGACATTTTGGCTACAATAGACAGCTTTTAAATACTGTTCCTCCCCAACTGTTTGAATACAAACAGCTGTAACTAGTTAGCAAAACAATAGTCCAATATCACACAAACCTCCAATCCCATCCAGTGTTTTTGAGTCCTGTTTAAGCAGATACTTGGGCCTACACGTGTCCTGACATAGGAGTGTGACTTTGTCACTAAGTCAAGACTGTGATGGAGTAGAAAATCTCAGATCAACCAAATTCCCAGCCTGCAATGACAGTTTCTTTTTGCTGTGTTTTTGTTCAGCGTCTCAGTGTGGAAGTGTCTGGCAACTACTGTGCTTTCTACTGTCTGTAATGTATAAGTGCTCATTGTTACATGACTGAAATGGGACTTCATAGTTTCACATGTAAAACATAATCATTCTACGAGTCACATCTCAGCTGTGCCAATATCCACATGTGCTCTTCTTAGATGTGCTGGAGTGGTGTATCCCTGCTGGGAAATCAACTTTCTACTAATGTTTCCACCAAACCTTTTAATACCAAAGCATTCATTTCAATGGATGTACAATATATAGTTAAGTTGGATGTGTAGCGATGTAGGGCATATGCTTACCTTAGGATGAGGAGAGTCAGAGTAACCACTGCCTGATTTAACAGCATTGGTGTGATTTTTCTCCACCTTGTTGAGAATTAAGTGGGGAAAAGGAGGGCAGATTTAAACAACCATCTTGGCAATTGAACCCGTTTTGTATTCTCACCACCTTTCCCTGGGGTGACTGCTGGATTGGATCAATGAGCCATGGCTGCCTGCATGTGCAAGGGGAGGTTGTGTGGCTGAGAGGGTGACAGCCAGAGTGGGTCCCAGCATGAGCACCAGGTAGAGGCCGGAGAGCGTGTGTGCATTGATGTTGCTCCACACTTTGTGGTTGACACTGTCAGGCTTTTGGTAAAGCAGCAGGGGGTTTGTGTCCATCTGTCCTGATGAAAGATTATGCAAGGGAACAACCAGCTATTGCCTGGGCTCTCATCACGTTGGGTTTGAGGGGGAGGGAGCTGGTGAGGTTGGTAAACCAACCATTTTTTATTTTTTTTTCTTTCTTCCCCTTCGGGTGTGTGTCTTTTTTCCTCCTAAAAAAAAACCAAACCCTCAAAAAAACACCACACACAAAAGTTAGGTCTACTCCAATTGTTTTCCTCACAATTAGCAGAGAAAAATTATTTGGCCTAAAAAAGCCAAGCTGTTCCTGGCCGGGATCCTACCACAACAGGTCAGTACGTGGGTGGGACCCACATGCACACTTCCTACCTTTCCCCTCCTGCCTCCCTTGCAGCCAGCACTATGTTCCAATTTGTAAAACCCCTTCTCGGCCGTAGCAGGGGGAACCTGAGGCACTGCACAGACTGCCCACATGCTGCTTGCTGACAAGAGCTGAGCTGGCTTGTACAGTCAAAAAGCAAAAAAACACATGCAGACAATGGGCAGGATGCTGAGTAACATGCTCCTCACACTGTTAGCTTTATCTTCTGGTCTCCGTGGGCATCCCCTCTTGGGTCCAGCCTTACAGTGAGTAAACAGTGAGTGCTTTGGGGGCATGACATGGTTCTGCGTTTATTTAATAGTTATTACAGCCATCTTTGGCGGCTGCTGGCTTCTGGGGCAAGGAGAAGAGGCCAGAATCATGTTTTGGTTAGTGGCATGATGCCTGTATGCACTGAAAAATAGTAACTTGGAAACAACCAGATAAATCCCCCACTTGCTGATAAAACTGAAAATCTTTGGGTTTTGGAAAAGAGCCCCAGAAGGCAAATAACTCCATTCGAGCCAAAAAAAAAAAATCTTTGTACTGTCTAGGCCTTGGGGGAAGAGGGGCCATGGGATTTTATGGCAACGTCTTACAAATGCATCCGTGTGCAGCGAAAGCTGAGGCAGGAGGGGAGGACCTCTCAACATCTTGAGTGCTACTGCAAGGAGAATAGAAACAATCTGTCCTACTTTTACCCACAGTGGTTACTGGAAAGTTAGGGGTTCAAACTGCAGCAAGGGAGAGTTAATGAGGCATGAGAAAAAGCTTCCTGATGGCAAAGGTAGTGAATGACTGGAAGACATGAGAGAGACTCCCTGTCCTTCCCGGGGCAAGTCAAGCACTCCTCTGCTTGGAGAGATGCTGGCAAAATCACTCCTTGCTTGGACTTGGGGCTGCACGGTAGCGTCTGTCTCCAGAGCAATGCCAGTGCCGCTCACATGCTTATGCACCCCGAATTCGCCTGTCTGTGGGAAGGGAGGGCTACCTAGTCCTGTACACAGGATGAGCATCAGCATTTCCTTGGAAATACCTGATCTGGTGACCCTGGGAGGAAAATATTGCTTCCGAAAGTCCACAGCAGACCTGTCGGGCAGGATGTCCGACTCGGGCTGCGCGACTGACCCCGTTGGCACTGCAGCAGGCCCGGGACAGGATGTCCATGGATGTTACGAAAGGCTAACGTGTTCTCAATCGAACGGCAAAACAATAGTTATCAGGCAAGTGGCCTTATCCAACTGCTGTCCTGTGGCCAAGCAGCTGATCTGGGGTGGGGCTTCCAGGCATGTTTTGGAAGGCAGTTGCTCTGCCATACCTGTCTTTTGTAGTCCTGAGCATGCCGGCTGGCTTGTTCTGGTTTTAAACATGGTTGTGGTACCAGTCTCAACATCCAGGCCTCTGCACCTCATGCGTTGGTGCATTTGGTCCTTTCCACTGGTGGCTTTGGTAGACAGCCAACGACAGAGCCCAATCCCACCAGTCTGTGCTGAACCAACTGCGACTGTGCTGGCAACTGGAATTTGGTACTTTGTCTGTAGCACTAATTTAATGCTCAGAAAGACATGTCAGAGCATGAGTTATAGCTGCTGTGGCTGGTGCTGTTCTGTCCCAGCCAGCAGCTCATCACACCAACAACCTGCACGCAAGCTTAATTCATAGGGGTGAAAGAACAGCACAAGTTGGTGCCACTCAGGCTCTGTATTGCGTTTTTGTGTCTCCTAATTTTCCTGGCTGGGCTGTGTGTGCTGCAGCTGACTGTGTGCTCAAGAGATGGGAGAGCAGGAACCTCTCCTGTCTGCCCCATGCTGCATGATCTCTGGGTGGGCTGTGCTGGGTGCTGTCACAGCTGATGATGGAGCGGGAGGTGTGGGGTCTTCGTGGCTCCGTATGGGTCTGGGGACATGTTCTCACTGCAGCAATGGGGTCTTTGACCTGGAGGGTAGAAACCCTGAGGATCTTCATGTGAGCACCTGGGCTCTTGCTGCCTGTGCCAGGTGAAAGCTAGGCAGGGTCATGTGCCAATGCATACGCAGTGGGGTGGGAAGGGTAGACTGGTGCAATAAACCTTTAGTCACCCCGGGGTGTGTTTCAGTACGTGGGCTCTGAGTGTTTGCCTTGGCTATGAGGGCCCTCCAGCCCTCCCAAGGGTCCAGCACCTCACCAGCCCCACCTGATGCCACAGCCCCACCTTGCTGACTCAGGTGAACATGGAAACTTGTTTTGAGATGCAGTGCTTTGGTATGATGTCTCCTAGGAGCTGGCTTAGCTGTCAGCGTCCATCATACCGGGGTGCTGGATAACCCACAGGCCCCAACAAATGTGGTGCTGACCTGGGAGGAAACCTCACTTGCTTCTGGTCTGAAATTCTTCACCAAAACGGGACTCTTCCCCTGCCCACCCCAGAAAATGCTGCTTCAGTAAAAATGGTCTCAAAAACAAGACAGGTTTGAGTGAAGTCCTGCCAAAACAAATTCCTCAAGTCCTGTGAAAGCTGTGGTCAAACCTGGAGAGTAGAGCATTGACCTGAAAGCAGCCAAGTGATGAGGGCAGCAACCTCAGGGGCTGGGAAGGAGACCAAAGCTTAGGTTACTGTCACTCCCTCCTGAATTTAGAGGAGAGCCTTCAACAGAAGTTTCTGTCATCCCAAGTAAGTGATCAGACTATAAGGGCATAGACGTGTGCTCTGTATTTTAAATATGTGCATATAAAATTAAAACCTGAAAATTTTCTCATTCTTCTCAGTGCAAAAGAGGCAAAATTTGAACAACAAATCCCCAGCAACTAATGGCAGAGACCAGTCTGATATCTTCACCAGGGTATTACTCTCTCTAGTGGTACCTTCGTCTTTTTCTGTGAACACCCGTCCAGCCTGTGTATCTATTCCTGAGGCTTTACATGTAGCAGCTGGACGGAAAACTGCCCTCACCATCTGTCCTGAGCCAGCAAAGGCCTTTTGACTGCCCTGTAAATGTTGATGGGGAGATGGTGGAAAAACAGCAGCATGGTATGGGGTTGACTAAAAGTGCATCTTTCCAAGTTTTTGGCAGGAACAATAATACTGACATGCATCTCTGCAATTCCCATTTCTCTTTCACTGTGCATGTTTCTTACAATTCAGAGCTTGTAGTCCCCAGTAAGAGGAAACATCATTTCTTTCTGCTACAGCCAGGCATACCTCTGAATACCTGCAGAGGTGGCAACAGTATTGCAAATTGGAAAAGGGCACAGTGCGTCACCAAGGGCTTTCAGCAAACTTTTTGTCTTGACTAGGTCTTCATAAATGCAGCAGAAGCATTTTCAGACTGTACACTCAAAGGCCAAAAGGCAATTTGTTTTCTGTTACAGCAAGGGGAGGAATTGTGAAGCTCCCAGAAGCTCAGCCGTGAGGGAGTATGGCTGGGCTGGGCCTGAAACCCCTGGGCTTGAGATTCACATCTTCCCAGTAAGAAAGTCCCAAGTGCAGGTTAGTGGCTCTTTTGGGCTATTAATCTCTCCAGTCAAAACATGCAGTAGAGTCCTTTCCAGACCTCAAGGACCTTCCCAAAAAGAGTCTCAGAAATTGTATTTGTTCCCATGAAAGTTCTGGTTTCAAAACTTGGCAGCTTTCAATGAAAAAAGCTCCCAACCAGCTGTAGTTTCTATCATCTCTTCGAATTGCCTCTTTTCTTGCAGCCTACCAAAGCAAAACACAATGTGGCAGCCACCTATTCACTGCCTTTTGTGTCAGCCAAATCGCAGGAAGCAATCGAGTGTGTCGTAAATGATGTCTTGGCATATTCCAGTGCACTACTGAACTGCATTCAGTGGCTTGACTTGGGTTTTTCTAATTTAAGAATCAAAGCTTCAGCTCACTCCTATCTGCTTTATTGCTGAACACCAGCCAGAGTGTGTTTTGCTTCCCATGATTCAAAATTTAAGGGAATAAAAAGGTGGAAAAAATGTAGCTGTATGAGGAACTCTTGAGGAAAGAAAGGGACTGTTAATGAAAGGGAAATATTCTCCCGTGTCTTCAAAGATGGAAGGTTATCTGGGCTCAGAGCACATGAGCAGCCTACAGAGGCAAGTTGCAAGCTGCCATTTAAATCTCTCTCTTTTCCTTTGCCAGACTGAGCAGGAGGCAAAGGGGTCTGAAGCTGCTGTGGAAGAGGGTGTGAGGAAGACTTGGGGACTTCAGAAGTTGAGCACATTTTAGCTGGAAGGGACAGGATGTTGTTATGGCTTTAAGCATCATCGTCTCTACAAAGGACTTTGCTGCTCATGCAGGGAAATCCCCTATGGCAGAGTGGCTGGTGGGAAGGGGGAGAGCACACTCTGCCACAGAGCAGTGGCTGTCCCAAGTTGGCCCACAGGAACACCAGATGAGCTCTGTGATGCTCCCGGGTGAGGAGGAGGTCTTCAAGACAGAAGCTGAAGGTAGAGCCGAGCTCTGCCCCCATGCCACATAAAACACCACTAAGCAAATCTGCTTGCACTAGTGTGTACTGCAAGCACTATCCATCTTCGGGGCTGACTGCAGCCAGGAAACAGTACAATGGCTATTTTTATATTGTCTTGCAGTAGTCTCTGAAGATGATTTTCCTTCAAGGCTACTTGTGCAGGGACCTGGGTAGCACAGGTGATGCAGATAGTTACTGCAGAGATGCAGACACAGCAAGTGCTGGTTTGCAGAGCTCAGCACCACTTTTTCAGCTTAGGGGGCTGCATTTGTGCTGGTGAGAAGCTGCAACTCTGTCTTTGCACCAGTGCCAAGGGGCTGAGCACAGCTGCTGAGTCAGGTCTCACCCGAGGGACCATTTTCAGAGCTCCAGCCCATTTCAACGCCAGCCTTTGGTGTGGCTGGTGCTGCCCAAATGTGGCAAAGGAGAAGAGTCTTTTCCAGTGGCAGTTTTGGGGCAAGCCTCCCTGGTCATACTCACCCCTTGTTTTTTATGATGTGCATACAAGAGGATTTCAGCCAGCTCTCAAAGTGCCCATGCAGAGGATGCTCTCCAGCCATCACTTGACCTCAGGCTAGCCGCCGCCTGGCTGTGTGAAGGCTTTACGTGCCTGTGAGCTTCATGTGCTGCTTCCCTTTCCTTGCAACACACTACCTGTAACCATGCTCCAGGTGAGCGGGTGAACCAAACATTACTGAATTGTGCAGCGAAGAGCTTTCATATCAGCTAGTGTGAAAGCTGGCCTCCTTCTGCATGTGCTTCATGGCACCAACCTGAACTGCACGATAGCAGTGTCATCTTTGCCCTTCCCCTCTTGGGGGTCCCCGCATCATCCAGGACCTGCTGTGGGGCTGATCGGGATCCTCCAGCCAGGGAGGCTGCTTCAGGCTTGAAAGGATGAGGCCTAACTTGCCTGGGAGCTGAGGGTGGAGGGCTGCAGGTGCTCTTGGTGAAGCCTTTGAACATACCAAGCACTACAGGATGCAGCTGATCATTGTTTCTAATTGGGCAGCAGAGTGATCAGCTGCTTTTATCTCTCTGAGCCCTCGCTCCCCAGCTGGAGAGTAGGATGGTGCCTGCCCCCTCACTTCCCAGGGTTGTTCACAGCGGTCATTAACCTTAAAATCAGTGAAGCACCCAGTCACTGAAGCAGTGAGTGCCACAGAAAAGCCCAGAAGGAAACTAATCCTGGTGCCAGAAGCAGGTTTGAACAAGCGGCGTCACATGCTGGGCAGCGAGCAGAGACAGAGCGTTGCGTCAAGACGGTGGGGCTCCACATACCTGCTTGCCCCCAGCCCTCCTGCCCTCCCCGAGCAGCTGTCCTCTGTCTCCCTGCTCCTTTCCCTGCTTTGTGCCCACGGGAGCACAAGAGGTGGGGTCTCTGCTCCCTCGCTCAGGGGATGCCCTGGCGCAGGGAACAGGGCGAGGGCAGGCTCAGCTGCTCGCAGAGGTGGCCTGCCTGCGATGCGGCGAGGACCACGGCACCTTCCCTCAGGGGGTCTTTGGAGCCCTGGGGCTGCCACAAGAGATGTAAGCCTGTTACCAAGTCTGGACATTGTCTGTGCTTTGAATGGGAAAAAACTGGCAGGGCCAGAAATTTGGAAAAGGTTGAAGATTGCTTTGGGAACTTGCTGTTTAAAAACTCATGGATACTTGAAATGTTGCTAAATTTGATGCGTAGATGAAACGATGTTTCTCTTCCTTAGCATCCAGCTTGGAAACATTAGGACTCTCTCCCTCTTCCCCACACAAAAGCTGTCTCAGCCGGAGCAGGCATAAATATTTTTATCAGACTTAAATTGCTTGGGCTGAAGTTAAAAGCGAAGGAAAAGAGCGGCCTTTGTTATGAGGAAGGCTGGACTGCCCTAGCAGGCAGTGCTACTGGTTTCACCTGTATTATTTAGTCTTTCGATATTAACCAGGAAAGCTGTGTCTGATGAGATGTGGGAACGCTCTGCCTGTACCAGCCTTGCTGCTGTCAAGGCCAGAGTCCACTGACCTTGGTCACTGAGCATCGTTAACCTTAAGCCTTAACTGAGGTTAATGTTTGGCTTCATTTTCTGTTGAGAATAGCAACAGTCGCAAAAGGGCAGTTTTGAGCAGGAGAACTTCCTCTGTTCAGGCCGAAAACAGACATGCCTCTTGCAAATTGATGTGACCTGAAATGATGTCACTTCCAGTTTTCATCCTGACTCTCTTCCAGAGATTGATGCCTGTACAGTTTGCTGGGGGAAGAGGTTGTGTGCATGCTTCCTAAGCCACTCCTGCAAAATCAGCTGGGGTAGCCTAGATTGTCAGTGTGACCCAGAATGAATTCAGCAGAGCCGGCCACTGGTGGACTTGGGGATGTCTGGCCTAACCCCTTCTGCTAGCAGAGCTTTGGGGCAGGTAGTCTCTGGAAGTGGTGTGCCCATGGGCAGCTGGGCACAGGAGAGTCTTGAAGGGCACAAGAAGATCTTAAGAAAGCTGACTTCTTTCAGCCTTACGCATCTAAGAAGTAATCTGGTAACAGTAAAACATTTCATCCGCAGGAACAGAGGTCTAGCAGGGGAGAGCAGCAATGTCATCCTGGTCAAGACACCAAGAGGAGGCACCTGGCCCCTGGCCATGTTATTTTTAAGCTTGGAAAGCACATGTGGTCTGCAAGAGCATAGCACTAAGGAAAGGAACTCGCCAGCACTTCCTGCCCTGCCCCGGCAAACTGATAAAGCCCTTTGCAACGCAGGGCGACCCCAGTTTGTTTTTAAAATGTGGCCAGGCGTGGAGCTCACAGAATAACTGGGACACCCAGCTTTGGGCATTAATTCAGCTTTAATTCATTGCCTGATGAATTAAAGAGTTAATATAAATGTAAAAAGGACAAGAAAGGCCCGCAAACCATCTCCAGAGCAATGTCTGCATAAGGGCATTCATCTATGCATGTACATGGGATCTAAAAAAAGGGTAGTTAGTAAATGTTACACAGGGAGGGGCACATAGCGTTATCCTGAGCACCGTGTGAATTTTCTTGCTGCTTGGACAATGCATCTCAATCCTGTTCCCTTCTCTTGTTATTCCAGTCCCAGCCCTCTTGTAAGCAAAGATAATTGCATGCTGAAGGATACAGTTCCCATGTACAGTAAGCGCTCACATTGAGGAAATCTAGGTTCCTGCAATCGAAAGCCAGCAGTTTGTTGTGCAGTAATAGTAACAAGGCCCACTGGGATGAATCTATCTTTATTGCATGCCCTTTGGAGGCATAAATGAAATTGCCAGAGATGTTCTCCTCCTTGCCTAGATGCTTGGGCAGCAGGGTTGCTGTGGCACCAAAACATGCTGGGTTCAGGCCAGGAAGGAGCTATTGCAGGGGGAGGGAATTACAACCCTCAGTTCCCGGTGCACACATGGTACCCCACCACCTCTTGGCTCTGTGAAACAGCCTCATTCCCACAGCAGGATGAATTGGTTTGTTAGGAATGAAATTCCTATTTCTGGTCTGACTGATTAGGTATTTTATGGATAGACTTTATTTCTGAAACAGAAACCCTTCTCTCTCAAACACACTTTTGAGGCATTAAAGGGGCTGCGTTAAAATGTCCCAGCTGGAAGAAGAAATACCCCTCCTTGTCCATCTTGTCCTTCTGATCTCCCTGTGCTAGGACTGTGGGGTGATGCTGCTAGAAAGTGGGACCGGTGAGCTTGCCATGTCTCAGCAGTGGGTGACAACCTCAAATTGTCCTGCCCTGAGCAGGCGCTTGGCATCTTGACAGCGATGCCAGGCCTCCAGAAACAGAAATGCCACCTGGGAGGAAACAGCCCAGGCTTTAGCCTGAGCACCCTCTGGCCCAGACCTCTGGGAGGCCTCGTCAGGGCCAGGCGGATGCCCCAGCAATGAGACTGTGTTCCGGAAAGCTGGGAATTAAATTCTTTCATCATGAGCCCCGTGGCATGGAAAGCTTTATTAAGTGTGAGGTCTGAGCAGCAGAGCCAGTAACCACACAAAACACCACAGCAGTCTCAGTCGTGGCAAGGGCCTGTGCAAGGGGTGGCACATGGAACTGCTGCTGGGACACGGCTGCCTGTGGCAAGCGCCGCGACACCGAGACCTGGGGAGTTTCTCAGCCACGCTGGGGTCACTTCAAATAGGAGCGAGCTGGCTGCAAGCACAGCTGTGAAGGGGGTGCTTGGGGGAGATGGCTTAGATCAAAGCCATGGTGTTTACTAATGCCTTCTACAGATTAACAGTGAAGTAAGCACCAAAAATAAACAACCCGATGCTTTTAAAAACACTGGGGTGAAGGAAACCCTTTCTGGTTTAGCAATCTTTGTGGTTCTACCCTTTTTCCGGGGACCGCAGTCATGAGGCATCCTGGGGGCTGGGAGGATTTACCACAGCCGGATCCTGATGGTGCTGAAAGGCAGGAAGAGCTTTGCCTGTAGTGCCTGCGTAGAAGCACAAAACTGTGCAGGCTTGTTCCCACCCAGGTGCACATACCAGCACTGGCAGTGAAGATTGCCCTGATCTAAGCTGGCTGTGTGGGTCCCCAGACATGCTTTATGTGGAAGGTGGTCAGGACAGCCCTGCCTATGCCATGGCCACGTCTCCAACATTAGCCTTATGTTGAGGGAAAGCAGCGCTCATCTCCAGTCCTGCTTTTTTACACCTGGGGAGGTCCTGCCTGCTTCTTTTCCATTCAGTTCCAGGGAACTTTAAAGGAGAGAGGAAGGACATGCCCTCCCACAGTGCCCCAACAGCATCACAGGGCATTGACGGTAGCAAGTGTCTTCACAGTTCTGTTCTTTGACGTTAATTTGATAAGAGGAGGCTTTCATCTTCGCCATCTGCTGATAAAGGGAAGCTCGGTTGATGGGCTTAGGAGCTTCTAGACTCTTTTCAGGGCTAGAAAGTATACCAAAGCTTTTATTCAAGCAGGGACTTACTTTCATTTTTCTTCTTGAGGAAATATACTCTGAATTGTGGGTCATTCTGCCTTTCTTTCTTTTCCAGGGAAGAAACTGCCATGCCTGTGGGAATCTTCCGGGTATGCCTAGTGGTGATTACAGCTATTGTCAACCACCCGCTCCTCTTCCCTAAAGAGAATGGCACTGTCCCCGAGAACGCGGAAGAAATCATCCAGAAGATGAAGGAGCGGGAGGAGACCCTTCGGCTGGAGAAGTTGCGCTTGGAGCAGGAAATCGCACACCAGGAAGCCACGCAGAAGACTCTGGAAAAGGCTGCAGAGGTGGTGGAGGAAAGCAAAGAGGAAAAGGTCCGATGGGATATGTGGACTGCCCTTTCCATGGTCATCTTCCTGCTGATCGAGCTCTGGAGGCAGGATTTCCAGGAAGGGATTTGGCAGGACACAGGAGGGGAAGAGGATGACATGGCTGTCCTGGGGAAAGCATTTAAAGGTGTGGCCTTCCCTGACAAGGCCGTCTTGGCCAGCTTCTATGAGAAGCGCATCCTGGGTACCACTGGAGACATGGCCAGGATGCGGGAGATGGTGGAAGGCTTTGCAGATGACCTGTTGGAAGCCTTGAGGAGTGTTTGTAACCGGGATGCTGACATGGAAGTGGAGGACTGCATGGGTGTGGGGAGCATGTATGAGAACTGGAGAGTGCGTAAACCTTTTGTCTGTGATCTGATAGTGCCTTTTGCCCCCCCAGAGCCATACTGTTTTCGGTCCCAGACCTGGTGCTCTGGTGACTCTTTTCCCCCAGATGAACAAGGTTATGGCACTATCAAGGTATGTAGGGCAGATGAGGATGTGACGGGTTGCATCTGTGACAAGACTAAACTAGGGGAAGATATGCTGTGCCTCCTCCACAGCCAAGCCAATACTACCAGGCCCAGCAGTGAGATGGAAGACCTCCTGTGCTTCAAAAATACTCAATATCTGGATGCTGACCAAGTCATGAAGTGGTTCCAGATTGCAGTCACCAAGGCCTGGAACAGAATCTCCCACAAGTATGAATTTGACCTCTCCTTCAGCCTCCTGGACTCCCCAGGAGCCCTGAAGATAAAATTTAGGTCAGGGAAATCGATTGCCTTCAACCTCACCCCTGTGGTGCAGTACGAGAACTCCGATGTTTACTTCATCTCTCATTTCCCTCGGAGCGGCCTGGCAGCAGACCTCCCCTCCAGCACTCACTGGTTTCTCACCTTCGCAGTGTATGAGAGGAGGTTCATCCAGCTGGTCTCCAAAATGCTGCCTGCTAATGCCTGCCATGTCAGCTGCCTTCAGATCCTCTCCTTCCTTCATGGGAAGCAATGCAGCCTCACAGGTCCAAGCGGGCTTACCAACTACCACCTGAAGACAGTAATGCTGCATCTTCTGCAGGCACGTCCCAGTCAGGACTGGGCCCCAGAGAAGTTGGAGGCCCGTCTACAGGACATGCTGAAATTCCTGGAGAAATGTTTGCATGAGAAGAAACTCTACCACTTCTTCATTGGCAATAGGAAGGTACCAGCAGAGCTGGGCTTCCCCATCATATTCCAGAGGGCTGAGCCTCTCAACCTTTTTCGTCCCTTTGTGCTGCACAGGGATGTTTACAGGAAGACAGTGGACACATTCCACGAGATGCTCAGGAACATGTCTGCACTGATAAATGAGTACACGGTGCCCATTCCCCTTGCACACACCAATGGGATCCATAAGGAATCCCTTTAACCAAAGCCAGCAGGAAGACACTTGTTCCTCTAAGCACAAGTCCAGAGTGCAGATTTCTGAAGCCTCCTGGAGACAACTGACTTTGCCAGTACAGCTTATTGTCTGCAGCTGAACCAGTCCTGGGCCATGGTTTCTGCAGTAAGGGAGAGGGGATGGGGGGAGGATAGGGAGAAACTGGAACACGTGGTATAAAAGTAAGTTTCTGCTCCACTGGTGTGCTGGCTGGGTTTTATGCAGCTAAGAATATATTTTTCTATTGTGCCTCAGTCACGCTACAGTGGTGGTGAGCAACAAATACAACTAATTTATTCAGATGCCTGCAATGCAAACAGTGGTGGTGGCCAAATACTTCATTTCCTTTGGAAGGGGGAGATAAGAAAAGGGTGGAGGAATCAGAGACAGGATCTTGGGATTGCAGGAGCCTGTCTGCTTGCAGACAGCAGGAGCTCTGCGACTGATGGGAAGCACAACATAAGACTCAGTGCTGATGTGGGGAGAAGGGTCATGCACAAGATCTGGACTGGATGGAGATCCTTAAATCAACCACAGCTCTTTAATCAAAAGGGAACTGTAGTTATATAAAAAAGCCTTCTTGATAGGACTTGCAGCAGTAGTTTAAATGGCTTGTCCTGTCCTTCAAAAATACCCCTGCACATTTCTTCTCCCTGGGGAGGATGTAGCAGAGCAGGCAGCAGGGTCTGTGTCTTCAGACCATTTCATTAGAGTCTTCCATTTTCTTCATGGTAACATGGCTAGCAGGTTATATTCCTGGCCATTTTCCATGGATAAATGGACAGAAACCTTTTTTTTACCTTAGATAAAGGAGAGAAACCGTTATTGGGTTCTGGCATTTTGGCTTATTTGCTTGTTTTCCTTACCTCGGGGCAGCAAGGCTGAGAACAGCCAAGAGAGAAAGGACTGCTACAGGTTTTGCTTTAATAAAAGAAGCAGTTCTCCAAAATTATCCTGTAATGAAGCCAATCTCAGCAGTCTGGTAGCAGGAGGGAACAATCACCCTCCAAATGAGAGTGTGGTTTTAATGAGGCCAAGACCAGCAGGATGGCTCTGAGTTAGGAGGAGGGTATGGAAGAGGTACACACATAGCAGAGCTTGGCAGCACTGTCTCTGCAGCTGCCTTGTGGTCTGTGTTGCATCCCTTCTGCTCCCATACCCAGGCAAAAGCTACCTGTTTGCCTCCATGCAGGGTCTCCTCAGTCCTTTTAAAGACTGCTGCTCTCATGAGAGTCTGAGGAGCTGCTGCTAGTAGACTGTAATTTGCTGAGCCGGGAATGCGATGGGGAAATGACAGCTTCTGCAGACTTTTAAGCCAGGGGAGAATCTTGAGCCATGTGCTAAAAACCCCAATGCAGAAATGGAGATGCCTGAACTCCCTCAGGAAGCAGCACGTTAGCGCTGAGCCAGTGGGCTGCCCAGCCCTGGTGAGGTGGCTTTGCTGGAGGAGAGGGCTCAGTAGCTCCTCACTCGCCTTTGTGTGCTTTGTACAGGATCCAAGCCAGGGCCTCAGTGCAGATCTGCCTTGTGCTGGTCCCAGAGGCCTGGCCTCCAATGCTAAGGGGCCTTTCCTACCATTTTCTTACACTAGGCTTTCCTGCCATGTTTTACACTAGGGCTTCTCTGAATCCTGTTTACAAGAGGGTGGTGGTTCTGGGTGGTGAGAGCCATCAGGGATGATATTACCATGACTCCACAGGTATCTTTTTATCAGTCCTCTCTATCAATCACATGCATCAGAGCAAAGATTTAATCCTGTATCACTACTACGGACAGCATATAGCATGAGGCTTATTATCCAGCCTGTTGATAAGCAAACTTTCCATAGATGCGTCGTCTCCCTTTTCCTAGTAAAAACCATTTCACCACCTACTTCATGTCTGCTCTTGTCTGTCCCTCCACTAGTGAGGGACATTTCATGCACAAAGGCAGAGAAAGCTGTAACTCCAGTTTTCACACCTGGTTTATAAGAAAGTGCAAGTGGGGACAGGGAACTCTGCTCAAATTGCTGCTCCCCTTGGCTTTTATCATCACAGCTATATGGTGGTTAAGAAATATTTCTCAGCAGAAAGTAAGGGGTAGGAAGCAAAAAGGGAGAAAAGAGGCTGGTGGGTAGTGCCAGTAGGAAAGAGTCTTGGATCATCAGCGCTTGCTTCAGCACCCTTGGCGATGAGTGCCTGGGAGACTGCCAGGGCTGGCAGAGCAACAGGGCAGGACTAATTGCTAACGCCAAAGACTGCTGTAAGCCCCTGGCTTTCATTAGCACAACCAAGCAAGCCTTCCCCAGTAGGAAAGAGGCCAGGAGCAATCTCGGGGAACATGGCAAGCAGGTAGTGACAAGCAGAGGTACAGGGAGAGCGGGTGAATACTGGAGCCTGGAGGCTACATTGGAAGCTGTGTAAGTTGTTTGCAAACCCAAGCAATTTGCCATTTTTACCTGCCCAGGTTTACTGCACAGTGCCTGTAGCAGATCCAGCTTTGCATGGGCTGCTGGCAGGCAGGTCGGTCATGCTGAAGCAGTTGTGGTCAGATCTTCTAAATGTGTTCCCTGCCTAGCCAGCGAGAAATAAAAATTTCTTTGCCATTTCCTGTCAGGAGTCTAAATTTAGCCCGTCCAAAGAACAGAAACAAATTTGTGACCCAGGTCTCTCAGGAAATGACATTCAGGGTTGAAAAATAACTTTTATATAAGGTTGAGCAGGGGGAGGATGAGAAGAAAAGGCTGTTGAACAGAATAAGGTAACTCCCCTGTTAAAATGGCAGAATAGAGCTTTGTAACACCAGTCCTACAGGCTTGTAAACATGCCTAAACTCATCTTTACACAGCTCCGAGCACTGCTGCTCAGACTCAGAGGGAACCTAAACTGATAAGTAGATTGAATCTTTTGTTCTTCATTTTCTGTATTTGTGTGCCTGTCCTCTCTTAAGCCCAAACTGACCCTGAAGTGTTCCCATGGGATTTAGTTGAACCCAAGCTGGAGCTGAACCAAGAAATTTATGGATTTGCTTCGCCTGAAAGCAAATTGCTTGGCTTAATTTTCCTACATGCAATATGCTCATTTTGCCCTGAGCACCTTTTAAGTGGTCTGTTCTGTGCATTTAAGCTGTGAGGGAACCCACTCATACCTATCCAGGGGGAGAAGTGCTCTGTGATTATAAGCTGTGCTCCAGTAAGCCTCAGGGCAGAGATCTTCTTTGTAAGCCGTATAGCAGTATATATACATGTCCCATCTGAGAAGATGTGGGTACACAGCATTTCTCTGGATCAGACCTCTGCAGTGGTACAAGGAGGCCATGATGTGAAGCACATCATTCCTTGGACTGCCTTGTCTCTCCTGTATTAAATCTTTTCCCACCAAGTACTAGCCCTATCAGTAAAAGGCCACACTCACATTTCATAAAAAAGGTTTATAAGACAGTTCAGCTCCATCAGCTGTCAGCCAGTAAAAATGTCCTAAGACATTTTAGGGCTGCCCATGTTTAGTTCTGCCTTGATTGAAGTCTGGCTGGGCATTCATAGGAAGCAGCTTTAAAGGGTGGGGGTGGAAGTGGGGGGTTGTGGTTTAAAGTGAATAACATTCTTTTGAAACCAAACAGTGTATGACACATGAGTAACAAACACACAACATCTCTTTGGTAATGCCTGTATCTCTCTGGGAGATCCTAAGGAAGGGTAAACTGCCTGTCCCAGACCCCTTTCTTGTGTCTCAGTGCTGTTCTTGCTATTTGCTAACCAGGTGAATTAAACAGATGAACTCCTATTGCCTTCTGCCAGTTTCCAGCCACTCCCTCCACCCTCAACTTGTGGTTTTAATATTTTATTATAGGCTCTGTCAAAGCAATGGGATTAGTGATGGCTTGATAGCAGCCACTGATCTACAACGTAGTTTCAGGAGCCATTTGCCTTTAGGAAATGTCTTGGTCTAAGATTATTATTGTTGTTCAGGTGCCGAATGTCTTCTAAGGGGAGCTGTTGGTAGTTCACTCTTTAGTATGTGGCAACCATAGAATATGGTTTCTCTTTCTCCGAGTTGCTCTGTACACAGGTCTTATGGGCGTATAAAGATGTATTTCAGCAAAGAGATCCAAAATTTTATCCAGTGTTCAAGCAGCAGGATTTGGTGCTTGTTCACCAAACATTTTTAATGCAAAGCCTTTGCAATGTTTTCTCTGTGGTGAAGAAATGAGAATTAACCACCTCTAACAGCTTGGCTGCTGGTCATCGAGGGCTTAGTTCTCACAGGATTCTACATAGTAAATAGCTTTATTTATTACTTGTCTTTTTTTTAGGATTGGGGGCGTGTGTGTAATATGTTAGCTCAGAAGTAAAACTGTAGTATGAAGATCAATCTTGTCAATGCTGAAATGGGCAATAACACCAAAACTCTCCAAAGTAAGGTCTTCCTTGAATGACAATGCTGTACTCAAACCGCTGCTTTTATAGCAGGACACTGTTGAATTTGTATAGATCTTCTCATTCAGCTTTATTTATAATAAAGGAAGTCTTGTGCAAAATCTAAAGAAGTGTGAAGTCTGTTTTGTTTCTATTTCCCCCCCAAATGTTTCTGAGAGCATGGAAGGATGGAGTGGGGATATGTCCAGTGCGATCCTAGCACAGTGAGCATAACGGCGAGATTCCCTGTGATTTCTGACTGCCTGTAGAAATTGTTCCAGAGTCAGATGCAACATGAACACAAAGTAGAATTCCAGACTTCCTGAGAATATGACTCCACAGGAATTCAAAATAATTATTCTGGATATCTCTGCTCAAAAAACACCCTTTTGTGGCAAGCCCTAAATATTGCTGATAGATGTTGCCCTTATTGACAGAACCAGAAATCTCCTGAATTTCCAGTTCAGCTAGAAGAATCCTCTTTACCTGCTTGTTTTACAGGTATCTGCAGCCAAGTTCCAGCAACCACCCACCACCACTTAGCCTCCTGCTTAACCGCTTTCCCTGGTTTAAGGGACTGGTACCTCCTTATTAATATTCTAATGTGCTCTGACTCCGGAAGGAAATCCAAAGCTAGTTAGGAATTCATATAATAAAACCACCACTGTTTCCTTGGCAACATGTCTTCCAGCCCCACAGAATGCTCTACACACCTTTAATTAATAACTGCCTTCCAGTGATCACTGGGGCTGAATCAGCATTGAACGGGTCTGAGAAGCAGCTGGCTTAAGAGTGGCAGCACAAGTCTACCTAGCCAGGGGTTACAGTTTCCCAGGGTCAACCACACACTGCAGTAAATGGAGCTTGTGAGTCCTGTGGCCCAGGATCATGAGCAGCCTTGGTTGTTTTAGTGCAACTTTGTTATTTAAAATAAATAAATATAACCCCCAAAATAAACTCACCATGCTTTAAACCTCAGTCTGAAAAGCTCAGAATCATTTTCTCCATTGAACTGTTGATTTCCTGGAGCATTTTTTACTGCTTCTGTGTTGCCATGTAACAGAAGGGGTAACATCAATACAAAATCCTTTTTCAGAAGGGCAATTAGCAGATTTTTGGTCCGTGCCATGCCATAGAGTAGGCAGATGTAAAGACAGATAGAGGCCAACCCCAGCCACTGGAGATTGGTTTTGGCCTCCTCTTCTAGTAGTAGAACAGTCTTCCTCTAGGCTTTGACCTGGATTCTTTCTTCAGAGATTCAAATTCTTGTGTTTTCCTTATTTCCAGGCTTTCTTAAAGCCCTGATTCCAATGTGCTGGCTTTCATCAGTCTAGCAGCCTAGAATTTTGGCATACAATTATGGCTACACTGCAGTCTAGAAATGTACTTCCCACACCTGCAGACAATATTCCTAGAGGTGGACAAAAGCTCCTGAAGTAACAACCACCCTGCAGCTCAAACCTTAAATGTGTGCTTTATAGCTGCAGATTTAGCTAGCGCATGTAGACATGGCTACCTGTTTATGCTTGGTTGGTGTGTAAAGTCACTGTCCTGGGAAGTCCTTCACGACTTGAGCAAAGAGACAGATCATTCCAAGCTTGGCTAATGAGCACATGAACTTGAACTGAGAGTAAACCTCTTGGTCTTGTCCTCTCAGTCTCATCAATACGCAATTGCCTTTCACTTGTAACTGTATTTATAAAAAAAAAGGAGCTGCCTTTTCTTAACGATTGTACCCCACCAGCACAGCACAGCGTTCGTGCACTGAAAGCCCCGTGTCGTGGACCTGGAGATGGTGTGCATACCAGCCATTCCCTCCTGTGGCTGCATGGTTAGTTGCTCTATGTCATGTTCCAGGTCTCTCTCCCCTTCAAGATTCAACTTCTAAAATCAAAACTCACAGGAAAAACTTTACAAAAAGAGGCTGATTTTTATTTAGATTTGGAAAGCAGCACTCTATTCCAGCTAGAGGCATCTCTAATCTCAGTTTTTATTACCACTTTAAAATAATCCCTGAGAAGAGAGATGAGTTTGTGGTGTACTTTGACATTTTTTCAGCACACTGAGAATAAATAGCTGAATATGGGGAAGTTACACAAAGCAAATCAAGTCTGTCACATGCCAGAAAACCTCCAGCAGCTTTTGGCTTCTGATGCTGTCAAGCCTGTGTGGGAAGGTGACTGCAAGATTAAAACGACTAACACATAGCAGAGTGAGTATCTCCACTGCCCTAGTTTAGTAGATGATGAGACCTTAAAGACCTGGGCATTTTTGCTTTAAATACCATATGTTGTTTAAATGTTTTAGATGGCAGAAACTGACTCAATAATTATGGGGAGAGGTCTTAGGCATTTACAATTTCTCCTTGGGGGCAAGAATACAAGTAACATTTACCTCCTTCTCCCTGTTGTCCGATAAACCCCCTCTTTTGGTCATTAAAAGCTTCCCATAAAGCCTCCTTGTAACACTTATAACAAAGACTTTGCTGGTTTACATCTGTGTCTCTAAGCCATAAACTCAGAAGTCACAGTAACAGTCTATTATTCTGTGTTAGGGCCTCCAGTCTGGCCCCGTAAAGTTGCTATGACATTGGGCATTGACTGCTGCTTCATTTGAAAACTTCAAAATAGCATTTTAAATGCTGGAAATTTGGAAACAGATCAAATAAAAGAACACAAGAATGGCAGGTATAATGTTAACTGTGAAACTTTTCATTTTAATGAAGGTTTTCAAACACAGTTCAGAGTTCTTTCAGTTTCCCAAAATTCCCAAATCATCTGAGTTCACTGAAGTCCATCATTAACAACCCTCTCCAAACCCACTGAGGGGTACACACCTCTCAGATTAGTTCCTTCAGACTGGGGTTGTTTCAGCTGCTTGCTGTCTACTAGGAGCTCTCTCAGGTAGACTGTCCTGCCAACAAGCCCAAGTTGAGTCACATCAGCATTTAGATGGATGTACTAGCACAGATGTCTGTAGCATGTCTCTCCAGTGTGATGAGCTGCTGTACTTGCTACAGCCTGGTCCTCCTCTCTCTACACAAGTTTCCCCATGACATTTAAGATTGAAATCAAGTTACCCCCTGACTTTCAGGAAAACTCAGAAGGTCATGAAAAGCTTATAAATGCAATTCTAGTCTGCATTCCTGGTCCCCCATCACAGTGACAGACTTCACTGGACAGGTAATGCTTGCAAATGCAATAAGCAGCCTTTTCCACAAGCACAAAAAAAAGATCTCCTTTTATGCACTGCCTGGATATGTAACTGTTATATTGGGCAGTTCTTACGGATTTGACATGAAACACTCCTGTATCTCATACCCTTCATGGTAATCAGCTACATAATTCTGATGCATGGTTAATACTAAAGATCTGCAGATCTTAGAAAAATTGTTTATTTCAGACAGGAATGCATTTCTGTTTCCCAACTCTGCACAATGTTGTTTTGCTACTATGCAAATCAGGGTGATGTTTTTGTTGATACAAATTAGCACTTTTCAAGCATTAAGTCATCTAGGGAGGCAGGCAGGACAGAAAAGCCAAGATAATAATTCGCAGCTAATAATTTATCTAATGACTTTTTACCACTCATGGAATATCCACAAGCAAGGACAGAATCTCCTTTATTTCAAGTAGGCAGAAATGTCTGTGCTATAAAAAAGCAAGAGCAACCTCAGAGGATACGGTGACCTACAGGCATGCTAACATTAATTTGGTCAGGTACCACAAGCAGTCAAGCTGGGAGCACTGGTCTCAGAATGGGATACTGCTCAGGATTTGCCCACTTCTTAAGCAGGTTTCATCCTCTCTGCCTAACTCTGTTATGGTTCTTTGCTTGCAGGTCTGAAAGCTGACCCAGGTCTGTCCCCAGGTGCCACTGGCACAGTATCAGATACATGTCTTATATTTATCTGGATTGTGTCTGTTTGGAAAGAGGATTTATCAAGGTATTGGTTCAGTGGCTCCAACCAAACATTTGACCTGTTGTACACCTTCCAAGTAAAATTCCAGGCAGTCCTGCCTTTTTCTGAAATGATTGATTCATTATGGCAACGTAAACTAGGTTATTTTTAGCCAGGTTCCTATGCAGTCAGTGTGTGCATGCATGGAGAGGGCAGGGGGGAGGTGCAAAGAGGAGGGTCTATGCCTTCATCTCCTGCCAAGTAACTTTTGAATCAACCAACTTTGACCAAATTTGACAGATCTGTAGAGCACTCAGAAATACTCAGCTGCAACAAATCTGAGGCAAGCAGGCAGATGGATAGAGGACACAGACTCTCATAATCCTGAGAAGTGCACAAGAGATCTTTTAAAAGTCCCCAGTGCAGTAAAAGGCTGTTGGTAGTCATGCCTTCCTGAAGAAGGAAGCTATGAGGAAACAGGGTTGTGTTACTTCTGCTACTCTCAAAATGATGCGCACAACTTTGTAGCAGAGCCTTGAGAGAAGAGGAAGGAGGCAAACAGACAGATACTCCTATCATATCTATTGGACAAGTCTGGTCCCGAAACAGAAATCTGAACAAGCCCGTGCTGTGAATCAATTAATGTTACAGCATTCAAAAGAAACTTCACTTTCTAGTTATGTTACATTTAGGAGTGTCATCTTGGACTCCTCAGCTGCTAGAAGCAAAACCTTTGGCTGCAGAGGCTTGGGGGACTCTGTAGAGCAAAGCTGTTCAGCCATTGTTTGCAGAGGTGCTGCCTTTGAATAAAGGCACTGAGTTTTTAACTAATTATCAATCTGTCTAGCTAAAACCAGAGCTTATCCAAACTTTAGAGGAGAAGAAAAAAAAAAAAATCAGCAGCAATTTCTGTCTTGAAGGTAGGTATCTTTGCTTTATTCATCTGCTCTGAGGTTGAAGTGCAGGAGGTGCTGAGGTGAAATATATAAATACGGCCCTCACTGTTTAGGCATTTGAGTGCTTGTAAAATGTCTGACTGTGGCACTGTTTTAAAAATTGTGCACAAGAATGAAGATTAGAATGCCAGTGAAGTTCTTAAAAGTGTTTTAGGTGCTCTGCAGGAAAAGGAGTCAATTTTAGATGCAAAACAACCTTCAAATCCACCAAAAGACCCACAGCCATTAAGTCTCAACTTGGCAAAGCCTTAGTCGTGTAAGGAGCCAAGATTAAATTTCTGTCCGTATTGTGCTGCTTTCCAGAAGTGCCATAACACTTATAATGTCATTGGAAATCCAATTAGGCACCTTTCAGCAGAAAATCTAACATTCAGGATCCAACAGTGCAACACAGGCCCAGCGGGCAGAGCTAGGCAGCACTGGGATCAGTAAACCACATTGTTTGCAGCCTGACTCATCAGTCACTTCACCTCCCCAGGTGCATCAAGGGAGAAATTCGTTATATTGCTCTTAACCTTCAGTCTTGCTCTCTAGCCCTCTGCTGGGAATCAAACCGCACAGAGGGATTTCCCAAATCCACAGGGAGATAGTACTTAGCTTGCTAACATGTTCCAGGTCTCATCCCTGCCAGCTTGCCATCCCAACCAGGCAGGGCAGGGCAGCCCTGAATGGTTCTTGTGCCTCTAAGTACAAGTGATGCATAGCAGCTCTGCCTGGCCTCCATCGCAGAGGCATTCCCATGGGACAGAGGTGTTCTGTGCTGTCAGCACGATATTCCTGCCAGTTCAGTTCACCTTCAGGGTTATCGCATCACGTCAGTGTTATGAAGCTCCTATATGCAAAACTAGAGAAAAGCAAGGCTTGTCCACATGCAGGTTTCTGCCAATGGCCCCACACTGACTCCCTCCTGCCAGAGCCACACCTTGCATAGCTTTGGAGGTGAAAGGTTTGATCCAGAGCAGACATACACCAGCACAACACAGCCAAGCTACATAAAGCATATGAAGAGGAACTGAGAGGCACCAAGCCTGTGGGTTTGAAGGCATGGGTTATATCAGAGCTGTCTTCCCACAAGGAGAAACAGCTGATTAATCACCACATCTTAGCTAATACAAGTAAGAGGAGACAGACTCTGCTTCCAAGCCTAAACACGCACGGAAAAGAGCTGTGTGATGCACATACAGGGGAAAAAACCAACAACACTCCAACTTACGGTCTGGCCCAGAGTGCATTCTTGTTGAGAGCTCCCTTCTGAGGATGGTTTGAGTGACAGGGGGAAAGGCACAAAAGCATCCTTTGGGGAAATGGGAATGGATGCAGATAGCTGGGGGAAGGACAGTATTAAGCCATAATGTCTCACTTTGGTCCTCATTGATTCTTCAGGTGGTCTAAAGTTGACAGCTTTTTCCTCCTTTTCCCCCAACCCTTGTATGCCTTTGCTGTGCAGCCACATAGGTGACTCATGCAAATGGTTTGCAGCTTACAGGAAACACTGTGTGCTCCCTACTCAGCTTGTGGCCATTCAGTGCCACTTTTCTCGGCCCCATTTCCCCTGGAGAGATGGCTTTTTTCATCAGTTTTGCCATGAGTGGTGGTTCTAAGATGCAAAGCTGCAGCATATGCTGTAATTCTCACAGACTGCCTCCTGTGCATCAGAAGACAGCTGTGAAAGGCATAGAACAGGCTCAGTACATTGGTCCCTTAATATGAGCTGCGTTCTAACTTCCTCATGGACTCAGATAGTGTTACTGCACACTGCTAAACAGCTATCACACTCCACCCCAGACACAGCTGCATCTCACTGACAAGTTTTAAAATTCCTGTTTTAGCAAATCAAAGTTTTTTAGGAGGGAAAAATCCTAACAACATCACATGACATTAGTAATTTACTCAGATAAATCAGCAACTGCCATTCAGTTGGCTTTGGACCAGCAGTAGAAAGGACTGCTTCCATCTTATTGAAATTGGGGATGATTTAGTAAAATTGCATCTGATCTCATGACTATGAAGAGACTCCATTTGCATCAGCCATTCCCAAGTGAAATCAATGTCCAAGGAAGAGAGTGGTGAAATAATCAGGCTACCAGCAGAGAAAGGAGAGAGGATAAGAAACAGCCAGTTCTCAAACCTTGATAATGCAGGGGATCATTACAGATGCCATGACAGTGGAAAACTGGGCAGAGCAGGCCCAGGAGACATAACACTGTGCCAACAACACATGCCTAGAACATGCACTCGCACACAGCCAGGCACCTCGGATGAGCAGGACAGACAGCTGTTAAATGAAGTATGACAAGAAGCTGAGATTTCCTTTTCTCTTCCTTTTTAATTGATTTGAAAAAGCAACAAAGCTGCAGGCACCTGTATAGAATTCATACAGGTGTTTCAGGTGTCCCTAGTGTGTGACATTTGAGACTTCAAACCAGTATCTCCAGTTACTACCACTTCCAGCACAAGAACCACAGACCCTTCTAACACATCCCTGGACAGGCTATTCTCAACAATTTCCCCAAGCAAGGACCTTCTGTCATAGCCACAGTCCCATTCACCCAAGTTCCCACTCAACTTACCCAAAACTCAGCAAACCTTCCCAGATCTGACAGCCTCGGATCCCCAGCCCTCACTCCATCTTGGCTCCCTTCTACCTTGCTCTTAGCTTCAATATAAGGGATCCTAAAATGATTACGAAGAACAAGAGGCTGGACCACATCTTGCATTATGGTACCAACAACCATCTCAAGGATATCACTAAAGATATAGGGACATGCTACAAATGCAGTACATAACAAGGCCCGATGCCTTGCTAATCTGAAGTATCTATCCACCATGCTCCTAAACTCACTATTTTTACAAGACAGACTCCATTGTTTTTCACTTGACACTGAATTTTTTTTTTTTTAACCTGTGCTGAGAACAGTTATATTTGGTGGCACAACAACAGGGAACAACAACAAAAAAAGGTCAACATTGTTTTCGAAAGCAATAGCACCAACAACAACTTTCAAGGGCAAAATATGGAGTAGAAGGTGAGTAAATACAGTACTTGCTGTACAATCTGATCCACAGAGGATTTTAAGGAGAGCTCTGACCAAAGGGCAGAGCTGCTTATCTACTTGATCATTTCATTATTGACTTCTATCTTTTTCCTCTTTGACCAAAACTGAAGATGTGCGTTTTCTTTTCTGGGCCTCTTTAAACTAATACGATGTATCCTTCACACCCATCCACCATGAAAGGAGAGAGGCAGTCCATTCCACATAACTTCTTTCCTTTGAAGACTGGGCCAAAGTGTTGCATATTCATTACCACATTAAAAACACTGCCCGAGGCCTGCATTTCTTGGTGTGCTGTAATGAGTTCAGGACCCCAGCTGTCTGCCTGGCGATTTAGAACACTGATATTAAACAGTAAATTATAAGGCAGAATATTTAATTTTACTTTTTTTGCTGAAATAGCATATTTATAATGGTACACTCTACAGCCACTGAAGATGGGGAGAGCACATCTTTCTGTTCGGATAACAGAGCCTCTGGGTTATCATGGTCTGGCCCTAGCCAGTTGTTTTTGGATGCTAGTCTCTGCTCTTAACCCATTATTGGATCTCCTTAATGTCACATCTCCCACTAGCAACCAATAATACACTGGAGCAAACCGCAACATATTCCTAGCATGTTTATAGAAGCCAATGTAGAGCCTACTATACTAACAGCTTTAACAAGCCCTACACAAAGCAGAGGAGCTAATAAAACCAAAACGTTCTGCAGTTAATCCTTAGAAGTTTGCCACTGAGATCCCACCAACACCATTTTAGGGATGGTGGCTTCATCAAGCTTAAACCCTGCTTTCATTTAATGAAACAGCCTAGATCCACATTCTGACAACACACCTCACAGCTTTATGCTTCCTCTGGGTTCTCTAATGACGATCTACATGTACAGCATCAGATCTGGACTGGGAAATTTTTTAAAGAACATCAGCATTCTGGAAGGAACAGCAGAGTAATTAGTATTTCTCTAAGTAGTGCCAGATGTGTTTAAAAGCCACAAAGATAAACAGGAGGGAAAAAGCTGTATCATTTGAATTAAAGCTAGTAAGAGCATAAACAATCCCCTCCAATAGCTGCAAGCTGACAAACCAAAGTGCCCGCTAATTTTTTTTCTTCATCAAATGTCTTTCATATCTGCTTTCCTACACAAGCACGCAACTCCTCAGAGTTAGTGTGCTGGGGTAGAACATGTTAAAGGTAAAAAAAGATTAGTCCAGTTTTCCTCCAAAAAAGCTCCAAGACACTCAGTGCCTCAATTACCAGGAAAACCATGAACCGCTACCTTCAGCTATGCTACCTTACCTCACCTCACTTCAATGGGAGACAGATAGGAACAGTCTTGTATATCTAATGACAACCGCTTCAGTACCACGGGAACCACAGCCCTGTCCTTGAACATACTGCTTTGCCTTATTTCTTTCTGCATGCTTATTCCCTGGAATTATGGCTAGTTTGGGTTGTTAGTGGTCTGACAGAGAAAGACATGCACAGCTGAGCAAAATCAGAATGGGTCATAGCTCTTTTAATCCCCTATGTGGAGAGAAAAAAAGAAAAAAAGAGGAACTTTTGAATCAAATAATCTTGTCCCCATTCTGCTATATTAGCATATAAGATAGCTTCAAAAAGATGTCCAACTGCAAAGACCTGATCCTGCCATTTACCTGCTGGAACAGAACATATTCATTCCTTCACCAGCAGCAAGACACCACCAGTACATAATACTCTGGCTGAACTTGTACTTCAGTTCTCTGATTTCACCTACACCTTGACATGTATAGCAACACTTTGAGTTCTGAAGCAGAACAGAAAATAAATGTCGTTCTGCTCAGGATATGGTTTCTGTTAGCTTTACTCCCTACTCCAGCCTTTAGGATAATCGAGGTTAGGACCTAGAATAAACATGACCCTACTTCAGAAGGAAGAGAAAGATTATAACCACATACTCCCCTAGCATATCTAGCCCAAACTGGAAGCCATTACTAGATGGTCCCTGCAAACATGACTTCAACAGGGATAAGTGGGTAGGGTTGCAAGTTCAGTGGTTTGGCAGTAGTGCTGTCTAAAGAGGAGGACAGTTTGTACTAGGTAACCGCATCTTAACTTCAGAGACCACACTATCTGTTTTAGCCTTTACAGTGCCTCGCTCCTCTCTGCACAATCAGTCCAGTGACGAATAGCTGCCTGGAACGAAGAAGGAAAACCTGTGTTTAAAGACAACATTGTTTACTTTTTATTTTCAAGACATCAGTATTACAATTTTTAAACCAAGTAACAGGGTCAGTTCAGGGACTGCCCATGAGCAATGCCTGCAAAGAGGCCAGAGATAACAGAACATCACCTCTGAGCAAAGCCAACATTTTCCTTCATGTGATATACATGGCCAGCAATGACTTTCCATCTCCTGCCTGAAGCCAGCACATCCTCCTCCTGACAGGAAGGAGTGGAATTCACAGAAGATTTCTCAGCCTTTTCAGCACAGAATTATTCCCCATTATGAAATGTAACCACAGAAGAGCCCACACCAAATTACACTAGATCACCACAGCTCACGCTGAAAAGAAGCACTGACACTTCAGCAAGCACGTGCCTACTGGCACCTCAGAGCCCATAATCACATGCCTCAGGGCTGTTCTTCAAATAGAGCTGGAGGTAATCTTTGAATGTCTGAGGGTCAGTCATTGTAGCCTTGACAGCAGGGTCCTCCTTCATGGCCTCCATCCAGCGTTGGAGCTTTGGGGTGTGACTCAAAGAGCTACAGGAAAAGGAAAGAGACTGAGTAACGCAAATGGGAAACTTGGAGGGCATGAAGGAAGCAAAACAGCTTGAGCAGTTCTATTTTACTGCTTGTTTTGCTTTCTCCATCCCAGTATAATGTTCAGCCCAGAGAAGGTTATGGAAATATGTATCAGATCATAGAAGACACTGGCATTTGAAAAGTGAAAGAGTTCTTAGAGAGCTTGTGCACTCTGCAAAGCTGAGCAAAACCACAAACAAGCACTTATCGTGCAAGATATCAGCATGTTTTTGTTTATGTTATACCTGCTGCAAAAGACACAGCTCTTACTTATCATCTGTTCTGAGTTGAGGGCAGAGGCTTATGCACCACTGCCTCCCTCTGGAATGCTTTGTTAATGGTGATTCTTGAAGAAAATACTGCGTGCAAGGGTTGAGTCCTCCTCCACAATCCACAAACCTCTTCTCTCCTCTCTCGTGCATACCAAGACAAGCTGTGCAGTTTGTACTACCCTGCAACTCGGCAGCTCAAAACACAGATGTAGTCTATTGATGAAACTGAGGATTCGACTAACCGACTAAATCTACAAACCCACTCAGACACATTTGGAAAAAAAAAAAAACAAAAAAACCCACCATGTGGCAAATTGAAAGCTTAACAGTGTAGACTGTTATTTTCATTCTCTTCTGGCAGACTGACCCAAGTACTTTGCATTAATGTTTCCAACTCCCAAGTTTAGTAAATGCGTAACTTCTCCACGTAACTCCTAACCCTTACCCAGGAAGCATCTTTTCTTAACATATAATGGCTCAGATCCTCAGTCATTCAAATACTTTAATAACTCTAGACCTATGCTCCTATATTGCTTGTAATATTTCCCCTTCCAATCAAGGACCACACAGGAGACAAAGTAGATCAACAACCCATCAATAAAGCCCTCATTTTACAGTGCACGAAGCTTCAGTGCTACGGATTCCCTGCATCTTTCTTGTTCAAGAATGGTTCAGGCACCAGGGTGAGACTAACTATTCTATACTCATCTTCCACTTTTATCACCCACTTCCTCATACAAATTGACTCTTTAGTCCTGCTTTAAGCCAGCTATAAAATAGTTTTCCTTTGAAACCATTTCCCTACATATTAATGCAGTACCATGGTAACTGGAGCTGTTTAAGGATATAACAGACCAAGACATTCATTTACATATTAAAAAATGCTATTACAACAGTGACAGATCTATTAGCTACAGCAAGACAGGATACACTTTTCCGATCTCGAAACAAAATCACTCTCCTTTGTCAACCTAGGATTTCCAAAGAGGAACAGAAGACTGCATTTCAAGTCTGAGGTTTTGGACCAAGAAATTTGAACCTAGGCCTCCACATCTTCGTCCCCTTCGAATAAAGACCATTTTCATCTATGATATTAGTGATGGAGAAAAAGTCCTGTATTTTGACCACTTCTTCCAGTTCTGTCAAAATTATTTGGTAGGAAAACAGACCTGGTGAAAAAAAGCTTGTTTACAGAAGATCCCTGAACAACTCATCTCTCTTTTGAGAAGATGCTTCCCACAAACTGTAACACAATACAGACTTTCTTCAGCAGCCCCCAAGAGTGGCCCATTGCTGCAGGGTGTATGCAAAGAATATTTACACTGAGGCTGTTCAGTACACCTTAGAAGCTAGGCAAGGTACTCACTCCTTCAGCTGGAATGGTTCCAGACGTTCAAACCACGGCCAGATCATGTAGTCAAGCATGGAGATTGAGTCCCCCCCATAAAACACAGTGTTGCGTTTGGACAGAATCTGTGAGGGGTAAGAGATGACAACTGCTCTCAGAAGGAAAATTACAACAGAACACTACAGTAACAAAAAGCCCACTTCGTAATAGAATGCAGGCATACTGAAGGGATCAGAGAACAAATAACAGAGATACAGCACATTTCTCCTGTGCATGCAATACCTGGGGAGTCAGAGCTAGTCAGTGAAGCAGCTGTAGTAACAAGCTTAACTATTTCATACACTGTCAGTCCAGCTCTTCTCCAGAGGTTCAAAAACCGTCACAAGATATTAATCATTAGCGAGCTACAGCTTGTGCACAAACAAAGGAATTTAGCTCTCAGAATCTGTCAGTTCATGATTTCTTACTTGTCAAAAAGCATTAATGGCACAGACTAATCAAACATAACAATGCACATGCATTTCTTGAGCAATAAATCCACCTAAATTTAACATCCAGGTAAACTAGAACACCATTTTATCACGGACTCTTTTCCCATGGCCCTTGAGGCCAAGTGGTGTCAGGAAAGCATTTATAACATTACATCTAGAACTGGATTTGATTCCAGGTGCAAAGGGAACAGGAAGCAAGCATAACATCCACATCTACCAGAAAGAGATCCCTCCAGCTCAGCACAGAAAGCAAGGCCACAAAGAACGCATCAAGTTCTCCTGTTACATTTATGTTTCTGATACATTTTGAGTGCCATGGTCATCCAAGTTTAACATGCTTTAAGGAACCTCCAGAGCTTGGTCTCTTTCATAAGATTAGTCTCTCTGTTTTCAGGCACTTTGGCATTTTAAAGGTGGAACTTGAGAGACCTTACAAATTGTTGTCTTTTTGGACACGCAACACTATACGCCTATGGCATTTACTCCCTGTCCCCTAATCCCCATGACCTAGCAGAAATTTTAAAGCAGTCCTTCAGAAAGCATCAAGCTGTTTGAATTACCAGGTGTCTGGCAGAATATAACCCAGCAGCTGCACAGTTGCAGAGATGGGAACACAGCTCCCTCTGTCGAGTAGCAGCAAGCTAAATACAGAAGCGTTTCAAAACACTTCCCTTCTTGAATATCTCTTGCAATAGGCCGAGTGAAGTTTGCATGGCGGTTCCTTCCTCCCATCCTCAGCTGACCTTCAGCTGCTGCTGCAAAATCCTTCAGGGTGTAGTAAAATAGAGACACTGAAGGAGCAGCAAGTATTTCACAGCATTAATAAAGCAGGAAGAAGGTTAATTCTTCCTTAATGTTTAATAGACCTGTATATTAGGGAAGTGAAACATACATGGCTTTCCCCAAGAATTCATTTGTCATCTGCACTACTCCAGCATCAGCCTGATCAGACAGACAAGACTACTCTGAAAACAATTTTACTTTGGCAGCTCTAGGGGGCAGGGAAGCAGAATGCACAGAACTGTTAGGAGAATTAGGAAAGTACTAGAAAGCTATTGGCAGCTTTGCACCTGAAAAGAAACACTCTGGAGGAATGCTTCTTGATCCAGCCAGACAAGCATTGTGGTTTTAGCAACCACAACTAAAAGGAATGGGTTCATGATAAAGCCAAGTCTGACAGTTGTTCAGACTAGCCAAGAACCACTACTGACACTAAATCAGGGTTGTGAATTTGCTAATATAGCATCAAAGCCACCTGACACTTCCTGGAGCTCTGCTGAAGTTGCCTTACATCACTGTAGCACAACACAGCCCAGGGCTGGATTTCTGCAAGGGACAGATTACATTCTGCTTCCTCCCCCCCTCCAAAGATAGAATCTTTTCTGTTCAACACCTTATTTCATCACCAGTGTATCTGTACTGATTTCAGCAGAGCTACAGCACAGATGCTTTTCAGCAGCTCAGACTTCTCAGCCCTTGCTCTTAGAACATGCTGCAAGGGCTCCTTGCATTTAAAGCACAACAAAGGTATCCAAGACAACAGCAGTCAGCTAGAATTAAAAAAAAAAACTCCACAAGTCCACACAGCCTTCATCACACTCATGAAGCTTAGGTCAGCTACTTGAAATTTACTCTAATGGTGCTGTTGTGCATCCTAGACTGGGGGAAGTAAATTGAAAGATTGTTCATTGCTATAACTACCAACTGAATGAGAAGAGATCTAGCTCCAAAGGCCAAAGCATGAAAGAAAAAAGGGATCATAGAATGACTGGCAACTGGCTCATTATCATGAAATACTCCTACCTCTTCAAGTTTGCCAAACTTTCCAGCAATCTCTGCTTTCAGTGCCGAGGCGTCCTGTCCATCTTTGACTGCCACAAAATACTTGAAAACTATGGGTGTTATCTATACAAAGGAAAGGATAAAGTTTTTAATGTTCCTATTACAATAATACAAGTCACTCAGAGCTTAAGATGTTAAGATACTAGATGCAAGTTAGATCTTAAAGATTTAACTTTAAAGAGTTAAATGAAGTCCATTAGCAAAAATCTTTTATACTTCAGAAAATGTAAGCAAAGGCTTAAATGAAGAACAAATGCAAATACTAATGAATTTTAGTCTTGTAGTAAGAGGAGAACAATGAAGAGGAGCATGTTTCCCATTTGCACACACTACCAAAAAAGTAGCAATAAAAGTGGCAAGGTGCAGCGTAGTACTCTTTTCCCAGTTACATAGTTCTTAAATCGGAACGCACTTTAATTATCAACATTTAAGGTACTTTTAAGGAAGAGATATGCAGCGCAGAATATGCAGGCTTCTACAAACCTGTGCATTTTCTAATTTGGTAATTGCCAGAGAAATTAGCATACAGTACCAGGAAGTTGCCCAGTGGCCAAGCTTAACTAAATTAGATCCTTAAACCTTACAGACAAACATTTTTCTAAGATTTTGTCATTCATACAACCAACATTCAGTGCACATTTAGTTTCTTGCAACGTGCTTCCCTGTAACCCTCTTCCCATCATGCCTTTTCAGAAAGGCCTGTTGTAAGTATATCCTCCCTTTTATTCCCCTTCTTTGTCCACATCTATTTGCATCTTCTGTTGCTTCCTCTCCTCTGCTGCCTCATATCCAAGCTGACTTCTTTCACTTCCTAGACCCTTCAAAGCACATGCTTGTACAGAGAAGTTACTTCCAGTCAGCCACAGTGCCCACATCCAACCCCTACTGAGGGCCAAAACCAGTCTCCTTATACATGTCCCATGTCTATGGCCACCTGCCATCTCTTGTCCATGGTTGTAAGAGCTCTGAGTCAGGCACTCTTCACATTCCACATCCATATAATACTTCCTATAGAAAAACTGTTTAAGATACAGCAATTGTCACTGCTTAGGTCTCAAGCGTTCAGCGGGTTTGGTCTACTAACGTTTGCTCTACTGTAGGATACTCAAAATCCTGCCTCAGTCATATACACTTTCACTAGCTTGGCTGCCTTCCTGCATCCATCCCTGCACATAAACGCTGGGAGCAATTCAGATACACAGTGGTTTGTATGTGCTCACAGCAAGAGACCCCAAATAACCCCTCTGGTTATTTAAATGCTTTTCCCAGACACAACACCTGCCTTAAAGGATGAAAGCAACATTGGCAACAGAGCTGCGGGTTTTGGTCCTATGGTAAAATAAGAAACACAATCCCACCCTGATGATGCAGTACCTTTGAGAAGTGTTCCAAGAGCATCTTCTGAAAGGCTCGCTCATATGGGTCCGAAGGCATCAACTTCTTCCCTGGAAATGCTTCATCCAAATATTCGCAAGTGATTGGGGACTCATAGATCAGCTGGCCCTTGCTGTTCTCTAGAACAGGAACCAGCCCAAAGGGGTTCTTCTCAAAGAACCAGTCAGGTTTGTTCTTCAGATTGATGTTGATTACTTCATGGCTAAAAGAGCAAAAGAAACAAGACCCAAACAGGCTCAATTCTGCTACAGTCCACTCCATACCATGGTGAAATGCAGTCATTACACCTCAACAGCTACAGTACTTGAGAGGCTGAATCCTCAATTCCCCTGCTCTCCCCTGTCCTCCCTGAAGTACTTTGCAGGACTAACCATTTGACACATAGAAATACTGCCAGGGGGCACTTCCCTTTGCTGGAGAAAATCAGCACTGACTTACAGTGAGTTGTTTGTTAAACTAATAAAAGACACATGAAAAGTCTGCAAGCACACCACAGAGGCAGCCCTTACAGTCATGCCAAAACCAAAGGTCGAGCTCAGAATGCAGCACGCTAGGAGGTGACGTGAACATGCAGGTTCAGGGGCATTCTAAGAAAGAAGCACTTGATTGCAAATGAGCTATACTCCAATTAAGAAATGCAGCTGAACTTTAATCTGACCTTACATCAAAGAGCAAATCAAGAGAGCATCCTACCTACTTATCTTCACCAGTTACAGCCTCATGTAGAACAGATGTTTAGGGTAAAAGCAAATAGATATTGATAAAAAAAGGACACATGGGAAATATGTCTATGTTATGTTAACAAACCATGTGATATGCTGTGTTGTATGTGTGACCCCAGAAAATTCCTAGTAAGCCCAAAGATCTGCTAAACACAGCTGAACCTTCAAAATCACTGAAAGGTTACCAGAAGGCAACTACCACATTTAGGCAGCCATAAAACCCCTCTAAACCCACTATACTAAAACAAACCTCCCAGCTCCAAAATCAGTCCAAAGACACTAAATAAAGACAGAATTAAACTGACCTGGAAGTTTTAATGCACTTACTCTTTTGAAAAAAGACCCAAGAAAAAAACAAAACAAACCAACCTAACTCTCATCTTGCTATCAGAACTAAGTGGTAGGCATTCTCTATGCTAACATGAACTCCCAGCCCTGTGCTGGTTAACAAACTGCTGGCAGGCCTGGGACTTGGCGGGAATCAGAAAAAGGTGGAAAAACCTGTTACTGTGAAGCTGTAAACTGAGGGAAGCGTTAGTCCCCATTTAAAAACACTGAAATGACACAGCTGTCTTGAAAAAGAAACAAACACAAGTACTGAATTCCATTAACTTACTACCGCACAGGAATGAGAAAATGTTATAGGAACACAGTACCTTTCCTCTTTTAAAAAGGCCACTCACTCACTATTGTGTTTTGCTAAGCAGTAATATAACAGAAACACTGAATATTGTTATCTCCCAAAATTTTCACTGCAGCTTACATCAAAACCAAACAACAACGTACATTAAGGCTCTACTTACATTTACCCAGGACAAACTCAAATGCTATTATTGCAAACATTCCGGATGACAGGTGAGAAAAAAAAAAAATCAATCAGCTTGGGCTTTTTCCCTACGGATTTACTTTGGACCTTGACATAATTGATTTCATACACAGCCTACTTATTTCCCACTTCAGCAAACACCCCTCCCCCTGAAAAGCCTCAAGAAGTTCAAACTTCATAACAAAATCACCCACAGAAACCTCTTTTCATTCAGTTCTTTCAGGGACGTTTAATTAAGAGCCACTTAGGATGCCCAGGGAAGAAGGGAAGCTTGAACCGCCCCCTGCTCCGTGCGAGCCCCGACAGGCCGTCACGGCAGCAGGGGGACGGCGGAGCGGGGCGGACAGCCGCGCACCGCGCCACACCGGCCCGCCGGCAAGGGCTCACCTGATGCCCTTGGCGCGGAGGACGAGGCGCGTCCTCTGGGCGAAGGGGCAGAACCGCATGCTGTAGAGCCGGATCACCCCCTCGGGCACAGGCCCCGGGGCCGCGCTGCCTGAGGAGACAGAAGAGAACCGCTGCAGCCGTTACTCGCCTCACGCACAGCCCCGCTCGCCCTCCGCAGGCCGCCCAGCCCGGGCTGAGGCGACACGGCAGCCCGCCCGCCGGGGCCGGCGCTTACCCTTCCCCAGGCTGCGAGAGTGATCACCCGCCATCGCGACGCGTTGCGCTGTGCTCTGCTGCGCTGTGCCGGGCCGTGCCCCACCACGCCGCCGCCGGCCCCGCCCGCGGGGGGCGGCCGTGGGGAGGGCGGGAACCACCGCCCCTCAGCGGGGCGCGGGCGGCCGCTGCGTGTCAGGGCCTGTGTGCCTGCCGGCCGGCCGGGCCTCCCTCCCTGCCCCGGGGGTTGTCGGCGCCCTGCCTCAGGTGGCTGGCCCCCCACGGACGGGGGGAAGGCTTGGGTTTCGGGGGGAGCAGCGTCGTGCACCCCGGTGGTCCCTCCTCGAGCCGACCGTCCTCCCCACAGGGGATGCTGGCTGGGATAGGCGCTATTAAGCTGCTCTCAATGCGCTCTTCTTTGGAACCTCAGCATAACCCACCCCAGCTGGCACTCCCATTTCAGTGGGAAACCTGTGGCAGAACTCCACCCCATACGCCTGTTTTTCTTCAAGTGGTGCCTCCAGCAGCCGGTGAGGCACCAGGCCTCCCTCTGCTTCCCTCGCTGACTCCTCCCTGGACAGGGCCTTCTCCGGCTGCTGCAGCACTGCATCGCTTATTGCCCTTCAACATCCGATCCAATCCCACCTTGAGGATCACGAGGGTTTCTCTCTCCTGCAGCTATTCTGCTTCATGATGAAAACCCAAGAGGAGACAAGAGATAACCTAACAGATAGGGGGGCGTAGCAAAAGTTAGATGTAATTTAATTACTACCTTGCAATCACAGAGGGATTCACACTTGTTTCTGCAAACATGACCTGTGGGAGCGTCAGTACATGCATGGAGCGAAAGAGAACCGAAGTACAGACTGAAGTCCTCTCCATCCCTTTTGCTCCCTCTTCAGTTGAGGTGAGGGCACCAGGGCCTTCCTTATACCAGCATTTCCTGGGGTATAACAGTGGAAATGGAGGAGCTTTCCTCTTAATGCGTTTCACACAGTGTCCAAGTTTATGGTCCCACAAGTAAAATGCTTCCCTTCTTGGAGCTCCACACAGTTCCACAAAAACTTCAGGTCAGAGCTGTACATTATTAGGAAACGGCACGTTTGTAGGCACCAGAGGGCTGGGGCAGCCGTAGCTGAAGGGAGGGACGGTCCTGGCCCTCCTGGCAATGGACATGTGTCTGTCAAAACCCCAAGACTAATAGAGGAACTGGAGCTTCCCCAGTCTTATCAGTGCATCCATGCTTGCACAGTGGGGAAGTTTTGCCTGTTGGTGACTCTTGGTTTGGTTTTGTCACCAGAGTTGGGCCTCAGGCATCATGTCACAGAGACCAATATTCTCCATGGTGATCTCTCCTGCAGGCAAACACAGATGGCCACTAGTAAAGTGACCATGAACCTGACACCATTATCCATTTGAATGGAAGAACAACATGATTTTTGTTAAGTCATTGCTGTTTGATTATGTAATAAATAAGCAGCTCAGCAGTGAAAGGGAGCGGTAATTCATTGCACAAGCCTGCCATACCCTAGGCACACAGAAGCTGTACATAAGATGTCCTCTGCCAACAAAATAATTTCTCCTGCCATTAAAAAAACTGTTGGAAGACATATTTCTCATTCCTCTGAGTGCCTGCCCTTAGTGTTATCAATTAATATGTAGAATATGATTGAAATAACCAGGGAGCTGCTAAAGTCCTGTGTACAGCCCCCATCAGGTAATATTTTAAAAAGTGAAACAATAACTAGACATGATTTAGGGTTTAGGAACTATTAGACAATGGGGCTTTATGTTTATGTCAGAAAAGGTAACGGATTGTGGTCTGGTCAACAAACCTTGAAGAACCACTTGGAACTGCCAAGACAGAGTAAGAAGTAGCTAAAAGGTAATTCCTGCAGGGGGAGATCGCGACCACCGACTCATTGACCACCTACTCAAATGATACCACCTACTCAAAAGAAGACAATGAAGGAAGAAGACAGAGTCTGTGCACTAATTTACATGAGAGGCGAAGAAGAAGGAACCAATCATTTAGGGAAATAATAATGAATATGTTTACTTAAGTATATAAATGTGGGGATTATTGAGACAAAGGTGTTCTGTCTTGAGACAGGCACCCATTCATGCACATGAATGAAATTAATTTGAAAATACCTCAACTCTGTGTTATTGGCTTGCACATCAGGTAAACGAATCCCATTTGAGGGACAACATTAGGAAAGATTTGGCAAAATTTTGGGCCATAAAAATAGAGAAAATTAATTTGAAGTTTCTTTTAGCAATTTAGAAGAACATAGGCAGTCTGCTAACTCACAACCCAGAGACAGGCACGTAGGAATCCAAAGCAGCATCACAAGATCTGAGTGCTACAACAGCCCCTCAAAGGCACCTTGGAAAAATAAACCCATTTCCTCATCCTACCGTGGTTTTGCATGGCATACAGAGCACCCATGGAGACAAGAAGCAAGGTACAGGCTCATCCCACTGCCTCTGGACAGGACTGCCACTCCCCATCGTTGCGCCACGGCACTGCGAGCGCATAGCAGTATCGCAAAACCACACACTGCCACTGTACAGATAAGTGATAACGAACTAACGCAAGCGAGCGAGACACTATAAATGACATTTCTCCCTTTAGGAAAAGGAGATACTATTGCTAATTTTGCTTTTAAAATACTTGGAGGTTCTTACTGTGTTACCACACTAAAAGCCTTAAGTATATAGAGAAAGATTGTAGCTGTGCTTTCTCTTCTTTCCAGCAGTCAGCTCTCTTTGAAGCTTGAGGAGCACTGTCTTACACATCCCGAGAACTGCAGTACCTCATGAAAGGAGAAACATGAGGAGCAACGGGAGAACAGGTACAGCTGTCTCGCCAAGTGAAAGGCCAAACACTGCTGGAACGGGAGCAGCGACCATGCAGCCGCAGCAAGGACCCGTGGGGTGGCCAAGGGAAGGAGCCCACGGTCGCTCTCCCAAGGGCTGACTCACTTCTATGCCCGATAAAGCTACCTGCTTTCTAGACACAGCAGCAACGATTAGGCCACGGATATCAGTGACTCACGGGCAGAACTACCCCGTTAGGCATAGGCCGGTGCCTGCGTGAGAACGGCTGGATACGCCACAGGGAGCTCCGCCCACCACCTAGTGCCCACACCTCCCTCGCCCAGGACACGAACCCCTGCCGTTCCTCTACGGCTGCTGGCCCTTTAAATACCTACCCGCGCTCATTGGTTGGTTGGCTCACGGGCGCAGGCCAATCAGCTGTCTGTTTTAATCCTGGCGGGAGGCGTTGTGTCAGCTAATAGCAGAAGCCGTTCTTGTTCCTAAGAGACGGGTGTAAGCAGGCCGGTGGTGGGGTAAGGCGGATGGAGGCGGCCGGTGAGGCCCGGAGCGCGGCCCCGGCCCCGGCCGGTGAGGAGCCTCGCGCCAAGGCCCCAGGGGACCGCCGCTGCTCCTCCTCGGCCGAGGAGGCTGCGCTGGAAGTGAGGTGGGGGCCGGCCGGGACAGCCTGCGCCCTTCGGGCCTCCACACGTGCCACGCGCTCCTGAGCCCCTCGGCCACGGCGGGGTGCCCGGTGTCCTGTGCTGTGCTCCCGGGGCCCAGCTCCTCTCACCCCGGGACAGCTCTATGCAGCCGTCAGAGAATAGGGCAGGTCTAGCAGCGAAAGGAAGGGAGGCTGCTGTGCTGTGGGTTTGTGTTAGGGCGGCAGGTAGTTGGGGGGTGGGAAAAGGGAAGGAAGCACTTGCACTGCAGTATATAGCAGGGACTGAGCCTTTGGTGGATTTGGATAAAACTTAGGTTTTCTGCCCTTAGCACAGGGAGGCTCTGAAACAGGGAGTAAGCAGCCTTGACTAGTTTTAAGCTGGAGCTTGATGTTGTCTTTTCCTGTGTAGTGGTTCTGACAGCACACAATCCTGATGAACTCTCAGGGCATCGTTTTTGTCTCGATACGTGGCCTTGTGAACCCATACAGTTAATTTCTGTTCATGGCCACATCTCTCTTCTGTTCTACCCAGATTACTTCAGCCTCTGAAATTTATCTGTCTGTCCTGTACCTCTTAAACACCACTGTCATAATCTTCTCCCATGGCTCTTAATTTTCCTGGTATTCTGTGTCCTCACTCCTGCCTTTCTCTCTTAGCATCTTCACCTGCATGTCAGAGACTTTCAGATTTCCATTTCCCACAAACATAACCCACACTATGTATAGTAAAACACTTCTCTTCCAGAGCTCTTGGTCATCTAACAACTTGCTTTTTGGTTCTGAACAAATAGGAGCTGTAGATGAATTAAGCTTTTCCTGCCCCACCTTGGTTGAGACTTTCACAGCAATCTAGGATGTTTAGACATTTTTTCTGTGTAATGGGACAGATGTTTAAACTTCCTTGCCCATTGTATTTCAGCTGTTTCATCAATGTTTATGGCTACTATGGGACATAGATCCATAATTATAGGTGCAGCACTTTTTAGTGGAAAGAAAATTATTTGTTCTAATTAAGTTTTTCTAGTAATAGGAGAAACAGGCTTCAGCCTTAACCAGTCTGATACTTGCAGGGTAAAAAATATACCATCTGAAGCATGTAATTGCTATTCAGAGGAGGTCCCTTGTGCAAACTGGTGTTACTTGGAAGAGCTGTGACCCAGGTTTTCTGCTTTGTGAAAACACCATTATGGAATGAAAATGTTGGGCAAAATAAAAAAAAGAATTTAAGCCCTTTTGAATGTGAAGCAAAGCCTATTTCCATAAAATAGAAAAGTTTAAAGTTTGCCTTTCTTATAAATTAATGTTAGCAGTAGTCATATATACATCAGTTTTAGGAGAAAATGACAAAAATTATTTTGCAGTGGGCAATGGAATTGCGTGTTTTGTGTCTTCAGAAAACACAGAACTTTGACACAACTCATGGTTTCATATAATCTGTTTTGTATGAACTAGCATTTTCAGTGACAAAATGCTCTCTAAGGAAATTTGCAAGCAACTCTAATTACTTTGCCCCATCTACATTTCACCAGCTGGCAAAGTTTGACTGAAATACTTCTGACACAATGTTTATACAGAACTGGAGGCAGACACAGCATGGAAAATGTGAGCGAGCCATGGCTAATTACCTGACTCAGTGTGTACTGCACCAGTCATAGCTGACATCAGATAACAGCCTGAATACTTGTCCCCTTAAGCCTTTACTGGTTGTATAAGGATGACAAATTGCACTGTCATCCCATTAATTTATCCCTGCATACACATTTTCTAGATTTCATTTTATCCCTGTGAACAGAAGTTAAAAATACTTCATTTCCACTGATTCAGATCTAGTGTTGGAGAAAAGCATAGAGCTGGTCCTGTGAGCATGTTCATAAAGGTCTTCTTATGTGCCATGGCATGTCATATACATCTAGTTCTTGTGTAAAAGGTCCAGAAAAACATCTATCAGCTGAAATGTCTCCTCTTTGTTGCCATGGTATTCAGTTCATCTGCACAAGTACATGGTCAGTGTGCTCCTGCTCCCCTCTGGCTACACTTTCTCCTCTGGTGTGTAGCGAAAGAGGCCAAGAGCAGAAACTACTCAGATAAGGTAATGAGAAGTTATTGCTGGACATAAATATCTTAAAGACTAGTCATTTTAAAATGTTCCTAACTGTGAGAGTGCTGAGGCTGTAGTACAATCTTCTAGTAAGAGCGCAGAGGATCGGCAGCTGATCTTATGACTTGTTTACGTACGTGAAAGGAGCATAAAAACACTGCTTGCAATTGCAGAGGACAAAGATCTCTTCCAGTCAAATCCTCTTATTTGGAAGAAGAGAAGAGATAGAAAGTTTCTGAATAGAAATTAGAAGAGAAGGTGCTAATGGCAGTGTTGTACACAGAGGATATCTGTTACACTGCTGAAACTTTTCTGCCATGGTACTAGCAGGCTAAGCTGTGGCTCAGTCAGACATCTTCACTTAACAGTAAATGCAAATCCCTTTGATAAGAGGACCCTGATGTTTATCCACACACTTTCTGAAAGGTAAAAACATCTGCAGGCAGTTATGAATTTTTTGATATATTGTAAGTTCATAAGCTGACTCCTCTTCAGTAGTTTATTTCAGTCCTTGTGTAACACATGAGATTTACGTTCCAAAGTTTTAGCATGTTAAGGTACTGGTATCTTTAAAGCAGAACAGTCCTCCTGGGTGGGTTCATATAAACAGAAGCCATGCCTTTGTATTCTTTATTTTACGGGGATGAGATGAACTATAAAAGTGTAAAAAGGTTAAGCAAACACAACTGGGTCCTAAGTACAGATTGTACCTGTGTAATTCTTTCAGAATAAAGGTATCCTCTACTACTATGATATATGAGTACAAAAACAGAGTCTGTGAACTGGCTAACTTTATTTTTAGTGAAAACCGAAAGAAATATAGTCATCTCTCCATGTTCTTATGACAGTCGTTTGTGCTCCATCAGGGTAAGATTGACCTTGTGTTTCTGGAAACACTGAACTAGTAATTCCTATAATACTAGATCTTGAAGTTATTCTCGTTTTGCAGCATTGGTATGAGGATGAGTCTAACAAATCCCAAGCATTAGTTCAGTGTAACTTAGGCTACAACATTCCCTTTATCACAGTATTTTGAGAAATATCTGTCTTTGATTAATGTTTTAACATTCAGTTGCTCTTTCTTAAGTTGGGTTCAGGGATTTCCAAAGAAGAACTTTGGCTTTATCAACAATCAAACTGTCTGCTACCCTTGTGGCAATTACATCCTCTTCCTGAACATTGAAACAAAGAAGACTACAGTGCTGCAGTGTCAGACTGGCCAGGTGGGAGCCTTTGCAGCGAATAGGAACAGTCAAGTGCTCGCCTTTTCAGACCGGAAGCTGAATCCCGTCATATATATCTACACTTTTCCAGAACTGAATAAACTGACAGAATTAAAAGGTAGTGATTTGGTAACCCTCCCTGTCACCAGTCATTAAACCAATACTTAAATCATCCAGTTTCTGAAGGGGTTTTTTGATAAGACTTGAAAAAATGTGTGACAGGAAACTGTCTCATGACAAGATGCATGGAAAGCAGTGGAAGCAATTTTCCATTGCCCTACTTTTAGTTAGGCTCAAGCTAGGGAGGAATATGACAATATAAAATGGAGCTGTTTTAAAGGGAAAACAAATGGAATGAAATGGAATTCATTTTAGGAAAATATAGTCAGAATAACAAAAAAAATCATACTGCAGTAGGGTCCCAAGCAGAATGCTGAAAGCCACATTGAGAAATCTGAGATGTGAGAGGAATGAGGGTTCTTGCAGTTAAGCTGTGGAGTCTGGGATCTAATGTATATTTTTGCCTGCCTATCCTACTTGCTTGTTTCATGTATATGGATGAAATTATGACTGCAAAGGATTTCGGGGTACTTGAGGAAAAAATACTTTACAAACTCAAGGTATTATTGAAAAAAATTGAAAAAATTCCAAGCAGTGATACATAGGGAACATTTTTATGATCAAATCAAAACAATCTGGAGTGAGGCAAAGGAATTGGGGGCCTGAAGAATGTCTTTGAAGAGTTAAAGTAGATATAAAGGAGCTGAGTACTCTATCTGTGATAGTATACAGTAAAGTCTGGGGCAATTAAGGACCATGTTCCTTATTTTTACATTTCAGGTAATGCTCAGCTGGACTACACCTTACTTGCATTTAGTTTCACAGGCCCATATGTAGCCAGTTACTCTTCAATCCCAGAATTTGTTCTTTCAGTATGGTAAGAGTAAAAAAAGATTCTCTAATACCATTTACATTTAATTCATATCTTTATTTTCTAGCATTAGTAGCCACTAGTCAGAATGACTGTTACTTTGCTACAGCTATCTTCTACCTTCTTCAAAATTTTGTGTTTCATAGTACTTCTAAATTCTTCAGCATCAGTTAATTATCTGTTTATGCTTGGAAGTTGAGTACCATGCTGTTTGTGAAAGTAAGTTGCCTGCTGGAAAGAAGAAAAGCGTTCTAAAGCCGATTTCTACTTTTTTGTCCCCCTGGATCGTTCAGTGGTCCTCTTAATTACTTGTGTTTGATCTTAGTTCTGTCTTTAGTTTTGCTCAATGATTACACTATCATGGGTCACTGGGTTAGATCATAATTTTCTGCTCATTGTCATGAAAAGAAGTATTATATAATATGATGCAGATACAGAAGTTAGAATATTTAATTTTTCTAATTGTTCTCTAAAAATATAATCCTGGTCTTGCTCCATTGCCAGCAAGATTCCATCAACCGTGGAGTCTGAGCACTTCTTCAGAACAAATGGGGAGGGTGGAGTAGGCGGAAGGCAAGCAAGGACATGTAAGGAATGTTCTGTATACTGCCAATTTAATGATGACCTTTTCTTGTACAATATTTAGTGAAGAGGCAGAAATTCCTGTAACTTCAGAATTTTAGTAATGGTAGTAGATACTATTACAGATGCCTCTTCTTTATCCCTTATGAAATAATGTTTGCTGTGAACTCTGATCGTACACAGTAGTTCAGGAAGGATGTCTGTGTGTATATCACAGTAGAAACCAACAAGACAGCCTCACTGGCCTGAAGAGCTTACATGCTTGTCACTTACAGCACAAATAACACACATGGTCTAATATGTTCATTGTGTGCACTTAAACACCATCTTGAAAGACTTCTCTACATTATTCTTAAAAATGGAAATAATCTAGAAATGTTTAAATGCTTTAAAGTAGTGGCAATTTCCAAGGCCAAACAATTTAAACCTATCTGAGTCAGCATGAATACAGCTATCAGCTGCTAATTGTCATAAAAGAACCATCCTAGGTTCCCGTCAGAAAGAATTTAGTAACAAAATAAAATTACCTTACAATATTAAACTTAGAATTTATAATAACTTGAACAGAGGTGTGTGAATTTACTGAGATCAGGACCTTCATTTTTTGCAATTGGATTATATTGTGCATTCATTGTAGAAACGTGTGTGTACAGATGAAAGAAATCTCAACGTTTAGCATTCTTAATGTGTCATTACAATATGATGATTGCACAGTTCCTGTATTTTAAGCAAATAGTTTGGAATCAGAGGTATAAGAGATGTTTTGAAAGTTGTGTCAGTCTCGAAATATAGAAAGCTTATGGATAACTAAAAGCTGCCTTTCATCTGAGATATTTTTTCCCTAGATCTTTATTGTTTTCTGTTCAAAGGAGAGGCTTAATGCTCAGATACATGTACCATATAGTTTCAGATCTTAATAAATTGTCTACTATAAAAGAGTGTTGGCACTATCTGTTAGGTACGCGATGAGAACATGCTGACAGGTCTTTAGAGAGAGCGCTACACTGATATCTTTTAAAGTCAGAATTGCAGCTTATAGCTTTCTGTAATTTTAATGAGTGTTACTGTGTATGTGTGAATACTTCTCATTTTTTGCATATGCTGTCAATATTAACCAGTGTCTTGCATCCTGATCTGTTTTGTGAGTGAATTATTACAGGCCACAACAACGAGATTATACTAAATCCATTTACAGCAGTGTATGCATTTTAGGTTTTTTTCCTGTCAGCAGTAATGACAAATACTAATTTAGATTAAGTCAGATATATTGTCCAAGAAATTAAGGATCAGTTTTAACCATTTTCTTCAAATGATGTTAATCAGTTCTTAGCACCTAAAAATGCAAATACAGTCAAGAATTAATCTGGGTAGTGGAGAAATATGGAAATTAGATGGTGAGAACATAAAATAGGTTACACTAGACAAAAGAAAAGTCAGTGGAAAGCAGATTCCCAGGCTTGTGTCAGCTATACATTACAGCCCCACACAAATTTTGCGCTGTTTCATGCTCAAGTTAGTTGATGCAGCCATAGCTTGTATGTCTGCATTCACAACACAATTACTGTATTACCTAATTAATTCATCCATAGATAATCACAGGCTGACTGTGTTTTATTTCCTAATTATAATACCTTCCAACTGCAAGCCTGCAAGCATTATAATAATTATTTTATGGATTGGAAAAGCAAGGGTGAGCTCTGGGGTGCTGAAGAGTTAATTGTTTGGGCCCATTCAAGTGATCACTGATGGAACTGATGAGAAAAAATCCATGTCTCTTGACTCTTTTCCATGACTCTTGCCTTTTCACAAAGGGAAGTGCATGATAATGCTTCTAAATGTCAGTTTTCAAAATTATTTTACTGTTCAATCTTTTTGTAGCAGTAATAATTTGATGTGTGGCTAATTAACCACCTCCTTTTCATTCTCAAGAGGACCTAACATGTTTGACAGCAGAAATTTTTTGTCAGTGACAAAGTATTTGTTTTCCAAACTTGATCTTGAATGTCAGTCATAATCACATCCAGATATATTTTGCTTGAATGTTTTTGACTTACTGAATGCATTTGATTTTCTTTTACTCTCCTTAATGAAGGAACTGGCAAGAAAATATCCTCCTGTGCAGTGAGACTCAGCCAGGGGTAACAGCAACCTCTTTAACTTTTAATCCTATGAATTGGCAACAGCTGTGTTTTGTTAATGAGAGCTCCCTTACTATCTGGCATATTGAAAGGAATAATGATGAGCATCACCTTAAGCAAAAGTAAGTGGAACACCCTTCAGGTTAACAGAAAAATCTAGAGGTATAGTTTAATAACTAAGACTAACAGCCTACATCTGTTTGCAAAGAATTTAATCCAATTTAGTTCACCTAGCAATTGCAATCAGTAATTGCTAAATCACAAGCAGTGTGAACCTATCTAGTCAATCAAGTTAATTGAATTTATTATTTCATTTCTTAGTATTCACATGTCCAGATTATGCACATCATGAAGCTAATACTAATCAGCTGCTTTGGCAGCCTCTATCAAAACCTGCATGACTGAATTAAGGTGGTGCCTGGACTGCTTTCCTGCAAGTGGCTATGTTGAGCATTGCTTTTGTAGCTATGAAACCACCAAATTTGGATCAAGTTGCTTCCTAGTAAGCATAGTTAAACAATATGTTGTTGTAATCACAAATTGTACCAAAAGCAGTATCAGTTTTCTTTGTGATTTCCAGCTTGTGTGGCCAATTTACAGATCCAGAGGGGGTGGCTTTGTCAATGCAATTCACTGAGCACAGCAAACCTAGAATTTATTTATGCTAAAATGTTTTTTGAGGCTGGTATAAAAGTGGTATGTATCATTCAAGTTGGAGTCCTTGAAGTATAACACCTATGCTGTTTCAGCAGCAGCTACTCTACAATTCCCAAGTGTGTTTAATCTTGTTAACTATGAATATAACCAACATAATGCCACTGACAGTTATACTAGTGAAAGTGTAGACAAGGCCTTAATTTGCCATCTGAAAAGAATACTGCAGGTTTTTTTGCCTTTTGTCATTATAGAGTACACATGTGAATATACATATATACTCCTTTTTCCTCACTTTTCATTCCATTCAGTAGAGGTTAAACATCCACTGAGAATTGTTTATTTTACATAAATTTTTTCCAAGTCATAAATCAACATAGTTTGTAAACTATAGAATCCTCAACTCCTGCATTAACAGCTACTCACACACTGATTACCAGAGTGCAACAAGCAAATACTACTACTAATTTTTCATCATCGTTAAACCTTCTCTAAATAAACATTAAACATGAATCCTCACAGCATATGAAAGTTAGGTGTGTGTCTTTATTAATCCTGGTTAATAAAGAAACAGTAACATAGAAGAGTTGTTTATACAAGGCAACAAGAGAAGACTCTGAGCTAGAACATGGCAATCTGTTTCTGCCAGTTAGGAACATTCCTCTTTTGTAGTGGAATTACTGTTACTTTTCAGTGAAATGGTATGTGCTATGTAGAATGATTGTCTACAAAAATCCTCCATTACTCTTGCGGAAGTAAAGCCCATTAACTGAGTTGGTGTCTCAAAGTTTTGAAAAAATGCTTCTCAGTTTTGTATCAGCATTTACTTTTCATAGTATTTCTTCTCCTCAGACAGTGTCTTTTCCTTTTTCACAGCCCTGTGAAACTCCCTGATGGACAAGGGTCTGTGAGTCCTCGTAAGGATTTGTTTTTCCCAGTTTCTCATAGTGAAGATCCATATCATGGCCCTGATTTGCCAGTTTCAGCCATTGCTGGACTGGTAGGAGATGAAGCAGAAACATTCATGGTAGTTACTGATTTTTTTCCTTTTTACTATTCCAAGTCATTATACTTTTTATGCAAATAGGTGTTAATAAATTAATAATTTTAATGTCTGTTAAACAGGTACAACCCAGTAAACAGATCTGTTGTCTCAACAATATATTTGAAATCCATTTTGACAGTAGACTTAGAAGGCATGCTGCTACTGCACAGTGCAGTACAATGTAGAGATTTCTAATACAGGTCCCAGCATAGTAATATATCTGTGCAGTGGAGGTACTAATCTGTATCCCAGAAGTAGTATAAGCATGTCAGCATTTAACTATGCCCAAGCTAATATGACCTGCTGAAACCTTGAAAAACTATTCCCATGCTAAACTGATAGTAACCTTCAGGTATCCTTACTTCACTTTGGGATTTGTTTTCTTTTTGACTCTGAAAATGTCTCAAGCTATAGAAACATTGAAGGCTTTATTCCAGACAGCAACTCCTGCTTCTGAAATACATTCCCATACCACTGTCAGTGTTGGACCTGCCCATTTGTCTCACTTGTATTTGATCATTTACTTGTTAGCCTCCCTTGAGATGCCTCTTTTGAGAGGCTTCAAAAGTGTTTGAAATTTTGTTTGAAATTTACTTTGACCTGACTACCAACTAGAAGTATCTGCCAGTGTGAAAACATTTAACTTGCAAATCTGGGATTCTCTTCTAAGATTAAGACCATTGATTTCAATTTGGTGGCTTGTGATATATATGAGACAAAAAAACTACCATGCATAAGATGATACTGGCATTATACTATGTCTTTTCAATGGACAAATGTGAGTTCTGTAATATCAGGTTATTATACCACAGGTTTCTGCCATAAACTTTTCTTATAAAGCAGAATAAAAAATAAAAATAGGGAATGATGTTTTCCTGACCTCATCCTCTTTTCATGGCTTCATGCATTCAGATTCGCAGAGGTTTTTTAACTGTGTAACTGCTGATGCCCTTGGTTTCCAGGACAATCAATAACAACAAACAAACATCCTCTACTGATTCTGATTATACGTGAACTGCTTATATGTCAGATCATTTAGAACATGGAAAATGAAGATAATATATGCTCATCAGGGGCATTGCCTTTTTCTTCTGCCTTACTGCCTCTTATATTATGTGCAGATGATGAACTGCAAAACACACTTTGTTCTTTAGTCTGTGAAGTGAATTACAAGAGGTATTGGGGAAAAAAATAACTGCCATATTAGGTCTGTGAGGCTTAATAGAATTTGTCTGTCTTTGAATGGATGCTATTCCATTCAGGAATGGTAGGTTCTTATGCTTGAACTTGCAGAACTACGTCATGAACTTTCCCACGCAGAAAAGTTTGTGCTTTCAACCATACTAGATACCACTATAGGGTCTTTGCATTCCCAACTGCCTTCAGAAAAACCTAGATTTCTCTTTAGCACCTTCAAGGTGATTGTGTTCTCCTTATACATAGAAATATTCCTGGAGTAAGAGTAGATTGTTCTACTAGTCTTTGACAAAGATTTCCTTTTCTTTCAAATTACATGGTAAATATTTTGACAGTTATTTACTCCCCAAATTCCCTAGATGGGTGTATTTTGGTTGTGAATACTGACAACGTAGTGAACATCAGATTATTTAGAAATGAAAGTTTTTTGCAGAAATACAAGCTGCTGTTGTTCTTTTGTTGTTGTGGTGGTATGTTGTTTCCTGTGTACTAAAATGTGATGTGCTACACTCACAGTTTAGCACTGGGAGGCACTGAATCAATTTCGGGCATACTTTCACCTTGCTCCAGACTATGGTAGCCAAGTAATTTTTTGCAGGACTTGCATTTATTGTGCCTTACAGCACTAATTCTCCCCTCCACGCCATGGAGATTGCACATATGCTCCTTCTCTAACCTAGCAGAAAAACTGAGCCACTAGTAGATCTTATAATTGCATGCATATGTCTTGTCAGGTTAAGCACCCCCTTCTAGCACCCCAACATGGAACATACCATTTTGGCAAAGCAATTCCTGCACAAGGTGATCAGAGTATGCTTGATAGAGAAGATACTTCTTTGAAATATTGTTTTATCAAGACCCTTATGTTGAAAAGTGTCTAAGGCATCAACTTTGGGAGAGATTGAAATGACTGAACTTGCTGAGTTCCTCAGATCTCTTCAGACTACAGTTGCTGTAGTGGACCAGGCTGTCCAAAATAGAGGTGCTATAACTACCATTCTTCACTGTCTTTATAAATTGACAGGCTGCTGTGGCAGATGTATACATGGTTACTTTCACTGGTGATTTGTATACCATTACAAATGTCCATGAGCAGTTATCTGACTCTGGCCTAAAATCCATGCCTCGACATTTGTAAATACCTTGGAGTTATTTTCCTCCCTACTATCATCAATGCTTTTTCAATTAGTAAGAGACAACCTGCTTCTCCTGTGGTGGTTAATGATGTGTGTTCAGTTGAGTGCAGTGGGAATAGTATCATGGCCTGCTGAAGCTCTCCCTTTCTCCGCAGAATTCAACAGAAGGATTTTTGTTCTTTATCACTAAATCTGAGATCAGTGTTTTTCACATTGATGCAAGCACCCGAAGTGGAGAACCATTTATTTAGACTATTATTTAAAGGAGTTGTCCTCAGCCTGTAGTCCGTGGTCCTTGGAGGCTGTAGCCCACTTTTAAGGAGTGTGTGAGTGGCAAGTAAGAAAAGCAGCGCCATTGTGGGTGCACTTGTTTGCTGCTTTGAAATGTGTTAGGGTTCCATACTCTAGAACAAGCTACTGAGGCTGGGTATGTACCAAAGTAACCACAACGGGGCAGCAGAGTGAAAGGAATTGAAATGTTTTACAGCTTTCAATCCTTTTCTTTCTTGCGTTAAATTCATTTAGTTTCTTTTCAATATTTCTTACTGTTGGGACCTGAGTTTTCTGAATATGTTTTACCATGACAAGCCCACTTGACTCCACTTCATCCCCAGTACCAATTTTATTCCATTGTCTTTTTATAAAGCTTTTCATGACAAGGATCCGTCATGGATTTTTTTTTCCCTGAAGAGGTGCCACTCAAATGGGAAAGAAGTTCAAAAAAAGACAGCATTATTATTAGTATGCACCACCGTACCAATGCACAGTTCAAGAAGCAACCTGGTTTGGGATTTACATAATCTCATCCTAGGATTAGCATATTTTATCTAGTTTATGTGTAAAGACAGTTGTGACAGCAGGTACAGAGGAACATTATAGAAGTTGTCTTTACACAGGAAGCTTCTGATTCACAGTAGTTCAGTTACAACCTTCCCAAAGATTTGTGATGTTCAAGCCTCATAAAATCAATGAAAATGCCTATATCAAATGTTTCTCTGGGTGATGTAAAGCCCCATTTGGTATAGATTTATTACTGTTAGTCCTATTTGATTTATAAAGTAAATATTAATATACTTTATTTCTGTAACATTTCCCCCCTGAGAAATTAAAAATGCTTTTTAAGCATAAATAGAGAGTAAGTTAAATCTAGGTACTTACGAATCTCTGTCCTATGTTTTCATCACAAGTCCATCCGTATTTCCTCTTTTTATAGTACCTTTAGTGAGACAGCAGGTGTTTTATAGAATTATAGACTCTTCTTTTTTTTCACCCATCATATTGTTTAGTGTTCCTCATCACTTCTGTTGACATGCATGGTTCTTTGAATCTTTTCTTTAAAATGTCCTCCCAAGGTTTTCTTGTGTTTTGTTCCCCTCTCCCCCTCCCCAGATTCTCTTCAATGTGGTGCTTTCTGTCATGGTATTTATATGACCCCAGTTACTGTTGTATCTGAACGGGTCACTGTCTTTAATAGTATTCGGTGGAGAAGTTCTGTTCTTCCTCTTTTATGGATGATGGATTTATGAGATTTATTTTAGTGAAATTAAATTCAAGGCACATGGGAAGTCTGTGGCAGGGATATTTCTAGAACTAATTTGCAGATGACACAAAGGTTGACAGAGCTGTTTTACAGAGCAATTTTGATTATATGAGAAGATAAAATATTCAAACAAAATGTGTTTTAGTACTGCCAAGTATGCAAGACCACGTGTGCAGGTTATGTCTACAAAGCGGAAGACTGTTCTGAAAAGCAGTTTGAAAAGCATTTGTCAGGGTGAGGTCACAGTGGGTAACTGTTTCAATTTGGGCTTCCAGTGCTATTCTGACGTAAAAAAAAAAAATTCTAGGGGCTCAATGTGTTTAATTTTTTCATAATTTTATCATTAAAAAATTGGGAGATGACCTGGTTATGGTGGGTCACTATCTTTGTAAGGCTAGGCAAGATACTGGAGGGATTTCCAAGCTAGAGGACAAAACTGTAACAGATGGAAGTGCTGGAGAATAAATCCAGACAAATTCAAATTTAAAAATACATGATTTTTCGATGAAAATATAATTCATCATTTCAACAAGCTTCTAGGGAGAGAGGTAAGTTTTCCACCGCTATCTCCAGACATAAACTTTTCTGGAAAATGTTCTTGTTTCTCAAGTTACTAGCCTCAGTGAAGGAATGACTGAATAAAATAAGGCAAGTATGATACAAGCGGTCAGACTCTACGAGGTAATGATCTTTTTTTTGCCTTAAAATTTTTGTAACTGCTTGTACAGATATTTGTCAATTGTTGATTGAACTTGTTTATTTTTGTGCTGAAGCCTAGAAATTATATTAAGCCTTCAGTGCATCCTACTGCCCACTGCTGGACTGCAACCTCAGAAATTTACATGGGCTGTAAAGAAGGATATGTTTTGGCAATTGATGCTGAGACATGCAGTGTTTCTGTTCTTCAACAAAAACCTCTGCCTGGTAAGAAACAGCAATGTTGTGTGTTTTATTGAAGTAGGGAGGAAAGTGGATAGGTGAAAGGTTTTTTGCTTTCATCTGTTCTCTTATTGTGTATCTTACAGAAATTGTAAAGCTATATTGTAGAACCATATTTTTTTTATTAGTATGATAAACATTTGAGAATATCTTTTGAACTTCTGTGTGGGTTTCTTTAGCACCCAATAACTGGCTTTCATTTTTCTTTGGCAAAAAAGAGAAAAAGCTCTAAATACATCAAAACTGATAAAATTAATAATAGTGCCAGAAGCCCAGATCTTATTAACCAGCCCTACTAGATCAACATTAAACTATTAATATACCAGCTATACACAGTCTTTAAACTATTAGTTAAGTACCAATAATGTATTTTATTTTGCATGAAATATTGGATTGTCCTCATTTGGTATGTTAGATAATTTTAGAACAGATCTTTGAAGACTCATGATGAGTCTTCAAACAACAAAACTGAATTTAATGTAATGTTGCTTAATAGAATTCCTTAAAATCAGCTCTTACATAAACTATTTTCTAATGAAAACAAGGCTGTAAAGACTATCAGGCTTTACTGCAGAAAGTATGAAGCACAGAGAGTGAATAGAAGATGTCTTTGGCTTCAAAGAAAGAAATCTGCTTTTAGTTTATTCTAGAATGGGAGGACCTCAGATTGATTGCAACTTGCCGAGGCAATTTGTCTGCCCTATATATATTCCCACCTGTCTTTTTTTCATGGGGACCTTTGGCAGGCTAGTGACTGACTAAAGTTTCCTGGCAACAGCAGCCCATTCCATGCCTTCTTTTTTCTGGGAGTCCCAAGGTCTATCCTCTGCTACCTGCCACATGCTACCCTTCTGTGCCCATTCAGAGGGCTCCCAAGAGGGAGGACAGTGAGACACAGCTGGCATAAAGTGTTCTGGCAATGGCAACCTGTACCCTATTGTCTTTGCACGGCTGGAAGGTTTCAGCCCTACTGTGCACATGAAGTTCGCTGGTTCAGTCAGGTCTAAGAGGAGTACTGGGATATGCTTCTCCCTAGCACTAGAACTGGGCAATATCATGTTGTAGACCAGCATAGAACTGTTTTTCTAATAAACACTGCATCAGTGTTAACAGACAGGCTGGTGATAATCTGGTTTTCTTCTTTTGCCATGTAATACATTATTTTTTAAGCTGCAGCAAGTATCCCTGACTTTCCCAAAGTACTGTTATCTGTGTTCAGTTTTGATAGTTAACACAGAAATGGAAAGCTGCTCTTAAAAAAAACCCCAACAAACCAACATTATTTCTCTGCTTTTGAAATTATCAGAGTGTTAAGTTTACCAAATCGAGTGTTGGAAGTCATCAACAAATTAAAAGGTGAGGTGTGACAAGAAATATTTTTGCCAGTTCAGTAGAAGGCGACAGAATATTTACTATCTGGGCTTTTCCTTGGCCTGTATATTCTTCTTTGAGCCCTGTACTAAAACTATGTAACAAAATTGTCTGTATTCATATTGTACTGAAGCTTCTGCTTAACTTAAAACATACTGCAATCTGTATCTATTTAGCAGAATGCATAAGTGCATGTCCAACTTCAAACACATGCTAAATTCATGTTATGGTGTTGCAAAGAGAATCATAAGCAGCCACAACATTTCACTTGGGCATTTTTTTTCAGACTGTCTGAAATTTCCTTCAGAAGTACATCAAATAAAAAAAATCATGGTTAGAAATAACAATACCAGAACTTAGCACTAGAAGATAGATAAATCTGCATCTGTACCACTCTCCATGCAAAGCATTGCTATCTCCCTTTTACTTTTCAGCTGTAAGCTGAATCACAGAAAGATTGTGCCTGCTCAGTTGCATAAATGACAGAAATGGTGGATATTGGGGAGGAGTGTACATGTTTTATTCAGTATACTGAACCTGGTCTTTTGTTCAGTAGACTGGAATACAACTGACTTTTATTGCAATATTAACATATAAACAATGTTGATGTCATAAATTGTTTTCTTTTGTGCAGAATACATGCGTAAAATATCGGACGTGGTGTCATATGTTCGTAGAGAAGTACAGAAAAAGAAAGGTATTTCCATGTTCAAATCAAGCTAAAAGATTTTTAGGCAGGACCAGTGATGTCTGGGAGTAATAATATGTGAGTACAGCTGGGAGCCGCTGGTTAGAAAAACTCAGCTCACACTGGCCTCTGTAAGACACATTGATGGCAATCTTTTATATGTTTACATGACAAATTATTAATAGCTTTTGTGCTAATAGACAGCCAAATTAATAGCCTCAGGAGAAACAGTGGCAGTGAAATAATTTCTGTTCATTCTAATTTAAATTGGAATAAGTGATGCTAGAATAGGTTCCCTAGTGCTTAGTTTTAGCAACTTTTTTTAGAACTGCAATCACTTGTAATTTAGGTGAGTTAGGATTTATGGGTTTGTTTCACACACTTTGTTTTGGGCTCCACAGTACAAAAAAGATTCACATAATGGATGAAGTTCAGCACATGGCCACAAATATTATTGCAGAGTCTAAGTACATGACATACAAAGATGGGCTAAGAGAACTATCTTTGTTCAGCCTGGAGAAGAGGAAGTGGGGGATTTTAGTTGCTTCAGCTACCTAATGAAAGGTTACAAAGAAGATGGAACCAGACAGGCAAAGCACACAGTTTGCATCAACAGAAATTCTGGGTAGATACTAGGAAAAAAAATACTTTCACAGTGAAGTTAGTCAGATATTGGGACAAGTTGCCCAGAGAAGCTATGGAATTTCCATTCTTGGGTATATTCAGACCTCAGCTGGATATGACTCTGGACAACATGATCTAACTTTGAAGTTCATTCTGAGTTTGAAGTTGGCTCTGTGCTGAGCCAACTGAGGTTAGATCAGAGGACTTCTAGGGTCCCTTCCAACCTAAATGACTATGATTCTGTTATTGAGAAACTTTAATGTGGCTATTTAGCAGCCTTTACAAAATCGAATGATTTCTCAAATTGATTTCTTGTTCATCAGACCACAGTAGTACTGTCACTTCAAATTATGTATACCAACTTTCTCCTTCATTATCACAGCAAAAAGTCCAAAGAACATACAGCCCATGGAGCCTTTTTACTCACAAATAGTATATCATCCCAGATTTGAAGTTGAGACATGTTGTTGCAATAAATTAAATTTGATATTTTATGTTGGGTTTGTGCTCTCAGGTGGCAAACCAAAGGATCTGCAAAAACCAGTTTTATTTGCCATGGCATTTTGTAACGAGGGACTGTATGCAGCTGGAAGTGTAAGGCATCCTTTATGGTTTTAACTTACTCTTATTGTGCAAAAGTCGAAGAACATTCAAATGGAGTATATTTGCAGAGTTCACTGCAAATACAGGAGTTAGAAAAAAGTGGAGGGCTGCAGAACTGTAAAGGTCCTCTCTGGTGTTGTATATATTTTCTTTGTTGGGACAAAAAATTGGGAGGGAGCAGGGTGGGAAGAGATTCCACTTTTGTAGTCAAAGAAGCAATAAAAGAGGACATTCCTATTTTTAACAAAAGACAAAGAGTATTCTAGAGGAACAGGAAAGAAGGATGGACAAAAAATAGGAAAGGAGAGAAAATGGCCAAGAGGACTGCCAAATTGTTTTGTGCAAAATCTAACTGAATATTTAATCCAAATTGACAGTGTCATTGTACATTACTGCTTAAGAGCAGGACAAATTCTTACTATGTCTCAAAAAACCCAATATGAAATCTTAAGTATTAACTGATGAGAGAGTCTGTTGTTATCAGACATGCTCTATTACAAAGACTTACATTAAAGAACACCTTCATTTTTCAATAGATTTATTATCCAGGGTAAGAGTCCTCTGGATTTAAACACACTAAAGGCAATTGAGACCATTAGTGATGGGATACAGTTAAACACTGTTACTTTAGAGATTTTCAGTGGTTCTTGCAGTTCAGTTTGCCAGAGTGGGCTAAGATAAATGAACTAGACCTCATGTGGATTTGTACTTTTCTGCACAGGAGGGCATTTTATTCTTTTATCACGTCAAAGGTCTGCAGTATGAGATGAAAATCTGTGCTGATATCTTACAACCCATATCCAGCCTCATATTCTCTCCTGATTACACCATACTTCTGCTTGTGACTGACCAGGTATAGCATTTGAGATAATAGTATTATGTAATAGGATGTTTCTGTGATTCTATATGTGTCTGCTGATACTATTAGTATGAAATGTCTGTAATGTAATCATACAAGTCAACAAATTCTATCAGAGGTGAATTTAGTCCATCCTGTGTTTTTAATGAAAGATTTGAAAGACTTTTAATGAAGCACAGAACAATTGCCTCCTATAGATGGTGGATTATAAATAAGGTACCTAATGCTGAGATTTCCCAACAGAAATATTTGTGTGTGTACAGTGGAGTACATGTTCAGGGTCTCCAGTGTGTCCAGGTCACATGGGACCTACTGAGCCTGAGCTCTAGGCTTGATGTGTGCCTGCACAATAAGAAAAGTGTAGCTTGGGTACATCAGACCTGCTGTGGCTATGCAGTAGGGTTGTTCTGCACATGTACCTGAATTTGTCTGGCAAGTCCAAGATCCTTCTTTGACCACCCTGATTTCCAGAAATCTTACACAAGGGTTGCAAATCCTTGAATTCCACCTGTTCTTCCAGACCATTAATCATTTAAATTGGCATTTTTAAAGCTCTTAAAATGTTTGGGGTTTTTTGGGGGGCGGGGGGAGAGAGAGAGTCAGGAGTTTCTGTGTTCATGACAGCAGTGCAATGGTAACTTCGGTCACACTGTCTCTCTGATTTTATTCTCATTTTGTAAAATGAGTAGAGAAGTTCTAAAATCTTTATCAATATTAGTTATGAATTGTTTCTAAGAGGCTTTGAGATCTTTAGATAAAAACATCTCTTAAAGCTTAAAATTTATGATTTGTGTTTTATGTTGGTTTAGAATATTTTTTGATTCCTGGAGTAACATGAAATAGGGTGGTTTTAAATTATTTTATTAAAGCAATTTTGAGAAACAAAACTTCTTGAAAATGTGACTAGCTGGATCACTCTAAAATGAACTAACCTGATCTTCAGCTTGTGTAAATTGCTATAATCCACTAAATTCAGCTGAATTCTACTGGGCACTTTTTACCTCAGTTTAGAGTCAAATATAAAACTTTAAAGGGTGAAGCTCAGAAAGATGTGTATTTTTTTTCTTTTTGAAGTCTTTTAAAGCTTTTAATGAAAGGTTTCATAGCCCAGTGATGGATTATTTCTCTTTATTTGTCAGGGGACAGTCTATACTTACAAACCTGCCCAGAGTGGAGAAGTTGTCAAACTCTTGGATGCGTGCAGCAGTTGTTTTCTGGCAGGTGATTTTCTTACTCCAGGGAACAAGTACTGTGTGGTAAGAAATGGTATTCTTTCTTATATAGAATAGTGGCACTTTTCAGGTAACCAATACGTTGCCAAGGCACAAAATCAAAAGCCTTGCAGAGATTGGGTCTGTTCTGATATTTGTTACAGCTGTGTAACTTCTCATTAAGGAAGTAAATGGCATTAATTCAGGTATGGCCTATAAAAGGGTCAGAATTTGCCCTAGAATGCAGGGTGGATAATTCACAGACTGCTAAAATGTCATACTATTTCTGCTGTTGGTTTGTGTGACTCCCTATTGTTCAGGAACATAGCTGAGCAGGTGGATTCAATTAATAGAATAGATGTTGGAACAAGAAATTCCTACTGATCTTTTCAGCCTTCAGCACAAATTGGAACAGCCTGAGAGATGCCTCTGTCCTGGGTGCAGGGACAAAGAAGGCCTTACTCATGGATCTGTCCATTCTGAGAAATTCCTCTTGCTTTCCTCCTATGTCTTTGACTCTTGCAAGACATGTATTTTAGCCAGCAAGTCTGATTCATCTCCAGGCCATGAATTCTTCAAGTAGCCAGCCTAGGAACCCTGGGGTCTTAATCAATTAGGTTTGCTGAATCTGTTTGTTTGTTGTTAGCATGGGAATGATAAATTTTACCTGACTCTGAATGAGTAATGTGAGGGTTGATTGATCTCTAGCCATACTTTACTGTGGAATTACAAAATTGCCTGGGTATAAGAAGAACTCAAGCGCCATTATGATATGCATCATTTTTCTTTCATGTGAGAAAACAAGACCTCTCCTTAAGCCCTTTTCCATGCAAAGAAAATTATAAGCAGGTATTTCTATTGCTGGCTGAATGGTGAGAGTGCTAATATTGATCAAGCTTACATGTTTTGCCCTAGATTGTCTCATTCTGCTTAAAGACCATTCCTGTAGTTGCAGCAATTCACAAAAATTATTAAACATTTCCCTTAGGCAGGTGTACCTTGCAGCAACTGGACTTAAAGGAAAAGCAACGTAATTGCAAGCAAAACTAGTAACCCTTGATCTGCTATGCTCAGATGTTAGTTGAATTTATATTCTATAGCAGATCACTAGTCAATTCCAGACTGTTTGGTTATTCCACCCTCTTTTGACTATGTTTTTCTCTGTTCAACAGTCTGTAACAATTTCAGGTGAAGTACAAGTTTGGCTCCTGGAAGATGGAACTTGCCTCAGCAAGCTAAACATTGATATTGAGGTACACGTAACCAGAAGCTTATATAGTGCCTGATACTTAAAATTTTCTTTAATATTTTTCAATTCATAGAATCATTGAATGATAGAATCATAGAATCATTTCAGTTGGAAAAGACCTTCGAGATCATCGAGTCCAACCATTAACCATGCCCCCTAAACCATGCGCTGGAGTACCCTGTCCACTCGCTTTTTGAATACCTCCAGGGATGGTGACTCAACCACTTCCCTGGGCAGCCCATTCCAATGTTTGACAACCCTCTCAGTAAAAAAATTTTTCCTAATATCTAACCTAAATCTCCCTTGCCTCAACTTGAGGCCATTTCCTCTTGTCCTATTCATAGCATAATATCCCACAGATTTGGATCAACCATTGCTGAGGAGAGCTCAGTAGTGTCTTTGAACAACCCATGAAAGAGATTTAAAAAAGCTCATCTTTCAGAATGTTTCATTGAACTAATCATGTATTTAACTCAGCCATAAAGCAGAAGAGACATTTCAGCTTAATGTCCTAGTGATGTGTCTTTAAGCACATATTTGTAAATAACTGAATTTTTATAATATTACTTTATTAAATTTTTTATGAGTGTCAGAACTGAAAGAAAATTTTCAAGTATATAAAAACTAAATGCCTTGACTGATCTGAAAAACAGGTTTTAAGGAGTGAGTTGATTGATAGAAGTATTTCAAACTGTTAATGCTTTGTCCTGATTTAAGATGCATTCAAACCCTGAAGTCTGACATAGTGAGAAAAAAAAAATCCCTTTCTATAACAGCTGCACACATAACAGTGCACTCACTGTTTTATTTAGGTGGAACTTCTTTCACTTAAAATGTGGATAGTGGATGTGGGTTTTTTTCTGAGGAGTGCAGAATTAGCTTTTGATATGTAGATATAGAGCATAGGTAAAATTCCTGTGATGTCTCTAAATTCCTTTCTTTGTTAAAAAAGAAAAGTTTTTTAGATAAACCACTTGGGGTTTCTTCTCCAAATTTTAGGGACTTTTAAATAGTAAAAGAAATTGCATACTAACGTATAGTGTAATATATAAAAAGATATGGAACTGTTAAGTATCTTTTACTTCTCAACCAGGCAACTGCTATGGCTTGCTGCCCCTCTTCCAACAGTGTTGCTGTAGGGACCAAAAGAGGTCAAATCTATTTCCTTGATGTTACCAAAGTTGAAGCTCCACGAGTTGTTCACAGAATTTTTCTTTCCAAATTTCCAGTGCTGTCTTTGCAGTAAGTATGTAGTAACAAGGGCAGGAATATTGTCAATTTTTTTCTTGAGTAATGCTGTTAGTTGAACAAAAAAAATGAAGTTTTTATTCTAAAAATAATGAAGTAAAATATTTTAACAGCTTCAATTTTTCCAACATATTCTGAATTGCTTGCAAGAGGAGTAGTAGCAGGTTTTATATGAAAGAAATATAATAAACCTGTATTTTAAGAAGGTTTAACTGGGCACTGAAGATACTGGTGTATAAGATCCTTTCTGACAGATCACCATATGCAGTAGTTACGCACAATTCCATGTATCTGAATTTAGAGGGTTATTTCTCACTGAATATAAATTTGAGGTTTTGTGAAGTTAAGTTTAAGCCTTTTGGTTATCCCTTCTTATATGGTGGATTTTTATTACTATTGTTAATTATTCATTTGCTTACAGTTCCGGGATTTACCAGTCCTCTTGTAATTAACTCTAGTGATCTAAAAGGCTTTTTTTGTTTTTTTGGAGGTTTGGGTGTTTTTTTCAATTATTGAAAAATTTGAGAGTATTTTACTTCTAATTTTTTAAAAATAGAATGTATTTTGAACTGTTAAACTTTAAAATAAATCTACCTGTTATTTGGAGACTCAGATGTGATCTCTTTTCACAGTTACCTAAGGTAAAACATTAAAAATAGGTACAGAAAGCAGCTTATTCAAAGTCAAATCAATGCAAAGACATGTCTATTCAAAATAATATAAAAATCTGTATAGTAGTTTTATTTTTTAAAAAGTCAACTTCAAAGAAAGATTTAATAAAGTTGTTAACATGGACTGCTGTGGCGTGTCATTAGCTTTAGATTGACCACCCACTCAATTAGAAATTGCACTCATAGCACTGGGCTTTATATCAGGCTCTAACCCTGTAAACCTAGAAGCTGAAATTTCAGTTGCATTTATGCTTTCAGTGAAGTCAGCAGAGTTATGGGAGTGGAATTATTTGACCCTTATTGACTGTATTGAACTGTTCTCTACTTGGATTTATATTTTACCTAGTTATGATCAGAGTGGCCAGTTCCTCATCGCTAGAGCTACAGAAGGACATATCTTTATTCTAGATGCCCGGCCTTCAAAATTATTCCAAGTTCTTGGATATGTAGGTAATATATGTAATAACATTAATTACATTGCGTTTTCACTATTAGCTGTATTTTAAGTATACTTGCTGGACAAACTAAGCCACTTTCCTTCATTCTACTTATTTTTTTGGAGGACTAAACATATTCTTCCCACCTATTTCCCAACCATATTTTGTCCTGGCCGATCTTTTTTTTTCCCTCTGTAATTTTAGTTAGCAAATGCACCAATATTACTTTTCTTCCAGGGCACACATAAGTCACAGGGAAGAGAATGGATTAGCTGACCAGCTGATCACAACTCCAGCTCAAAAGTAATTGTGCTCGCAAAGAACTTAAGACCTTTGTGGCTCACCACATGAGAATTTAGACTAAAAAAACTGTAGGTCATGATAGCTGCATGCAGTCTCCTGTTACAAATGTCCACCCCAGATATGTTTAACATGGGGACTTCTGGAATTGTCAGCTTTGCTGGTTGATACTGAAGAATAAAAAATGATGGACTTTTAATTCACAAAAAAATTCTTCTGAAATTTGTAAATTTGTTTATGCAGTCTCTGACTTCCAATAACATTATACTTGCAGATCACATCTGTGCATATAGATCTTCATCATAATTTTTATAAAGGACATTATTTTATCATTTTAATTGGTTTGACAAATATAGAATTACATCTCTGTAGATAATTTTCAGGATTTGCCTGATCATGTTCTCATTGTCTGTCTGGCTTCTTAGAGGAGGGCTTTTCTGTGCTTTATTTGGCAGTCATCAGCAGACAGTCTCAAAATAGCTGCAATTCAAGCTGCATGTAAACTCAGATTTGAATGTTTAATAATAACACTCTGGTGCTTAGCATTCTCAGCACCCGATGCCTCAAGCTGAAGTTGTGTGCGTGCAGCATTTCCTGAAACAAGGTTGTGGCTTGTCTGACATTTTAATGCAAGTTCAAAACTGTGTGGTTGAGCTGAGATGTGTTCTCAACAGGGATCTCCTTTTGTTTCACATGATATCTTAGTAAAAACAAGGTTACCATGCTTCAGTAACAGTTTGCACTGGTGTTCCCTAACTGCTTCAGTGTTGGCAGATGAAGTGCTGGATCTTTCTGTAGCTTCTGACTTCAAGAATGACTTAGTTGAAGTGGTGGTACTTCTTAAAGTAGCAGAGGTCCAGCGAGCAAGACTGGAAATTTTTTGTCTATCTTCAGCACTCACAACAGGTAAGAATTGAAATACACACTATGTGATGTTTTTCTAAGGCAAGAATGTATTATTGTCATCCCTTAACACAAAATATTAACAATCTTAATCTCTTTCTTCATCTCATCTGTACATTCTCTGAGGACGCCATTTCTCAAACAGCAGTCTGTAGACTTATAGTCAGTTGAATCATTTCAGCAGAAAGACTGTGATATTCTAAGGGAAAGCCAAGGAAGGAAGGAGAGAAGTAATTTACTTGCAGAATCACAAAGCCACCACTTAACTACTACTACTGGTTGTTGTTGTTGTTATTGTTATTTTTATTACTACCGTGTGGGAAATGCCCAAAACCAGCCACAAAGAGGCCTTGGGGTTGGCATCATCCATATGCAGACTAGCATATCAGGTGTTCAAAGTGGAATCAATCCCACCAGCCTCTTCAGAGAATTAGTATAGGTATATAACAGCTCATTGGGAAAAGGTTAAAAGTTGATATATCTCAAAAAATTATGATTCCCTGTCTTTGTTATAGCTTTTCTATATAAATGCACCAAGGAAGAAGTGCACTGTATTTAAAAAATGTTAATTTGTATCCCAATAAGGAATGTTACAGAGAAACATTCTATGAAAAAAATGGCACAACGAGGAAAAGGGGACAATTAAAGAGACTTAAAAATGGCGTACCTCCATTCATCTTCTGGAAATCTGTCCCTCTGTATCTGCAGTGTGCAATGTACACATTGGGACATCACAGTTAGAATCTCTATTCATAATCTGGAAGTAAAATGAAGGGAACCTGTTAGTCTTTCACCAAATTGGACAGCCCACCTAAATTCTCAAACACTGTTCATGATTTGTTTTATATATGCTATCCTCATCTGTGAAACAGCTCAGTAATTTGTTTGTGTCATTCAGGACACAGCTATAATATTATAGCATTTTAGAAATACTATAAGCAAGAAAAAATGGACCTGAGTGTCATGAGTGATCACAGAACTTTTAACTGTGTCTGATATTCTAGGAATATCTAAAACTGATATTCTAGGATTGCATTGATTTGGGGCACTGTCTGGAATCAGCTGGGAAGCTAATTCAGTTGTCATGAAAGGGCTTAAATGCATTCACTTAACTAAGGCACAGTGCAGGCTAATGTTGCGCTTCGTGTCCTCATCATGCAGCCAGCGCGGAACAGGCTTGGTTGGCAGTGGCACCATGCACTTCCAGCTTTATGTCTCTTCCACCTAAGAATTGCTAAATCAATATAGTTTGAGGTTTCAGTGATGTCTTCTATCACATTACAGCAAAAGGCAGCGTGTGTTTATTATTAACATCATTCTATTTTTATATCATTTTACTCATATGCAGTTGAATTACTAACAAAGCCTTTTTATGGAGAAAACTTCTGTAAAACTGCTAGTAAACCTAGTGTCAGATTTTCTAGTTATTTACATTTAATTTTTAAAAGGTCTTAAAATGTATAAACTTTTAAAAAATTAGTTTTCAATGAAGTTAGTATTTTCTTTAAATATTCACTAATCTTGGACGACTTCTTGTGCCTATTTTTAGACATATAAAATGGGACTTGATTTTCAAAGTTGCTGAAGATCTATAGTTATTGCATCAGTCTTAGTTTCAGGTGTCTCTTTAAAGCTCAAATTAAGGAACCAAAAAGAATAAAATGCCCTTTTGAAGATGTGAACTTAGGTGTTTTAACCAATAGCACCCTGGCTGTGTGTACTTCATGGCAGAGATGCCTAAACAAGTTCTAGATAAAGGCAATAATGACATGAACCACCATGCAAACTAATTAGCACTGCTTATGTAATACCCAAGAAGCAGGGTAAATTAGCGTATACAAATTGTCACATCGTTATGATTAAACTGTTTCTAGTACTTCTTCAGAGCTGGTAGAGCTATCTCTCTGCTTCACTGCAGTGTGCTACATCAGCACAACCCACAGAGTTAAAGCTAGGTATCTTAATACCCAGTCTCCTCCTTGAAAACTCACATCATGCTCATTCCTTGCTGAGATTGGTTTTCATAATTACTTGATAGGTGAAGCACCTGCATTAGTGGTAGTGATGCCTCTTCCTCCCTGTTTCTTTTTTCAATCTTTTAGATAATGATAAGTATGTTAATGCACAAGGAATGCTTAATGCTAGTGCCATTAAAAAGGAGCAGTATGATCTGGATTACCCTTTGAGCTCAGCAGTCAGATTGAAGGATAACATTGTGTATGGCTACTGTACCTGTGCGCCTTTCATCTGTAAATACCATCTCTCTGAAGAGGTAATTCTCTGAAGCTGCTTTACTTTGTGTGGTGGTTAAATACCAGCGAACAAAGGCTGTAGATGAAGTGAATATAGCAGGATATTATCTTAAAAGAAATCCTCTCTGCACTAAAAATACCTACTCCATCCATAAACATCAACTTTCAGTATCCTATCACCTGCTCAGAAACCTGGCAGAGGCACTCCTTGTTCTATTACAGAGAAAGGCAAATATTGGTTCTTAAAACTCATACAGCTTGCAGGGACTTCACATGTAGCTTCTGTATTGCAGCTGTGCTTTTGTGCAATCTGCTGAGTAACCTGAATATCAAGCTATTGAAGGAACTGAGCCAATCTGAGCTCGTGACTCTAAAACACAACTGCAAACTGAGCCCAGCCCTGCCTTGCAATGAAGTAGTGGGGGCTTCAGGAAGGCACTGTCATTGCCTGCTGATGAACTGGAGCTCTCTGCAGCTCATAGATCTCCCTCAGTTTAAGAGTCAGGTCAAGCAAGAAGGTGAATTCCAAAGGCAAGCATTCCTCCTCCCGTACTTTCTGACCAAAGAAACTCCAGGCCCAAACATACTGAATACAGACCCTTTTGAGGAGATGAGAAGCAAATCAGCAGCATAGCAATGATACTGCTTCCTGAGCTCAGTAATCCAAGACCATTTTAATTGTAACACATGTGATAACCCACAAAGCTCTCATTAGTCTTCTCAAAATGGCATAGATATTTCCATCATCTGAACTGCTGCTAACATTTCGTTTGTTTGGCAGAATATGTTGGAAGATCCATCACTATTTTTATCAGAAGAGAGGACTCCTAGCAATCAGTTTGGAGCAGGTTTCCTCTGTTTATCACCCAACAGCCGGTGGCTGGCGTCAGCAGCAAAGGATGGTGTTTTGTTCATCTATCATACTTTTACTATGGTAGGTAGGCATCCAGGCACAGGCTTTGTTTGGTTTACATGAGAAAGAGGTGTGAAAGCTACTTTCTTTCACTGTAAGCTTTTCTTCACTTGAATATAAGGTGTTCCAGAAAAATTTTATGTCGAACATGAACTGACATAGCATTACACAGTACAATTGTTTTTATAATGAATCTGTATATGATCATACAAACTAACTTTCTTCTCCAGCAAATCTTAGGATAGATAATTTTACTAGTTGTCTTTATCTCCCGCAAAATCAATCAACTACAAACTTGCCCCATCTGTAGTCAAAAGTTTTAAACTCATAAATCCTAGTCTTTTATGTACTTTGTATTGACATTTTGGATTTACTTTTATCTAAAAATAAAGAAGCATAATTTACAGACATATTCCATTAGAAAAAAGTATTTGCTGATACTGCTTCTATGACTTTTCTAGGATATACTTGCTCAAAAGCATTCTCACTCATATCAAGGAGGGGGAATCAGATCCATGGTATTTTCGCTGGACGGCAAATTTATCCTCGTTAATGGCAAAAATGATGGTGCCCTGGTGTGTCTGAAATGGAAGTATGTATAAAGTGGCAGACCAGTATTGATGGTGTAAATTCTTGTATCCTGACAGACTAATTTTTGCATCTACTTGTGATTCTAGACTTCCTTTTTTTTAATCTCAAAGTAAGGAGAAGAATTGGATAGAAATAAAATCACTCCTCTCATCTTCAGAGGTGGTCTCCCTAGCTCATGAAAAGTCTTGTACTTCGGGTACGGTTGCAACACAAGACGTAGGAGTATCTTCTGATAAGTATTACCCATAGTGAGCTTCTTATCACTCTCAAATATACCATCTGGAAGGGGCTCTGTGGGGATGTAATCTCATGAGATACTATTTTAATTTAGCAATTAGGAGACATCACAGCTTTAATGGGAATTGAACTGTGGCTATGGAGAGCTCTTAGCAGACATTAGGAGTAAGAGACGCTTGAAACTACAGCTTTTTTGTGGTGTAACAAATGTTCAGGCAGATGCATAGACTCTGCCAGAGCAGTATTTCTAATCTGGGTAATCCATCATTCAGAATTTTTAATTCTCTGGAAACTTCACTTAATTATGCAATTCTAGAACTCAAACTGTTGAATCATATGTAAAAATATTAAATAGGCATTTTTAAACAACTTAATAATTGTGTTATAAAGAGTATTTAATACTTCATCCTTTTCCATAATACACAAAAAAGACATCGATTCCCTTTTTGTTTATTAGGAAGATAAAGAAAACTGAAGTTAAGGAAGCTGATCTTCACTGGCAGTCTCTTCTTGCTATACTGAACAAGTCTACTCTGAATGAAAATATTGTTTTAAAATCTATGGCAGAATGGCAGTTTGACCCAGAATCCACATCGGAATCACTTCCAGAAGAGAAATTTAAGGTGCTTTCTGTATTTTTATGGGGAAAAAAAGTTTGATCATTATCCTAAAATTACACACGATAAAAACTGTCCTCAAAACAAACTCTGGTCCTTTTGTAAAAGTAGAATACCCCGGCGATAGGCTGAATATGCTTAATTATTAATTTGTGGAATAGAATTATCAAGGAAATGGAATAGTTATTGGAAGATGACATTCACATCTTCAATTTCTCTTGGTTTCTTCAGCCACAGAAAGCTCTTTGAAAGTCAGTTTCTCCTCATGAGAAATTACGTGTCATTCCCAGTGTGATGTTACTGCTATACATTGTGTGTTACTAGTTGTATATTTTTTCTGTTGAAATCAAGCAAAGCAGTGATTACAGAGATTAGTACTGTCCGCCCATTTGAGTCAAAAGGCATTGCATAATAGCAAGGATTTGCAGAATCAAATCTGGGGACTGGTTAGGGAATAAAAATGTAACACTTTCTGGAAATTGGTGGTGATGGTGTTGCTTCTAATGTGAGTCCATTTTTTATTTCATTTCTGTCTCTCTTTCATTCTCTCTAAGTTCCTGAGATGGATGTTTATGTCCTCAATTTCAGGAGGCACCACTTAAATCTTCCAACGTAGAGGTGACAGAAGAAGATGGAAACATCAACAGTTTGTATTCAGCCAGTACCAATGACATGACATGGATAGGTCAGAAAATAAAGAAGGTACTTTCATAGAACACGTATTAATCAAAGCCAGAGTTTTCAAGAGTCAGTAGTGATTTGGGGTGTCAAATTATATGCTTTAAAGGAATCTAGTTTCTAAAGCTTTTCTGAAATTTGGACCTCTCTTTAAGGCATTGCAGTCTAGACTTTTGGAAATCCTAGGTCAAGGTTACAAACACATTAGAGAAGGTACCTAGCACAATAGGAGCTCTAAAGACCAAAAGACCACTTCTACACAAGGAGTAAACTAAAAAAAATTGCCAGAGAAATTGGCTTCCTTTAGAAACTTATAAAGACTTTTTTCTTCTAAGTGTCAAAGAGTTGCACAGAAGATTATTACCAGAAACAAAGTAGGTGCTCTCTTCTTCCCAAGGGCCAGAGTAACAAATCCTACAGCACTGATAAATCAACACTCAACATTATGACATTAATTACAAACCCCCTGAGGTTTATTTCAGGTTAAGGTTGAAGTGAGTATGTTATGTAACCAAAGTTTTTTTTAAGTAAAAGTACATCAAAGATCTAACTGTCTACAGAGAGGGGATTTAGCTCTTTGTGAGCCTGGAAACTGCTATGTTATTGTTAGTATAGATTTCCCCCCCCCCCTCAGAAATATGAATTTATGGATGCTAGGAAGTTCTTTCTGATATGACCCAGAGCTGTGTATTTTGTCCAGCTTTTGAAGTTCAATGATAGGACAAAGCAAAATATCAATGCTTTCTTGGTCATCTCAGGAGTGACTTTCCAAATGATGATGCAGTTTCACAAGTGGCTCAAGTCAATCTAAGACATACTGCCATTGAAAGTGGCAACTTCTCCATCACTCTCCCAGACATGTATTCCTGTTTCTGCTTTGCTGCTGGCGCTCATGCTTTGGTGTCTCCACTGGGATTTTCTGGCAAATTCATGTGACTCTGCATACACACGAAAACCACGTGACTGTTAGTATCAGCTAGGGACAGGTGATGAGAAGCAAAGGTTGAAGGACAGCAATGTGGTCCTAGGTTGTTTTAAGCTGCTCATTAATGTCCTGAGACTTGCATCTGACTTTTAGAGGATAGAGTCCATCCAATGACAGAATGATACACCCCTTCCTTTCAAACAATAGCCATCATCCTACTTAAAGTTGAAAATTATTTTAGAAAGCAAATTCCAGAGGTGCATTCCAAAATTTTCCCCAAGACATGAGTTGGCAAGGCTGTAGGGGCAAAGAAAATTTCACAGCTTCCAGAATGATTAACAGATGTTAGTGTATTTGTGTCTTTAAATATCCCACTGGAAATGCTTAGTGACAATGAAAAATCTAAGGAATATAAAACCTTAACAAATTTTGGCAGTGGGCCGTTCAATGTGTCTATAATCATTGCACTTGTAATTACTTCTTTCTTTAATATTTTCTTTCTTTTAAGCTCTATTGCTGTACAACCAGTTTACAACGTGACCTGGTTGTACAATCTTTTTTCTCTTGAGCAATTCTAAGATTCATCCTATTGAATTAGGATTATGTCTGTTTCAGTTATTAATCCCTTTGGAGTTTTGTTTTCTGTACAGATAATGTTCCTTTAGATTATTTCAATCTTTTTTCTCTTCTTGTCTATTTTTATCTTTCAACAATATATTTGTTGTATATCAGGTCATTAAAGAAGAGACTCAGAGGTTTGCTAACCAGAAGAAAGAGCTGCAAATGGGAATTAAAAAGCTGCGTAAAACTGTGAGTTTCTTACAAGGATAATGGCTCAGCTTACCAGTTTTGTTTACAAGTACACTTCCTTTATGGCTATCAGCTCTAGTGCTCAGTTACATTTTTTGTCATAAAATCTGAGCAGACAGGTAATAAAGAGACATGCTTCTTCAGGGACTATACGCTGAACCTGCCAGGAACTACTGTCTGGTTCTCAGTTTCCTTTCCTCCAAGTAAATATTTTGTACCGCTCTTATACCTTCAGAAATCTGTCCGCTCAGCAGGCTAGTTTCTGGCTGTCTAACAACCTTCCATTATAGAAACTACTGTCCTCTCTTTTTCCTTCTGTTTCCTTTCATAAAAACTGCTAACTGCAAGAGGATAAGGCAGAGGGTCAACTAGAGTAGTCTGCCCAGGACCATGTCCAGACAGATTTTGTTTATTTCCAAGGATGGAGACTCCATGACCTCTCTGGGCAACCTGTTCCAGTACTCAGTCACCCTCACAGTAAAAAAGTGTTTCCTGATGTTTAGGCAGAACCTCTTGTGTATCAGTTTGTGCCCATTGCCTCTGGTCCTGTCACTGGGCACCACTTAAGAGCCTGGCTCTGCCCTTTTAGCACCCTCCCTTCAGGTATTTATATGCATTGATGAAATTCCCCCCAAGCTATTTCTTTTTAAGGCTGAACAGTCTCAGTTCTCTCAGCCTTTCCTCATAGGAGAGATGCTCCACTCCCATAATCACCTTCACTGGACTCTCTGCAGTATGTCTCTCACCTCCTTCAACCTGTTAGCAACACTCTCAATACAGCCCAGGATACCGTTAGCCTTTTTTGCCACAAAGGCACGTTGCTAGCTCATGTTCAACTTGGTGTCCACTAGGAGCCCCAGCTACTTTTCTGCAAAGTTATTTAACAATTGCTCAGCACCCAGCATGTCCTGGTGCATGGGGCTGTTCCTATCCAGGTGCAGGATTTTGCACTTCCCTTTGTTGAACTGTATGAGATAGATAACTACTTAATGAAGTGATAAAAACTTAATAAAGTTCTCAGAACCAGAGAATAAAGAATTGTGTACTACTACTACAGGTTCTTAGAAAGTATGCACAACTTCACATATAACATCCAAATAAACTTTAAGAGAAAGATGAAATATATTCACATAGTACTCTCTGTCACTAGCTACAGGCAGCACATTCTACCAATTACCATGAAGCGGTTAAAAATGGAGGCAATTAAAATAATTTTCTCTGATATCAAGTTCTATAGCATTTCCTCTATTCACATTCAAATTACTTTTTATTCCTTACACTTATTTAAAAAAAAACAGATTCAGAAGATGATGCTTGAAAATGAACAGGTGCCAGACATTGAGAAACTGGAGCAGCACGAGTTCAACCTGGATATTGAGGAACAGGAGAGAGCACAAGCAGAGGCTGAACAAGAAGTGGCCAGGGTATGATAGAACGGGGGGAGAACATTTTAAAACTAGCAGTGAAAAGGAGAAAGAATGATTGAAGAACAGAGGATGATCTCAAAGTTGCTGCTCGCTGCTGAGAAGCAGGAAAACTTAAAAGTATTTAAAGTCACTTCTTGAAGCAGGTGAAGCTGCTGATGCAGACATTGCCGATTGGAATATGATCTATGCCAGAAACGATAAATCTGACACTGTGGCCTTGGGCACATTGCTTAAGTTCTAGAATGCTTTTCTTCACATATAAAATGATGCCTTTCGGTAGTATGCAATATAGTTTTTGGAGAAGATAACTGTGATAGTCTAAGATGAGGAAATATTGGTAATTCATTTCGTCTGTTAGGTTTCTTTCAATAACTCAATATGAATTGCCCATATCTTGTTATTTTTCACCACATCTTGTTATTTTCTTTTCTGTATTTTGAAAGGCAAGGAAGGAAATTGAAATGGAGAATTTAGCCAACCGCTATTTGCAGGATGTCATCAAACATGAGTGCTGGGATGCTATGTGTGTAAAAGGACGTGCAGTTAAGGTAACCTCTGCTTTCCAATTCATGTTGTACAGTAGTTTATTGACTCCTTAAGGTACAGAGACAAAATAAATAGAAGTATAACACATTTATGATTTGCTTATGGTATGGGAAAAAACTTACTTCTTCCCAGGGCTCATGCAAATCTCTCATTCTGTTCATTTTGTCTGAGCCTGGCTGATTTTACTTTCTAAGGTGGATAAGAGTGCTGATAAGCAAATAAACAACTCTTCAATTCCTTGATCTCAGAGAATATCTTTATGCGCTGTTGCTAAAAGGAGAGGTAAATATTATTTTTCTGTGTGCAGTCAGTACGACTTCTGCTACACAGAACATAAAGGCAAAATTTAACCCTGATTTTGCCTATTTTAAACAGAGGGCATTTAGTCAAACTGATGATACTGGATTATCTCAAGGGTGGTGAAAGACCAAGTCATTTTACAAAAGATCTAGTTCTGGTTGAATTCTGTAGATAAAGATGCCATATCCATAGATTATTAAAAAAAAGAAAGAAAAAAGCAAATTTAAACCAACCTTTTTCACTACCAAAAAGGCAAGTGGTTTTTGTCTTACCCCAGTATTTTTACTATATTGTCTATATTAATTGATCCTCAATTTTATTCCTGATTTTAAGAAGTCTTTACAACTGTTTAGCGTTCAGGTAATGAAAAAATGAATTGATAGATGCGTTCTGAAGAACTTTGGGTTTTTGTTTGTTTTGGTTTTATTGTTTTTTTAAAATTTGAACAGTGCTTCCATATGGCTTGTGAAGTGAAGAATTATCCACTGAAGGGACACAGTGAAGAAGAGCTGGAAACTTTGGAGAAAGTTCTCTGGTTAAAGAAGATTGAGACAGCTGATCTTAAGGTACAATCTCTTTGAAGTACTGCATAAAGGCATTTCAGATCAGGATGTTCTGAGTTGGCATCTTAATGCTTCTTTACAGAGTTCCATTTCTAAAGTCCATTTTCTTGCTGTAGAAATTGTCCAAGAAAAATTTAAAAAGATAAATAAAGATGGCATGTTGTGGTTTTACTCAGAACAAATGTGTTAGTATTAAATAATCACAGAATAGCTGAGGTTAGAAGAGCTCTTTGGAAGTCATCTGGTCCAACCCTCCTAAAGCGATTTACTCAGGGCCATGTCCAGTCAGGTTTGGAATATCTCCAATGATGGAAGATTCTATAAACTCTATGGGCTACCTCTTCCCATGTTTGACAACCCTCACAGGAAAAGTTTTATTATGTTTAAGTTAAGTTGGATGTCCTGTATTCTATGTATACCCATTTCCTCTCAATCTGTCACTGAGCACCACTGAGAAGAGTCTGGTTCTGTTGTCCTTACTTCCCACCATCAGGTTTTTATATGCATTACTAAGATCCCTCCAAGCTTTCTCCTTCTTGAGGCTAAACAATTCTAGCTCTCTCAGACTGTCCTCACATGTTAGATGCTTCAAAGCCTTAATTGTATTAGTGGCCTATCACTGGTCTTGCTCCAGTATGCCCATGTCTTTCTTGTACTGGGGAACCTACATATGGACCCAATATTCCAGATACGATCATTTCAACTTGTATTATTTTGATCACTGAGCTTAATTGCAGAATATAACCTCTAGAATTTTTTCATACATGTGCCACTGGATTGTGTACACAATTATCATGTTTGTAATATACAGGTTCAGAAGAAAAATCTTGAGACTGAGTCTGAGACTGTATTATCTAAGGAAGAAGGAGAGAAGGCAGAAGAAGCAATGACTGATGATAGTGCATCTGACTGCCTGATTGGAAGTCTGAGCTCTCAATATGGTGGAGACACATCTATCCTGTACCACCAATGGGACTTGCACACCAGGGAGCAGAAAGTCAATCAGATAGTATTACTGAAGGTGATGACTTCTTAAATTTGTATTACTGCAGTGACGCTGTCATATCTGTTGGTTCTCACAGCAGTCACAGCCACTGTTAGATTTTGGGTGTACTGACACTATACAACGGAGATTTGCACAGGTCTCTGAGTTACTGAGATGAAAGCTGATAAATGCATACAGTGCAGTAGAGCACCATGTGGACTTGCCAGCTCAGGTCTGGAAGAAAACATTTTTATGAAATTGGTTACCCAATTTGAGGGTATCTGTATTTGCCCACTGGTGTTTCAGTTTAAGAGTTTGTATAGCCAAAGCTAGCTTGCACATCTCAGCATGCCCTGTGAAAACATGACCTCTTTCCCTATTATTTGCTGCTGAATGAAAGATCAGCTGGATCCTCACACCATTTCCTTTCTCTCCAGTTTTACCATCCCTTCTTTTGGAGTCTTCTATTATTATTCATTACCATCAGACTCTTACTTCTCTTACCCTGGCCAGTTTATTAAGTAGTAAACATGCTACAGAATAGGCTTCTTATGAAGATGATCTACAAGGGTAGAAGTGGTTAAACTACTACAAAGCATTGCCTCCTCAGAGCTCTTTAAGACTGTAAATGGTAGCAAAGCTCAATAATTATGCATTGTAATACATAAAATCTAGTAGATACACTAGTGTTTAAAGTAGATAGGGAAGAAACACAAGGAGCACTTTTAGATGTAAGCTTGGATGCTTATTATAAATCTAAGTGTAGATATATCTTCAGTGTTCTTGGCCAACACAGCAAGCTTGCTGAGAACTAAATGGCTGACTAGACATTGAGCACAGCCTTTTTTCTCCCAGCAACATTGTACCTCATCTGCCATCCTGCCTTATTACATCCTAACTTATTATTATATTAGAAATCAATGAAATAATCATGGACACAAATATTTATTTTAATACAAATTGAAAACAGCTACGCATCTCAAAATGTGAAGTTTAATGATAGAACTGAAATCCTTTTCATGTTTCATTTTAGTAAATTGACATAGTAGGAGAGACACATGGTTTTCTCAGTATTCTACTTTTCTTTGTGGAGATCAATTATTTAGGCTAAATAAAAAATTTATCCACTAAGAATATATGGTTTTTAAAATCATTATAAGATCTCAGGTGTTTTTAACAAATTAGTTTCCGATGTTTATTTATTTAATGGGCACATTTTACTTACATATGTCAGGCAGAAAATCACATGAAAGCATATTGAAACTGCAGGTTGCATCACTTAAAAATCAGGAAAGTATGTCCTTAACTGCCTCCCTGCACCTGTGATTTACAATCTCTAGATTTACAGGTCATGTGTTTTTTTTCTTTGGAGCGTCGTCTTCTTTCAGCCGAAGAGTGCAAAAACCAGCAAATAGAAGGCAGCCTAATTTTTTATCTAGTTTTGGCAGCAGTATGTTTCTTCCAGAATCTTTGTCAAATGGCAAATATGTAGAAGAAAAAAAATAAAAATTTCGAGGAAAAAAAAAAGAAAAAACTGATAATTTGCCCACCTCCTTTAACAAATGTTGAACTCTGCCCTTATGATTTTCACAAAAGTTTACCAGTTTATTTCCCTGTCACACATAGAAATACACACATTTATGATTCCGATGGCTTGAGGAGTGTTATATAATCATGGATGGATGCGACCTGTGCAGTATTGTGGTTTTCTTTTTTGGTATTTCAGGACATCATTTACAAAGTGAAAACTGCTTTTAATAAGGAATTTGACATAGTTGCACAACAAAAGGAGCAGGAGATAGCACGAGTGAAAGAAAGAAACCTGAGGATCCGAGAAATCTTGGCACAGCTTGACCTCCAAGTGGAAGTGTGGGAGCCGGCTCTTACAGATGATGAGATACCAGAGCAAGCACTCACTGTTCAGGATTCAGAGGTGTCTGAAAAATAAATCTTTCTCTTTCACCCACTCAAATACAGTTCTCTAATTCTTCTCATTTTCAGACACTGTGTCAGTACTGAAAACTCTTAAAACAGATGTGTCTGTGTACTTAAAATCACCTTTTTGACTCTTTTGCTTCCCTTCCCCTTTTAGGGAGAAAGCTCTTAATAAGTCAATCTGAAATGAATAAAATGTATACAATCTTAATTTATTGCTGTTAAAAGTTTTTAATTGCCCATAAATTAGGTAGAAATCCCCCCTGTTCCTGACTATAAGATTCAAACCAGGCTTGCAGGGATTATTTCCATAGATAAGGGTTTCCCTGTTTTCTCTGAATACCATTTTGAAACTAAGTATCTAGGTACTAAAGCATACTTAGTACTGTACTTATACATTCAATCAATAATTTATAAAGAAACGCCATATTTCTTATACAATACATTCCACTGATCTCATCTGCTCTTTTGGTCAGTCTTTCCCTACTTTTCTCTGCTCTCCAACCAGTCCATGTTATTCCACTCTCAGAAGAGGTATGCACAAAACACAATTAATATCAACAAAAATGATGGTAGTTTGTATTTTAGCATTTTTAAGTATAGCTTTTGGAGCTGTTCAAAAGAACAATTTTCTTCTTGAGGAATATTATCATAGAGCAGTGATACAAAAGCATTAAGAATTAGTATTACACCATCTTTCCAAATGTTCTTAGTCCACATGTGATCATGTCTGGAGAAAAGAACCCTGATATGAACCTCATTTTCTTCCTTCAGATTAAAGTTGAAAAATACTTGACTCAACAAGAGAGAGAGAAAGCAGAAATGCTGTCTAAGCTTGAAATGGAAAGACACCTTGCTGCTATGGTACTTAAAGTAGTATCCTTTTTACTGAGTAGGCCTTTGTCTCTGGTTAGGCTTATTTAGTTAATGCTGCCCTGGAATATTCCAGTAATGTAGTATGGGAGAATAAATTTAAAGTGGTAGGTAATGATGATGTGTGCCTCTTCCCTCTTATTATTGTTTACAATCAGAACTACATAGACCAGCTGGGGGAAGAAAAGATGTAGTGTTAGGCTCACAATTTTGAAAAATGTGCCTAGTGGCAATTAAAAATACCATATCTGGTGACCAGGGACTAGATACGTTTCTAAATGCATGCTACTGCTCAATCAAGAGCTTTGTGTTTGATATGTGTGTGTTGACTGAGAGACCTCTGTTCTTCAGGGATCAGACTAGAAGATCATAATGCTTTCCTCTGGCTTTAAAATGCATCTGTGAGAAGCCTAAGATGGTTCTGGCCCCAAAAGAGATGCATGATGAAACAGTGACACTACAGCTTCCTTTGTCCTAGCCTGCCAACTGGCCAGGAGTAGTTTATGCCTATGTATTCTTTCTAAAACTGACAGAATGGCAGTTTTAGTAAGTTATTTGGTATATGAACATCTGTCCACCAGAAAAAACTCTGAGACTTTTAGCATAATACACACACATCACCAAAGAGCATTAATCTACTAGTGACACACAGTATAATCATATGGGTGATCTAGAGGTGAACTACCCTATTATCATTCCCCAAACTTCCAATTACTACACTTCCTTTTGTACCCTAAAATATTTTTTATCGTCATTCCAGGACAATGAAAGACTGCGTGCTCTTAATGACATGATGGGTGGAGTGCTAGAAGTAAAAAAGGAAGACATCTTGAAAATGGTGAGCTGTGTTTCTGCCATATCACATAGGTAGCTTGTGGGCTTTTAAGGAAATGTGAAATTCAACTAGCAAATATTTCCAACCTACGTGATAGAAGAAAGTTGGAGAATTGTAGAATTGCATTATGCCTAGATAGACTCCATAAGAGACCATACACTGGACTCAAAAAAGACCACAAGATTCTAGTGCCTGCATTTGATTCACCCGTTAACACATGTTCCTATCACAGTGGAATACTATAGGAACATAATCTAGTATTACCATTACAACAACTGTATTACCATTGCAACAACTGTATTGCTGGGGGAAGGGTCTATTATCCATAGCTGTGATCTTACAGAAGAATACTGTGTTCCATTTAACTCAGCAAATATAGATAGTACAGTAGTAGATGAAGGAAAGAATGTGAATGAGTGTCACAGGAGAGGGCAGACACAAGCGATGTCCCTGGAATTGATCTGTTTTGGAAAACTAGGACTCCACTTAGAAGTATACATTAGCATGGAGTTAGATTTGGGGTTCTAAAACAGAAAATGTGGTATATCTTGTACCAACAGTAGTGTGTTTGAGTACAAAATACTTGTATTTTACAAAATCCAGTAGTGAATTTCTGTGAGCAAGTGAGAGAGAATATATATATACCAAATATATATATATATATATATATACCAAAACTACTGGTGCAAGTAATAGACCAGAGAAACAGAATATATATGTTATTTAGACTTAAGGCTTGTACCTTAGTTACGACTAAGAAATACCTTTCATTAAATTTGGTGCGTGCTATAGTTTGTTAGTGTGCTGATGGAGATTTAATACTGCTTTTGAAGCATATTTGTCTTTAATACTTCCAGGATATTCTTCCACCTCCTTTTATATCCAAGCCTGAGCACGTTTGGAGTGATGAAGAAAAGAAAATATTTAGAGAACATGAGAAAAAAGTCAAGCAGCTGAATGAAGAAAAAGAAAATTATAGAAGGGTAAATTAAAATGAGAAAAGGAGTGGTTTTGTTGACAGTGATCATGAGCAAAGCTTCTGATCTTTCTCAGGAGCTGCTTCTAAAAATGAATACTAATAAATAGAATAAACAAAGAACAAATGAAGAACAAAGATCATGTGGCATATTAAATAAGTCCTAGCTTAGACAGTAAAACGAGGCAATCTCTACTTACACCAATTAATATGTGCCAAAACTTGTGATATCTGACAAAAGGTAACTTCCCTTCACAAATGTACCAGTATTCCTAAAATGTTTTTTTTCAGGTTCCATTCCCAGAGTTGCTGATGCCATACAAAAATAATACAATTATATTTATCCTTCATGGTGGTATTTGGGCAACATAAGTTGGTAGCCTGGCAGCACTCTCCTTCCAAACAAGTAATTTCTGGGACCTTTTGGCTGAAGGATACAGTTCCATACCGTGCATTCTCCAGCATCTGATACACTATATCAGAGCTTCTTTGTTCCTCCAGATGTAATATTGCTGCTCTTGTCCTTCCCTTCCCCAGGCACTGGAAAATGAATTGAAGAAACTTGAAGCTTCCATCCAGGAAACAACACAAAATTTTGATGAGACTGTGTGCAAACTCTCTGAAAGGAAAGTGAAAATAGAGATGGTCATCTATCAGGTAACACAGAGAACATTAATTTTTTAACTCTGCCTCTGCGCAGCAGGAATGTTAACATTTTTTATTACAATCATTTCACAGGAAGAACTCAAAATAGTCAATCTCATTTATGCTTTACTGTTGGATGAAGAGTTGGACACTAGAGAAGTTGGACTTCATAATTTCCTTATGAAAAAGGAGAAAGAAAAAGTAAGTTATCGTTTGGAATGCTGTTCTTAGGAAAAGTGTAATATTTACAATACAGTTTCTTGTGAAGACTGCTCTTTCCAAATCAAAAATTTACCATAAATGATTTTCTGACAATTTACAGGGTCACTGATTTTTTTTTCAACTTGCATAGGTGACATACATTATAAATACATATGGTTTTGAATAGATACTCATCTTGGTTCATCTGGAGTTCTTTGGTAAAACTCCATAAATTCAGAAGGGCATGATGCTATTTGTTTGCTATATATAATATTTTTTAGTATCCAGTATCAAGCTGGAAGCACCAATTATGATGCTTTTAGGACAGGAAGATGCACAAAAGAATGTGTAATGCCATCACATTTTTTCACTGAGGTGTCTAATGTAGTCCAGGGCCACGCTGACTTGTGTTTGCCAGTTCAAAGCATAGACAGAGGTGGCATGTGACTATCTGACCATGGAAGCAGAACATACCACGGACTACAAAGTGTTTATAGTCTTATTGACCAATTTAATCTCCTGAAGAGTTTACCCATCCCTATCAAACATATACAAGTCAACCAAAGACTGGAGAGCACAAGTAGTAGATCTGGATTTCAATACAAGTGCTTACTGCCCACAGTAATAATTTTGAGTGACAGTTCCAATTCCTGTGTCCTGCCAATACTTGTGTGACTCAGGTGATGTAAGTGGTGGTAGTCTGCAGGTTGGTTCTGGCTCTTGGGACAACGTTACCCCATTTGCTCATTTTGTCTTTGTGGAGCTGTTCCTGAGTCCAGAGATAATATACTAATGCCTCCCCATGTCAGATCTCCTACTCAACCTGTACTGACCTCTGTGTTTGGAGCTGCAAGCAGCTATTTGTATGTGAGCTTGTGGTGGGTTGACCCTGGCTGGACACCAGATGCCCACCAAAGTTGCTCTATCACTCCTCCCCTCAGCTGGACAGGGGAGAGAAAATATAACAAAAGGCTCGTGGATCGAGATAAGGACAGGGAGGGATAACTCACCAGTTACCATCACGGGCAAACCAGACTCCACTTGAGGAAAATTAACTTAATTTATTACCAATCAACCGGAGTAGAGTAATGAGAAATAAAACCAAATCTTAAAACACCTTCCCCCCACACCTGCCTTCTTCCTGGGCACAGCTTCATTCACAAATTCTCTACCTCCTCCCCCCACAGCGGCACAGGGGGACGGGGAATGGGGGTTGCAGTCAGTTCATCACATGTTGTATCTGCCGCTCCTTCATCCTCAGAGGGAGGACTCCTCACTCTTCCCCTGTTCCGGCGTGGGGTCCCTCCCACGGGAGACAGTCCTTCACAAACTTCTCCAACATGAGTCCTTCCCACAGGCTGCAGTTCTTCATGAACTGCTCCAGCATGGGTCCCTTCCATGGGATGCAGTCCTTCAGGCACAGACTGCTCCAGGGTGGGTCCCCTGCGGGGTCACAAGTCCTGCCAGAAAACCTGCTCCAGCGTGGGCTCCTCTCTCCACGGGGCTACAGGTCCTGCCAGGAGCCTGCTCCAGTGCGGGCTTCCCATGGGGT